>NC_056746.1:1008279995-1008609995 GCF_019279795.1 Protopterus annectens | reverse complement strand
GTGTAATTCCCTACCTTTCTGCCCAAAGTCACTAGTTTTAGGAGAGATTTGGAGGGACAGAGCTAAAATTTGAGTCAAAATTAGGGACGTGCCTGAAAATTAGGGACAGTTGAGAGGTATGTTTTTAAGTCATGAAATATCCATCCAGCTTTGACCTCATACTCCTTTGCAGAACAAATGGCTCCTCAAACACCTGGTTAAAGTAGCTAAACTTTCATTAACAAATAAATAATAGATTCATATCCCAATGTATCCCCCAGCTTTGGAACCTACTACATGTCAGGCAGAGCTGCACTTTGGTATCTTGAAGGTAAACTTAGGTAATAGAAATGGTAGGTGCAAATTCTCCCCCATATATTCTTGGGTTGCCTTCCTTGATGCTGAAGGGAAATTTTGAATATGGGTTATTGACTAGGCTTGTAATTCTCTGCAGACTGATTGACTAGTACTTATCTATGAACCTCTGAATCTGTGAAAATAAATGCAGTACCCTCCACCTTTGTTTTAGGGCCTATGACACTATTCAAAGCTAATACTGACACCAACTTTGGCATAAAAGAAAGGGGTATATCTAAAGATTACTATACCTTATGAAAAGCTGTATGTAACTCCATTCATTGTACATTCTTCTTGAAGATATCTTGAACATATAGAAGGTGATCTCTTAAGATAAGCACTTAAGAGCCAACAAGGTAGCTGATTTGAAAGGTGCTAAGATCAATTTTGCAAACACAAAGTTAAGCTGGAGTACTACCTTCAAACTGTAGAATGAGATCCATAGAGTAATAAGCTGCAGTGGTTGATGCATTCACGGACTGCAATTGACAGTCATAGGCTCTGTTACAGTAGTATGCTGCATACCACAAAAAGAACACCATGCAAATTTTTTTTTTCTTTATTCCAGGTAGGACTTCCTAGTTCTGAATCTCCTAGCCTCCTATGGAATGCGTATACCCTCCTCAAAGGAGAGAAATGGTATCCAGCCAGGGAGTTAGAAATATCTTCTCATACTTGGCTGAGATGATAAAAAACAATCCAATTTTCTGTCTCCTGCAGCTATAACAGGTGGAAAACTAGTAACTGTGGACAGTGGGCCCAGGACAGGCAATGCAATGTTTCACTAGGGCCAGCATCCTCAAACCTCTGCAAGGCTATTTAGGCCAACAGGGCATCATGACCCCTGCCTGCATGTTCCACATTTACATATCTTTTTAGGTTTCTCCATTTTTGTGTATAAATAGGTTATTTCTTAGCCTTGAGGACACTAGCCAATGGTTCTCCTCATAGAGGTGGGGTAGATGTCCTTTGTCCCATTGCTAAGACTTTTTCATGCTTCAAGAATGTCTGACGATTGTAGGAGAAATGAAGTAAGATATTTGTACTAAAGAAGTACAGTGCTTGGAGGAAGTAACTTGACAAAAATCTTCTCCCACGCAGTCTTTAGGTGAAATGTGCTGTTTGCAGACATTTGTTGGTGATAATTGACCTCAGAAAAAAAAAATCCCTGCCAAATTATACTTAATATAAAATATAGCAGCCACAAAGTAAACAATTCCCAAGTAAGGATTAAAAAAAGTTCCCATACCGGGTACATGTCATTCTCTTAGTTGCCTAGAAGGGGCCAATAGACATATTGACTGACAACTGATTGCTTATTGTGGCTGAAAATTACATTAAGATGGCTCAGGCCACCCTTTCCTTTTTAACTGGGCATCATATTAATACTCTGCAGAAGCCTAAAATTTCTGGAAGTCAAGCCAGAGGGTTGTCCTCTGGTGGTTAATGTCAATGGGTAAGGAATTATACTGCAAGAACAATCTTTATAGCAAACACTTTATTTCTTAAAGGCTATATCCTAGATTGAGAGTGCAAAATTATGAAACTATGATTGAGCAAGACCATACTGCATACAGTTTGATGAATGCATGCATGCATGCATAACAGGTAAACTATAGATGAACAGAGGATGGACAGCAGGGTGATACAGCAGTTAAAAATGCTGCCTCATAATGTTTGGACCTCAGATCTGACTCTTAGTTGTGGTTTCTTCTTTGTTTAGTTTGCATGAGTATTTCTTCCAGAGTTTACAGCTTCCTCCTTATTACAAAGGTATAATGGCAGGGTGACTGGCAAGAGTAACGGTGGGTGCATGAATGATTTTAGAAAGGTGCATAACAAGCCTTTTCCTGATTTTGATACATAATTGTAATGCTTCATTCACTACAAAGGTTTTAAGATTGAGCCATGTGGCCCCCCAAAGCTCCAACTATGCGACTGCTGGAGGAGTTAACATTCCCAACCATTTGCTGTTAGTGGTCCAAGTTTATGATGGAAAACAATCTAAAATAGTAGCAGAGAGAAAAGAATGTCTTATTAGGTGATCAATATACTATGGCCATGATGTCCAAAGTAGCCAAGAGATCAAGAAGGACCAGAATTGCATATAACTTTTGATCTCATGCTATAAAGAGATCACTAGCAATCTAAATAATAGATGTCAAAGTGTTGTGCTTAATTCTAATACCAGGCCAGCGAGATATTAAATATGAATGCAATTCCACATTTTATTTTATTTATTTTATTTTACATTTATTTACTGGGAAAGTCCAACCGAACCCAGGTCCATTTTCAGCGGAGGCCCGGGGAGAAAAGCTACAAATGCAATTCACTACATGTGAGAAATATAAGTATAGAGTAAAGTAGAGATTAACCGACTCTTAAAGTAAACTTTACATAAAGCACATAAGTCAACATTGAAAACAGCACTTGATTTTTTTTTTTTTGATAAAAAACATGAAATTGCAGTTTAGGCATAGATGATATAAAGGGTGAAAGCAGGCTGGTAATAATGTGTATTCACGTAAGATATTTGGTCGAGGAAACAGGTAATGTTTGCCAGTATTATAGAAGATAGATATTAATTCTGTAAAGTAAGTGTCAACGGTTTAACAAACTTTCCAGGGCAAAACTGGTGACACTTAGCAGAATCCTTACAACAGTGCAGTGGCATGGATTAACCTGGGGAGTAGCATGAACAAAGCCAGTTGTTTAAATAGTGGGTTTTTGGGAGTTTTTTAAATTGAATAGTAGAGGTAGTAGAAGTTATGTGGCTTGGTAGTGAATTCCAGTTTTTGGAAATAGTGCAGGCAAAGAGAGATTTACTAGCATCATTTTTATATTTGATGACACTTATGAGGTTTTGGTTACTAGATCTTAAGGTTCTAGTGGTAGTGTGGGGCTGAATTAGTTTTAGATATCACTATATACCACCACCACCACATATACCACTAGTCCTGCATTCTTACGCAAAAAAACAAAGATTTAAGACACGGCTGTAATTTTTCAGAGTGTCTATATCCAAAGTTGTTTTTAAGAAAGGGGTAATCAAAATCTTTCTTAATGATGACAGAAAAAAATAACAGTCACAGTGAGGTTTGAGCAATCTGAAAAATAACCAGACCTAGTGAACCGAGAAAAGATTAGTACAGTCATGATCTCATCAAAGTCAGAATAACAAGTCTGAACCATTTGTAATAGACACATCATATTGCAGTGTAGATGCACTGTGGGAGAAGAAGGGTCGGACCTTGGTATCTTTATTTGAAAATAATGTTCACCTTCCTCACATGTAAACAAAGAAAAAAGTCAGAAGATTGTTGTCAGTGAGGGCAGGAGGAGCAGGAGTGCAAAGCCTGGCCATCAGTCAGAGGAGTGTTGTCAGTTGACTAGGTGCATCAGAGATCTCAAATGGCAGATCCATCGCCTTCTTTTTAGTGAGATACCTGTGTGATATGAAGAATAATGAGCATCCAAACTAAACCTGTCATAGCGTCAGCACATCCTGCTCTACCTGTACCTGAGTCAGGATTTCAGTTGCTGCATCACATGCAGGTGTATGGTCAAATCCAGGGTTACAGCAACACAGAAAGTCTGGGATGTGCACAGATTATACTAACAGTATGCAGTGTGCAACTCATGCTCATGTTACACACCTTAACCAGTGAATGGTGATCATCAGAACAGACCCAATCTAGGAGATGGCCCAACATGGGTATTAATAGTTTATTTATTAATATTCCTCAAACCCTGCATTGAGTTAGGTCAATACTGAGTGATGCAACTGAAGGAGGCCTTTGTTTGAAATAAACCAAACAATGGTTGGTCAAACAGCCTTATTCTATTACATTTGTGGTCTCCAAGCTAAGCTGGAACATCACATTTAAAGAGTTACTAAATTTATGGGTACCAGAATGAAGCTAAAACTCTCTAAACAATTGGAATTACCATAGCCAGTTCATTGGTCTCATTGTTATCAATTCATAGGTAAGTAATAAGCTAGCTGCCCTTGTGGGCCATTTTTAAGCCAGGTCAGTTTCCCTTTTTGTGCTCAAAATAACCTGTCTTATTTAGTCATGTATTGGTCTTACCCATCCTGTGGTCAGTACCCTAATGAGTATGACTGGCATCGAACCACAGATAATTTGAGTGGACCCATGTATCAGATGAACCATTTAGGAGTTGCTTCTGTTCATTAGTAGTATGGGGCAGTCATGGGGTAAATTTTCTGTTTCCCATCCATATATCTAAGTTGGGCTTGAATATGAAAAGGGATGAACTTTATTTTATGTGCATGGGGAGTCTGTTCCAGAGCAGTGGTATCCTCTGTAAGAAATACCTCTGTGAGAAGTGGTATCTTCTGTGAGAAATACCTGCCCCTCCCAACTGTTCTGTTATGTTATATAAGAGGTTCAGATCCCTAGACTGAGTGTTTCTGATGCCATTTGACTTAATGATGTGCAATAAATTCATCAGTATGCCAAACACAGGTCACCTCCTACCATTCTGTAGGATGCAGAGAACAGTGACAAGGCTTTGGGTTTGTCCATGTAGGACATGTTGTACCATTTTGCTTTCATCCATTCCTTTGGTGACCTTTTGAAAAAAATCCACCCAGGTGAGTAAGCATGACCTGTCCGTGATGAGACTAGACTGAGATGAGTCCTGTGTTTGGAGGCTCTGTATGTCTTGATTGATTATATCCATGATAAGGCTTTCCATGGCTTTGCATATGAGGTTGGTCAGACTTATGGGTGTGTAATCCCCTGGGTCTGTGTAAGTTTTTCTCTTATACAGGGGAATGACTGCAACTGTTCTCCATTCGTTTGATACAAATCCTGTATGGAGGCTGACACTGAACAGTATTATCAGTCGTGTGGCTAAATTATGCTTCATGATATTTAAGATGCATGCAGGGATATTGCCAGGATCCATCAATACAGTATTTTTAGATTTTAAATGTACTTTTAGAACTTCATCTTATGTGATAGCTGGAGGTGAGCCTGTTTTAGGTATGTCTTGAGGGCCAGATGGAGGAAAGAGATGGGTAAAGTTAGTGCTAAATTTATCTTCCAATTGGTTCACTATATCTTCAGCCTCGGTGTACATAACATTGTTCACAATCAGCTCAATGCATTGCTGTGCTGTACATTTGAAATTATGAATAGAACTAAAAAATGCCTTGTGATTGTCTTTGGTTTGGGTAGCTATTTTAATCTCAAACTTGGCTTTTGTGGCTTGTATTAAGCCCCTGGATTATTTGTTTATTTCAGTGAGAAGGGCTCTAATATTCTGGGAATTACACTTCATACTTTTGGTCATTTTTTTTTCTTTTATTATAAAGCTTGTTGATATTGTAGTTACACCATGTGGGTTTTTCCAGTATTCCAGGCTAAGATGTAAAATAAAAGGCACCCCACTGCCAATCCATTCCCACATTTGGCTGTGAATAGCACAAGAACAAGAAAGAATATGTTCACTGGTGTCCAAATATGTAATTTAACTAGGCCTCCACTATAAACACTACACAAACTGTGACAGTAAATCCAAGACAATGTCTATATTTTTCTGGACTGATTTGGCATTAAAATTCACAGAGGGTTATAGAAGAGTGACTCCTAAATCTCTGTGATTCCGAATTGGATGAAAGAGGATGCAATGAAGAGCTGGCTGAACGGACAACTAAATGGCAGATGGGATGAAAACAGCTAGAAGGAAAAGTCATAAATAAACATATATACAGATTTACTTCACATGTATGTATTTGTTTTAAGAAAAAGATAGCCAAAGCTGTACATAATGAAGAAATCAGTGCAACAAAGAAAAGAAAATTAAAATATTATAATTTCCATACCTACTTTCCTAGTGGTATGCAGCAAAAAGGAAAATTATTTTGTAGACTTTTCATTGTGGGGTGTTCACTTTTTGTGCAAACTCACCCAGTCTTGCCCTACATTACAATTTCTAGTCAAAGATAAACGATATACATTACTGCAAAGGTACAAAAGTACATTTTGTCACATGGGGTCAGCAGAGTTTCTTCTTACTGATTTTTTTATGCCTATTGTGAATAAGACCATGTAAACGACTGTCTAGCCACTTAGAAAATGAGGGAAATGGCATGAAGTTGGTAATGCCAAGGAAAAACATTTGCTACTTAAACAAGATGATAACGATATGAAATTGTAACTATATTCTTCATTCTGATTGGGTAAACAAAGCTGATCTAGTCCATTACTTAGGTTACCTATCTATGGACCAGATTCCCAGAAAAAGACACCAAAGCCAAATACTCTGTGTTTGTATCTTGCCACCTTGGTCAGCACAGACAGGTTGTAACATTATCCTAAGTATCATACTTTGGACTGTACATATCAGTTTAGAGCATCTAATATAAAATAAAATAATAAAAAGTCCCTTAGACAACACCTCTGTACCTGCTGGTTATGCCCATGCCAAAAATAACTCTTCTCTTCTCACTGCTCCCACTCTCTGGGGCTACAGGTATGCACTCTTAGCAGGTCTGCAGCCATACCTATGACTGTTACTACACTGCCTACACAGATTGAAATGTATGCAAATAATTGTATACGATGTTGCTGTTTTTTTCTGCCTTCCAACCAGTAATGTCTATGGCATCTATATGACCAAAAGTGTGTGTGTGTCAGTCTTAATATTATTGATGGCCTACCATAAAACTGCAATGGAATTGCTAAAAGACTGTAATGTAACTAGTGCTACATTTCTGATATTTGTATTTTGATATTTGTATTTCTGTAATGTGAATTTTATGTGGAGCTTTTCTCCCCGGGCCTCCACTGAAAATGGGCTCACCTAGGCCCAGTGGACTTTCCCAGTAAATAAATGCAATAAATAAACAACATAAATAAATAAATCTTTCAATCAATATCTGAAAAAAGTTATTCCCTTATGTCTAGTATGTGGGTCTGAATAGTTTTGGATCAATATAATACTCTACACCAGACAAAGATCTCTCAGACAGGCCACTTTTGAGTCCCAAGAGATTTCTGTAGCATTTTATTGTCTGGTAGCTCTTTTACAGGTGGGTGGCAGGTTTTGCAGCCCAAGCTCTTTGACAACCTACCACTTTTTCAGAGGTTTTTGAGAAAGCTCATTACTTTTTGCAGAAAAGGGTGCTAGGATTAGGTGCTTAATTTCCCAAGATGCAACCATTGAGCATGACTGGTTGTCAGAGATGGAAGATATGGAATTATGCTTGGCAGAGTTTGATTATGATAAACTCATGGATGTCATTTCAGCCATACAACTGACCAGGTGTGCACTGGTCCCTGGCTTTATGAAGCTACTAAGAGTTTGCCTTGATTGTTAGGTCTAGTTATGCTCAAAACCGTTCATTCCCCATTGAGGACTGGGATTTTTTTCCATCTAATTAAAAACAAATCTTTGACTACCCTAGGCCTTAAGAAACCACCTCTAGAAACAAACGGTCTGGAGAAGTATCACTCAGTCTTAAACCTTCTACTTATTGTTACAGTGATCAAAAAGAGGTCTATGTACAACTGTATTCACATCTAACATAACATGTCTTGCTAAATATTATTAATAATATTTTAATTTATTTTAGTTATTTATTTATTTATTTTACATTTGTTAACCGGATGGTCCGACTGGACACAGATCCATTTTCAGGGGAGGCCCAGGGAGAAAAGCTCCACAGTAAGTAAAATTTTACACAATATGTTAAAATACAGTATACAGAGAATGTTCAAACAATATGTTAAAATACAGTATACAGCAGAAGACATAAGTCCTATATATACAGGAAAAAATAGTTACACATGGTTAATAACAGAATAAGTATACAAATTCAATCAGCATTAGGAGAAGACTTAGACTGTAATATATATTACAATGGGTATATTAGGAAGTGAGGTATATAAGTGGAATAATTTGAGGACTTATGTAATACATGGGCATAGCCACTTATTCTTTAAGTGGGTTCTAAGTGAATTTTTAAAGTGAGAAGAGGTAGGGGCAGAAATCAGAACAGGAGGGATATTATTCCAGGTTCTAGTTATGGAGTGGGAGAACGGTGCTTTTCCTGCAGTATTGTTAGCCCTAGAGATACAGAGGAGGGGTTTGTTGGAAGATCAGAGAGGACGATTTGTATTATAGTGGGCGAGAAGTTGGCCTAGTGCAGGTTTTTTTTCTGCATGTGTTACCACATTGTAGGCAATGACTAATTGATGATAGGTTAGTAGCTGGGGAAGTTCCAGCCACTGCAGTTCCCTTAGAGCCTGGCAATGGTGGGTTCTAAAGGTGGAGTTGTTTGCAAACTTGGCGATTTTATTACAACATGATTCGAGTCTGGCAAGGTCAAGTTTTCTAAGCTGGGTAAGAATTGGAGCAGCATACATTAGGGTAGACAAGAGGTGAGTTTGGGCTAGGGTAATCCATGCTTGTTTTGAGAGGGATTTCCTGTGCCTAGTGTTCCCATTTTTTGTGGACTTTTTTGATAGTTTGTGAAATGTGGACGTCAAAGTGTAGATTTTTATCAATTTCAACACCTAGGAGTTGGTATGGTCACAGGGAGAGATAATAGTGCCATTTTTGGAGGAAACCATTAAATAAAAGAAAAAAATAGAATAAATCTACAGTGACACACAGACAAGCTGTTTTTTCTATCTGCTTTTAAGTAGGCAGCAATTAAGTCATATTTGGTACAGAAAATATGACACAAACTATAATAACTAGACAGCGTATGTAACTTCAGCAAATTGAAAGCAAACACATCTGTACTTCTGCACTGTAAAGACTTCTCACATCAGCAAATATGCAACTCTGTTCATCTGCCAGAGTCTGCTTAATATAGTGGAGTTTGATCCAAGTCAAGTTAAATGAAAATGTATTGAAATGCAAATTTTAAGACTGTATTTTGTGGTGGGAGCTAAGCCCTCATTTCATTTCCTTATAAAATTTGGGGGAGGGCAAGGGGTAGGTATAGTGGGCAATGGTTCAAGCTGGAAGAAAGAAATTACAGGAGTACAGAGGATGGTGAGAAGTTTGGGTTGAGGGAGAACCAGGAAGATCTTTATTTTATGAATCTCTTCTTTTTTGTCTGAATATCTAGGATAGAGTCATTCTTCATAATGTTAAGTTGCATTATTCCACATCTTTGGACCAAGTATTACAAGGGTACAATCTAATGATATAAGAGAGTCAGGGGGTCTACACAGCAGGGTTTCTCTGAATTATGATCTAGAGGAGTACAGTGTAACTCTGTGATGTAACCTTCCAGGGGAAATGTCAGATGTAAGAATTTCTATCACAAGGTATCATCATCGTATTCATCACCTCCCGTTTCTTCCATTTTCTACACACGGTTGTGGTGTTGTGTCAGCTGTTGCCATCTCTCTTGATTCACTGCCACCCTCCTACATTTTTCAAACAGTCATGCCTGACTGTTGTAAGTCTAGTCTCACACAATCCATTCACATCTTTGCTGGCTGCCTTTGTTTCCTCTGCCTTCTTCAGTCTATCCTAAATCTTCTTCACTAGCTTATCTTCTGCTTTTCTGCACGTGTTCCGTAACCACCATAATGTTGTCTGTGATTTTCTCTGCAATAGGAACTACTTTGTTTTCTACTCTGATGTCCTCATTTCTTCATCTTTCCCACATTGTGCATCCTACAACCCATCTCAGGTACTTCATTTTCATCACTTCTAGCTTCCTCAACTGCTCTGCTTTACTTCCAAGATGTCTATACCATACAGTAGAACTGGTCATACCACTGTATTGTACACCTTACTTTTGAGTTTCTTTGGCATTCTTCTGTTATACACTGCTCTTCACATTCTGTACCAGTTGGTTGCAGCCCCTCTGATTCTAACAATGACCTCCTCATTCAGACTTCCCGTCTTCTCAACCACTCCTCCCAAATACTTCTAGCTGTTACCCTGTTCTACCACCTTTTCTTCTGTCTCACTTCTCAGCTTCTTCTGATTTCCATTTGCTGCCATTACCACTTTTTCATCCCATGCCAGGTGTGCATTCCATTTCCCTATCTTTTGCTGCAGTTCCTGCTCAGAGTCTGCCTGTAATGCCACATTATCTACATACAGCGACTTTACTGATTTGTCTCCTCCAACCTGTTTGCTAATGTAGTCCATCACCGGTTTGAATAGTTGCTGATTGAGAGCTGAACCCTGATGCACACCCATTCCCACTCCCACTGGTAAACGCTCTGTGAGACTGAACACTGTTTGTGCTAGAGTCATTGGATCCTTGTACATAGCCTGCACTAATTCTGCCATTGTTTTTGGTACTTTGAACCACTGCAAAACTGCTCAAATCAGCTTTCTTTGGACCTTGTCATATGTTTTCACCAAGTCTAGGAAAGCCCAGTTGGTCTCTGTCATCATCTCTAGCTTCTCCTCAACCATTTATCTCATGGTAAACATTGGAGTGCTTTTGTTGCATGCTGATCTGAATCTGAACTGCTCATCTCCCACCTTACCTTCTACTACTCTGCGTATTTGTTTATCAGTCAGCTGCTCCTGAACTTTCATGCAGTGTGACAGGAGTGTTATACCTCTGTACTGCCCACAGTTGCAGATGTCCCCTGTGATCTTGTACACTGGCACTAGTATACTTATTTTCAGTTGTCTGGGATATATGCCTTTCTGTCCATTCTGCTATGAATGCCCTCAAGTGCCATTTTCCCTATCTTATCTAACATCTTTATCATATCTGCTGTGACCTCATCTGAGCCTGCTGCTTTCCCTGACTTCATTTTCCTTAGTGCTATTCTTGCTTCTTCTAAGGTTGGCACCTCCTTTTCTTTCATTGCAGGCTATGTCGGGTTCAGTACAGCTTCTGTGGGGTGTTCATCATTCAGATGTTACTGGAAGTACTCCTTCCATCTGCCTTTTGACGTCTTATGGCCTGGTGAGCAGGTTGTTGCTTGCATCCTTTACGAAGACTGTCTGATTATCTTCTTTATCTTTATGTCCTTCCCTGACAACCTGACAGAGTTTCTTTGCTCAGTTTACTGAGTCACTTTCCAGAAGTTGGTAGAGTGCTTCTCTTAGCCTCTTTGTTAGAAAACCAGTGTTCCTTCTTAGTCTGGTCCATCTTTTCTATCTCCCACTTTTTACTGCACTCCTTATTTTTTTGGATGACTTTTTGGACTTCTGCCTTCTACCATCAGTTTTCCTTATTTCTATACCTTCCTTGGGCACATATCTGTTCTGTAGTCCTCTCACATGATGTTTTGAGGAGTTGCTATTCTTTTTCAACTCCACCTATTTCCTCTTCTTCCTGGGGTGCTAGAGCCCTAAGTAATACCTTGAACTCCTGTCCTTTCTCTCCAGTCAACTTCCAGATCTTCAGCCTAGTCTATGTTGACCTTAGAACCTTCTCTGACCACTGCTTACAGCTGAGTGTGGGAACCAGTAGTTTATGCTGTGGGATGATTGTTTCACTGCAGATGACTTTGCAGTACCTGATTCTACCACAGTGCCCTTTCCTTACAACGAGGAAATCTACCCGAGTTACTTGTTAGCCACTCTTGGATGTGATCTTATAACTGTCTATTTTGCAGAACCACTGTCTATTTTGCAGAACCACTATCAATCCATTTGACATACAGAAATCTAGAATGGCTTCTCCTTCTTTGTTCCTGTTGCCCCACCCATGTAGACCCAGGCAGTCATCACATCCTGTTCTGTCTATTCTGATATGTGCTTTCAGATCACCCACTATCAACACAAATTCTTGTTGTCATTTTTTATCTAGTAGGTCCTGCAAATGCTGTCTGAATGCACTCTTTTCCTCACTATCACAACCCTGCATAGGCTAGGATTATGAATACTACTGTATTCTTACAAAGGAGTCTGATTTCCATGTGTCCATAATTAATTCTGATGACTCCGTCATTGTCTTTTGAAGACTCTTCCTAACGACAGTTCCCACACCATTTCTACTGTGGATCCCCAAAAAAGTGGCTTTACTGCACTGCCCTTTCATCTTTCTTCCTAGATACATAGGATGTCCAGTCTCCTCATTACTGTCATCCACTTCCAAGCTGTTTCCTGTTAGTGAACCTGTATTGAGTGCAGCAATTCTTAGCAAATGTTTGCCAGGTTCATTGGTTTTACGTTGCTCAAAAGAGCAATCTCAGGTAATCTAAGATTTGCAACTGGACAGTTTGACTAATTGCCTATTGACCCAGGGTTGCTTTTCATTATGGTCAGTACACACTTGCCAATAGGGGCACATGCAGCCCCACCACCATTATCATGGGTCTCTGGTGTAGGTCAGAGGCAAACAGGTCCTCAACCAACTTATCATCGGCAAATATCTATGCCCATTTTGGTGATATTAGTCAACATGACTGAATCACCTAGAGCCAATTTTTATACTGTAGAGTGTCTAGCAGTCGGTGATCCATGTTCTCCTGTTCCAAGGATACTGCATACCACAGTTGATGCCCAAAGAGGTTGGTCTTTTCAACACTTCCCCCTGTAGGCACCATCTAGATTCTGTGTTACTGCCCAGAACTCTATTCTTGAGTTTGATTTGAAGCACTCAGAGTGCTTTTGGGAGGTGGAAAGATCCCCACAGAGACACAGGCAGAACATGCAGATTTTATACAGATAATGGCCATTGGTCAGGATCGACCCTTGTACCTTTTGAATGGGAGATACCTTTACTATTATGCCAGCTGCTCAGTCAAGAAGTATCTCAGTAATATTTGCTGGATAACGCAGGAAGTAAATTAGGTGCTCGATTATCCTGACAGAAACAAAATAGGCCAGATCTTGTGTCATCAGAATGGGCAGAAATGTCATCAGGTGTTGGATAACCTCCACAGTCATGAACTTGGCCAGATCCTGCACCACCTCCAGGGACAGAAGCATGTTCACCTTTCAGAATTAAGCGTACAACAGAGTATACATTGGGTTACTTTTCTCCTGTTTAAAATTTGCCTTAGCTTTGTATGTTGACTACTGCTTACTCAGTGCCCAAGATTCGAGCCCTCAGATAATATTTCACTTCAGCTGTATCCAGTGGGAAGACACCTCATGTTTTCCTTCTTTTTTGTTAGGATACAGTTTTTGGCATTTGCCAATGAATGTCACCAACAAATCTGATGTTTGGTGTATAGAACTGCAGAATTTATTTAGTTAGACTTCATGGCAATGTCTTTGTATCCATTTATGAGATTCACAATGGTAGTACAGTGTTTGATGACTATCACTTCCACTGTCTTTACTCTAAATTAATATGACAACACTGGCAACACGTACAATCCCATATGGACCCTTTTCAAGGGAACACTCCACACTGCAATATTTCTAAGGAAACATACAAATTTAGTGACAGCTGCATCTAAAAGACAATAGGCAGAATGGATTTAAAAACTGGTCATGTAATAGGACTCTTCTTTGAAGTGTTTGTTCCAGCATACTTGGTGGATGTTGGCAGCAATGAAGACTTCAGCACTCCACAAATAGCTCTGAAAAATTAGTGTATGCTATCAGATATAATACTGTTTCATTCAATCTCTTTCACTATATTTTTGCAGGTCATTTGAACAGGTCATTTAAAGCTCTCATTCTGTTCTGTAGCTTCTTTTGTGTTAGGTCATAATTTGAGTCCACTGAAGTGGATAGCTGAATCTTAAAGAAGATGCCCTTTTGCTTCATGTGACATCAGTCTATGAGGAATTTTCATGACTGGGCTAAGTGCAAGTTGAAATCTAGAAAACCATTATACCATTTTTGTCTTTTTCTCCCAAGTCTGTTGGCCATAAATTCTCCTGTTCACCAGCCGGCCATTTCAATTGAAAATAAAAGAAAATAAATAATTCATTTACTTATTTATTTACTTTTTTTGTTGTTGGTCTTCCTCACTTGAGATCATCATTCCATATGACTCATGCACCAGTAGGCTTCCAGTGATAGCTTTTCACTAGACTTCTTGGTGAACATGCATACAGTGATCCTTGTGATGCCACTACCATGTCTACCAGTTTCTACTGCATGACTGTTCTCAAAGAACCATGCTGCTATCTCCCAACCACATTACCATTATCAGTTATGCATTCCTACTTTCACCCTTCCAGCTCCTGAAACCCAATAGGCTGCTAATTAATCCTGAATCTTCTGGGTTGCAATTCAGGCTTTATGTTCCTGTACTGTACAGCCAGCTAGGGATCAAATCTTGGGCACTGAGTAAGCGATAGTCAACATACAAAGCTAAGGCAAATTTTATTCAGGAGAAAAGTAACCCAATGCATACTCTGATGTATGCCTAATTCATTCTTGTCTTTATATATTTCTTTCACATAGTTTGGGAAACTATTTCAGGCTGTAACATTCTCTTTTATTCCTTTGTTTATCAGTTCCATTTATTTCATGCATTTTGCCAGTCATGCCTCCAAAATATGTACTTTTTATGCCAGTTTATATTAAATCATCACTTATCTCATAATAATTTTTATTCTTTAAAATTTTATATACAGTCATAGTAGTCTGGAATTCATAGGTTCATACGTTCATAGGAGTTAACTAGGCTAATGGCTCTAGAGCCTTTAAAAGTCTAGCCATGTTATACATGTGCTCTCTAACTGACCTTGGTTAGATGGTTATTATTCAAACAGTGAGTCTAAGATCAGCACCAAATGCCCCTGTCCTTGAGGGGCATAGGTGCTACCCCCAGGGGTGAATTTATGGTCTCCATCCAATTGTCTAGGTTGTGCTTGAATAGGGTCATTGAGGAGCTCATGGGAATTGGGAGTTTATTCCAAAGGAACAGCACTCTCTGGGTGACATATCTGTCTCTTCAGCATGTTCTGTTAATGTCACAGGCTAGATTGAGATCCCTGGAGGGAGTGACTCTTGCAGATGTGCAGCATTTTCATTAGGGCGGGGTCAGAGACTGCTCTTTAGGCCAGGCACAAGTCACCTCTCAGCAGTCTGTAGGATACAGAGTACATAGGTTCATAGGTTCATAGGTTCATACTAGGCTATCTGCCCTAGGGCATTTATAAGCCTATCCAGAATGTGTTTGGCTTTCGCCACCCATTTTAAATTTATTTTGCTATGCCCTTTTTTGAGGTTAGTATACTGTGCTTCTGTCTAACAGTGACACAGAAGTGATACCCGGGGTAAACCTACGATCTCCCATCCACTCATCAAGATTCCTCTTGAAGAGAGTCAATGAGGGACTCTGCCTAACCTGGACTGGGATTTTATTCCAGAGTGAAGGGAGCCTCTGGGTTATGAATCTGTCCCTTCAGCATGTCCTATTTATTTCAGTGCTAGATTTGAGTCTCTCAAGCGCGTAGCTTGATGGGATTTGGATTTTCTGAGGTGCAGCATGTCCATTAATTCCGGGTTGGACATGGCTTTATACGTCAGGCACAGATCGCCTCTGAACAGGCGGTATGCCACTGAGTAGAGCTGGAGTTTCTTTAACCGGGCAGCATATGGCATCTGTTTGAGCCCTTTGATCCTCTTGGTGAGGTACTTTTGGGGTCTTTCCAGTTGCTGCAGGTGTCTGGTAGGGTACATCCCAAAAGGGGCATTGTACTCAATTATGGGCCTGATGAGGGATGAGTAAAGAGGCACGATGACCTCCCCTGATCTAGATGTGAATCCCTTCATGATTAGGTGGGCTATATAAAATGTTTTTCTAACCACTTTGGCCACGTGGTTGTCAAATGAGAAATTGCTATCAACTTGGGTCCCCAGGTCCCTAATTACTTCTTCTGTACTTAATGGATTACCACCTATGTGGTAATTTGTGGCACTTTGTTTTTGCCAAAGGGATGACTATACACTTTTTGGCATTTAGCTTGAGGCCATGGCTCTGGCACCAGTTGTCTGTTTCTATGAGGCCCTTTTGGAGGATGCTTGTGTCAGCTGGAGAGTCGATTATGGTGCCCAGTTTGCAGTCATCTGCAACTTGGTCAGCCACAGTCCTTCAGTCTTGGCCTGTACCTCCGAGAAATATATACGAACAAGAGAGGTCCCAGGACTGAGCCTTGTGGGACACCACTTGTAACTGGTTTGGAGTCTGACATGGCTCCAGCAATTCTAACCATGTGGGTTCTGTCCTTGAGCCAGTTTGCAATCCATCTAGTGACATAGGGGTTTATATTTAAGCTGATGAGCTTATCTATAATGCCCGAGTGGGGTATTGTATCGAAGGCTTTGCGAGGTCCAGGTAGGCTGTATGGACCACCTTCCCTCGTCAATCGCCTTGGTGACTGTTTCAAAGAAATCAACCAGGTTTAAGAGGCAGGATCTGCCCTTAACAAAGCCAAACTGGGTAGGATCCAGTGTCTGTAGGTCCCAAATATCTTTATTTATGAGGTCCATGATGATCCTTTCCATAGCTTTGCAGACCAAGCTAGTCAGGCTTATGGGGCGATAGTTTCCAGGATCCGTTGAGGCACCACCTTTATGGAGAGGGACCACTGTTGCTGTACGCCACTCTTTGGGCACATATCCTGTAGTAAGGCTGAGATTGAACAGTAGTTTTATGTTTGGGTTTAGCTCTTCTTGGAGTTCATGTAGGACGCTGCCGGGGACACCGTCTGGTCCCATTGATGCTGTGTTTTTGCTTTGGAGAGGCGGCTCTTACCTGAGCATCTGAGATGTCAGGGGGCAGCACTCTGCTGGGATAGATATTTGCCCTTTTGGTGGGAGAGGGAGTTTACGCTGAACCTGTCAGCTAGGATGTTGGCAATGTCTGTGGGTTCGGTGTATTTTTTGTCATTTTGGACTAATTCTGAGCATATCTGGGAATTACCACCCAGGTTCCTAACATAACTAAAGAAAGCCTTGTGATTATCCTTAGTGTCCTGTGCAATTTTTCTCTCGAAGCTGGCCTTAGAAAATGTTATGAGTGCCAGTAGTTTTTTGCTAATACTGGTCAGTGATGCCTTCCCTTTTTGGGATTTTGCTCTATCATTTAGTAGCTTCCTCCTTCTATTGTATAGTTTGTTTATGGCTGGGGTCCACCTGACAGGACGTCTGCCTTTGGAGACTTGGGTCTTGGTTTTATTTGGGATCGCATGATCCATGCATTCCTGAAGGTGTTCATAGAATGCGTTTATAAAGGATTCTGCGGTCTGGGCTGTATTTTCCACAGGCCGGGGCTTTGAAGGATTCCACCTCGGTTTTGAGGAGTGTGAAATTTGCTTTAGAGAAGTTTTTCACAGTGGTTTTCTGGGCAGGGGGTGGGGTTGGGATGTGAATATCCAGTGAGATTAGTTTATGGTCTGATCTTACCAGTGAGGGATACACTTCTGGTCTGGAGCATAGAGTCCCCATGTTGGTGATGATCAGGTCCAGTATGTTTTCCCCTCTTGTGGGAGTGGTAACAAGTTGTTCCATAGCATTTGAGTTTATAAATTCTAGGAACCTTTGGACTAGGGTGTTGGAGCTAGAGTAATGCTCACAGTCTATGTTTGGGTAGTTGAATTCGCCCAATATAATGGTGTTTGGAGAGACCTTCATATTTTCCAGTGTTCTCAGGAAGGCCGAGTGGGGTTCCTGGGTTTGGGAGGGTGGTCTGTAGCAGGCTATAAACTGGAAGGCAGTTTTACCCACTGTTAGTTGCACATGGATAGTCTCTGATGCTTCATGCTTTGTCACCAACCTGGAGGTGTGGGTATCTTTGATGAATATCGATACTCCCCCTCTTTTTGTGGTTCGGTCCAAGTTTTGGGGCGAAAAGCATGGTATGAGGTATAACCTGGTAGTGCTGGGGTGCTCTTGGGAGCCCTGAACCAGGTTTCTGTTACTGCACAGATATCGATGTTCTCCATGCTAAGGAGAGTTTCGAGTGCATGCATCTTGAGGTTTAGACTTCTGGCGTTGAGTAGCATTACTCTTAGTTTCTTATCCCTTGTGATACCTATGGAGGTGGGTTTGTCTTTTGAGCCTTGCCTAAAAAGGCACTATGGGGTAGCAAGAGCCTTTGCCAATATCCAAAAGCCCAGGGGTGACAGGTGCAAGCCGTCCCTAGCGAAGCATCGTGGCTTGTCGAGCATATCATCCCAAGCTGACAGGCATTGGATCCCCTTTGAATGACACCAGTACTTATGCCAATTGTTGAAATTGATCATCTTGTCTTCATATTGTGGCATCATTCTTGGTGAGGGTAAGATGCTACTCAAGGTCAGGGTTATACCGGCCTGGGCTACATGCTCAGAGAGCTCCTTTATGTCTCTTTTCATGTAGTCCAGGGAGGTACGTCTCAGGTCATTCACACCAGCATGGACAATGACTGAGTCATATTTGTACTTGCCTTGGAGTGACCTGAGTGCTTGTGTTATGTGGCGGATCCTAGCGTCCGACAGGCTGCTCACCGTGACCCTCTCCTTGTTCATCCTGGTGAGTGGGTCACCTATTACAAGTGTATCAGGTGTGTTGTTTAGTCTTAAGGGCTGTGACTGTTTGGCACACTGGCTTTGTGAGATATGTGTTGCATGTGTTTTGTTTTGGGGTAGCGGTTGCATGGGTGTCTGCTTTGGAGGTCTCTGCTGCTTAGGCAGATCTTTATTTAGAGCCTCCGTGTATGTTTTTGTGTGATTATGTGTTTGGTTTGCTGTCGTGGTAGGTCTATGTGAGACTGGAATTGTAGTGAGTGTGGTTTCCTTCTCCTCCTGACTGGTTATGCCAGTACTGAGTGACAGGGCTTTCAGTCCTTCCATGTAGGTCATGTTTTGGAGGCCCTGAATTTTCTTGATGAGAAACTTCTGTGGTCTCTCCAGCTGCTGCAGGTGTCTGGTGAGGTACATGCAAAAGCGAGCATTGTACTCTATTAGTGGTCTGATAAGGATCGAGTACAGAGGAGTTATAACATCTATAGTTTTGGATACGACACCCTTACTTATGAGATGCTCAACGTAGAAGGATTTCCTTAGTACAGTACTAATTAGTGGCCTTGCAATGGGTCTAGGGATTCAAGGCAATGCATAATGCATATCTTGTTAGCTGTGAGCTGACCTTCCAATTATTATTGTGGTGTAACTACACATTGCTCATATATAGGAATCTTGGACATAATGTCATCTTTACAGTTTCAGTAAGCTAAAGAATTGATTTTAAAATGTATAGGTGTGTTACACTACATTGTTTTAAGTTATTTCCTTGCTTTTGTGGTTTTCTTTTGGAAATTCCTCAATGTATGTGTTTAAGTATACAAAAATTAGCATGAGGAGATCACAACTGAACCATATCTTGCAATTTACTTTTCATCACTGCATTACACAGTGGGAAGATGGTCTCTGTATCTTTAGACATTAAGGCTGAGATTCGGAAAGGGATACCACCAAAGTTAAGTCCTAATATGGGTGGAAAACCACTGATGGGACACCCTTTCTGATTCACAGACATGCCCACTGCAGTAATTCTACACAATTTGTAAAATCACCATGGTGAGCAGTCTCCGTGGCCAGGCTCAATACTAATGAGGCATTTTGGGGGAATGGCCTATGGTACTTTGTCATGTATGAAATGTAAGAAATTATTGTGGGAAGGATTTATACAAACAGGTGACTCAGAGAATCACTGAGGTTTATAAATTAGCACACTCAACCATGTTAATTAACAGGGGCAAATAACACAGTCCATCATTACTTCTAATGGAAAGACTGAGTTACAGTTAACTATTTGGCAGATTAGGGGAGATGTATGTACTGGGGAGGGTGGCAATGTTTATGTGTGTACCACGGTGTGTCTGCAGGAGTATAGGTGGAGTCTGATGAGTTTATGTGTGAATGTGTGTCTGCCTGAATGGTTGCAGTGGGGGGGGGGGGTTCACTTGGATTGGTAGAGTATATGTGTATGCGTGTGTGTGTGTGTGTGTGTGTGTGTGTGTGTGTGTGTGTGTGTGTGTGTGTGTGTGTGTGTGTGTGTGTGTGTGGCAGGGGCTAGCTGCCATACCTCTCTAACACCCTTGCTCAAAACTTACAGACAAAGCCTGATGACACTATCAGATACCTTGGACACTTTTTAAATATCACTATAAGTTACCTAAAAAGTTAACAGAGCAACAGATTTTGCACCATGATGAATTTTATGAACAATAAGAAATACAAAACTCCAATATTGATTTTATATATTTTCTAGCTAAATTTGAATTATATATTATATACTTTTATGTTACTTTCTATTTTCTAGTTAATTTTCTAGTATATAAATTTTCTTGCATATTTTGTACTGTGAGTATCCTGCATGTTTTTTTGTGGAGATTTTGTCCCCGGGTCACCTCTGAAAAAAGGGCACATGTCCATTCGGACTATCCCAGTCAACAAATGTCAAATAAATAAATGAATAAATAAATAAAATATCTGGTATTACTGACTGACTGTAATTCTCAGTGATTACTAGAAACAGGGCAAAACTAAGAGGCAAAATCAGGGATGTTATGTTAAATCGGGGCCATTTTAGAGATGTATGTATCTGTGAGTATGTGTGTGCATGTGTGTGTGGCTGGGTGAGTGTGTGTGTGTGTGTGTGTGTGTGTGTGTGTGTGTGTGTGTGTGTGTGTGTGTGTGTGTGTGTGTGTGTGTGTGTGTGTGTGTGTGCGAGCATGTATGTGTGTGTGTCTGTGTCTATGAGAAAATGGGTGAGTGCAACTGAGTGGCAGATTGTCATGATGAATAACTGTGTGTGTGTGTACGTGTGTACATGTATGTTTGGGAGAATGAATCAGGGGTTACACAGGACAGCTTGCAATACATGGGCCACCAGTGGTAATTACCATTGAGAGATGGTTTTCGTACTGGCAGTAATTACACCTTATTCAGAGACATGTAAATTTAATAACATTTTCCTCATTGTGGATAAACGTCTCTCAAATGCATTTCTCATGCTCTTGGAAACTGCTGCTTTTGGCCAATGCAGTTTCCATGAGCACAGTCAAAGTTTTATGAATCCCAGTCAATGTTTCTCATTATAAATTGGTCATTCTTTTAACTTCATTAATAACACAAGTTGCATTGACTTCAAGGTAATCCTTTCATTGTGGTCTGCAGCTCTGCTTGTATTTCATAGGTTCGTAGGTTCATAGGTTCATAGGTGTTTACTAAGTTAATGACCATAAGGTCCTTTTTAAACCTAGCCATGCACCCCAAATTTCTGACATGTTCTGCTTCCCCTGATCTGTATAAGCAGAGGCTTGGGAGATGAACCATTTACAGGCTGCCTGTATCCATTAAAGACACAGTTGCCAAACCAGGGATGTATTTCCTGTTCCCCATCCAATTGTCCAAGTTACACTTAAATTGGGTTAGGAAGGAACTCTTCTTCACATGGATGGGGATCCTGTTCCAGAGAAAGGGCAGTCTCTGGGATCTGGGATACATACATGTCTCTCCAGCAGGTCTTATTTATATCACAGGCAAGGTTTAAGTCTTCAGAACAGGTAATTCTGCTGCTGTTTGTTTTGCAGATATGTAGGAGGTCCATCAAAATGGGGTCTGATAATGTCTTGTATGCCAGGCATAGATCTCCCCTCAACAGCCTTTAGGAGACAGACTACAGGAATAGTGCCTTGATGCAGTCTGCATAGGACATGTTACTCACTCCCCATATTCTTTTAGTGAGGAAATCTGTGGACGTTTCAATTGATGGATATGCCTAGTTAGATACATACCAAAAGGGGCATTGTACTCAAAGATACAGTGGAACAATGACTTCCTTGGATGTAGATGCTATACCTTTGTTTACAAGTAGCACAATATTGAATGATTTCCTCAGTACTGTAGACACTGTGGTGGTCAAAAGCTATATTACTGTCTATGTGTGTGTCCCCAAGTCCCTGACTACTGGGTCAGCTCTTAGGGATGTGTTGTCAATATGATACTTACCAGGGGTAGATGACTTCCTGAAGGATACTATTGTGTATATTTTGGCATTTAGTTTTAGTCCATGGCTCTGATATTGGTCCGTGTCAGCCCTTTCTGGAGAACATTTGTGTCAGTGTGAGATTCAATGATAGCTCCTAATTTGCAGTCATCTGCAAATTTAGTCAGCCGCAGACCACTGACATTGTCCTTGACTTCAAAGAAGTAAATGCCAAAAAGGTGCGGTCCCATGACCAATCCCTGAGGGACTCCGCTTGTGACTGGCCTCTTTGTAGAGGTAGACTCCCCAGTTCTAACTTCCTGGGCCCTGCCTGTGAGCCACCTCCCTATCCATTGTGTGAGATAAGGGTTTGAACCTAACCTCTTGAGTTTGTCAACAATGCCTGAGTGGGTTATTGTGTCAAATACCTTGGTCAGGTCAAGGTAGGCAGTGTAAACCATTTTGCCCTCATCGATTGCTTTGGTGACCTTCTCAAAGAAGTCCACCAGGTTTAATAGGCATAATCTGTCTGGAGGTTTCTTATGTCATTATTGATCATTTCTATGTTAATTCTCTCAATGGCTATCTGTCATATTATATTATATTATATTATATTATATTATATTATATTATATTATATTATATTTTATTATATTATATAAGAACCAAGTGAAACTGTTACTTAAAATTCAAACCGAGGTGTATAAGCACTCTCAAGTCTTTAAAAGGTTTTCTTTATGAGTAACTGCTTTAATGTCCAAAAAGTATATACACACGCATACATACTTTTATTTCCAAAGCATATGTTTAACTTTTTCTAGGGTCAGTGTAAGCCCAAAAGCAATTGAAGATTTCTCAATAAGATTTAACTTATTTTAAAAACAATATTTTATATTTTGTTTTGGTGTGCATCTTTTCCATCCATGCCTGATAAGTATCAAGCCCCTGCTATTAGTCTTAGACTTGTTCATTACCCAGTGCACTGGTAGCCCCAGACGTAAATGCAAGAGTAAGATGGAGGAGTCTGTCATCCAAGCAGCAATGGAGGTGTCAATGCCCTTGCTTATATAATCTGATTCAGACAGTGAAAGCATTCTGTTTTTGGCCCTAATCTCACTTCTGGTGACTGATATGGTTACCTGTGTCACCACTAAGGCCTGCAATACATTTTCCTAATATGTGAGTGTTCCAGTGTGAGTGTTCCCATCCAAATGTTGATTAAGGGCTACCATTGCTGGACTAATAGCATCAAGCTCGTATATTGTCTCTTTACCACATTTTCTATACTAACAAGCCTTCACTTCTTGACTGTCAGCAGCAAACTGAACCAGTAGTACTGTCCCCACTGGATGGGTGAGCTTGCTTCACCAGCTCACTCACCCTCCCCCACCCACTATAACATCAGAACTACCATTCAGACACTGGTCACTTGGATCATAGTCAATGTCTTCATCCTTGTATGCCATGTGCTTAATATTGTATATTTATGCTATGTCATATCCTTAACTGTCTTGAATTCACTTTATTTATTTACTTATTGAAAGTGTGTTAACTGGGATGGTTAACCGATTTAAACTGGAACCTTTTCACATTTACATTTTCACAAGTACATTATAGAGTATAGGTTCAAGCAGTGCATTTATTACAAAGCAAAATAAGTTTTCAGTTTATTGAAATGCCATCACATATGTGGTAGTTACATATACAGGTTCATAATGAAGTTCCATTGGGTTGTGATCAAGTCACAAAATGGTGATCACAAAACTTTGGAAGCACTTGCACTCAAAGCACATTCAAGTGTAACAAGTCACACACAAAGAAAAGCATTTTTTTCAGGAGGCAAGGCTTCCTACAGCCACATACCTCCTGTTACTTTTATATACCAAATCCCAGACTACACTATCTGTTTGTACAGGGAAATCTTAGCAATAGTGCAAACTCAATCTTTAATGCAACATTTTAAAACCACAGATGGAGACTACTATTTGGTAAAAACTGAAACAAATTTAAAGCTGAATGAAATGGATCAAAACAACTTATTCTTTAATTGTGCTTTTGTCTTTTATTAGACTTTTTCAGAGCAGCATCTAAGGTACTACAAACAAATGCTGTCACCATTTTTTTATGTTTGGTGACGTAAGTTTTAAAAAACAATTGATCAAATTCAAATCATTTTAGCCAGGGTGCACCACAGTATTTAACAAAAAACGCTATTCTAACTCCCAGCATTTGTATCTGCTGCATCAAGCACGAAAATTTTAACTTTTTTAAAATCTTGACAGACAATATTGTACCTAATCAATGCATTTTAGTCAGTTTCTTTTTCTGTGCATACGCATGCTCATACATTCTTTGGTTTATTCTTATAGTCTGTCTTTCCAACATAAAATACCTCACATGACATGTATTTGGCTAAGTATATGAGTATATATAAGTATCATAAGTATATAATACCTACAGATAAAAAAATTATAATGAACCTTTGAAATGATAATTCTGTCAGAGCCCACAACTGTTACATAAGGGCTATTGTTAATAAAATGGCACTGTGGTGATAAAAGTCACATTTATAAATACCTGTTGGCTTTTGTGTAAGCTCCCTAACCCCATACGTATTTTGATCAAGCACAGTTTCAAAATTGCTGATATGAATATAATTTGATTATCATCAATAATATTAAATAATTATGATAGCCTTGTAAAAATGTTCAAATTATTAATGAACAGCATTCTTGAAAGTATTGCTGCCTACAAAACAGCCTCCCACTAGCTTGAATGTTTTCATTATGAGTGTTACTAGATCCAATTATTGGTTTGTATAAAAGTCTGTTTATTTAACCACTTAAAATTCTGGAAACAACTCATTCCTTATAACCTCTGTGAACAAACAAATCATGTAATGCTGTCAGTTGTTCAAATTATCTATCATCAGAAATTAACTACGAAATTCTAACATTCCTCACTGTTAAACTACTATCAGCATGTAGATATGTGTTTCCAAATTCAGGTTTCCTAAAATATTAGATGTAAGACACATTTTTCCTTGTCCAATTTTAAATTGGAAACCAAAAATGAACATTCTTTCCTATACCATTTTAGAAATATTTAAAATATCAGTCATACTATTGACAAAACCATCAAATTCCATCACATTTGCTTCATCAACTGAAATGACAGTGAACTTGTCATCAATAAAAGTGCATAATATTGCTTAAAAGAGCCATCAAAAATAATTTCTATCCAAAATTTCTAAAACTTTATTTACATAAGATGGGGCTACTTGCTGCCACACACACACTGCAACACTCTTCCTGATGAAAGTACTCCTTATCAAGCAAAAAAAAAAAAGAGAGGTATTTGTTAAAAATCAGTCCATAAACAAATACAATGCAGTGATCTCATTATTCTGTATTCATGAAAGCTGAATTATGAACAGCTATCTAACCAAAAACATAAAGTACCAAAGATTATAAATCAGCAAAATCAGTGGCCACAAAGATTAAATCTCTGGAAAATTCTACACCTCTCAACTTAAGGTATAACTAAAGTTGATAAGACCCGGTTAGTAGAAGACAGGGTAATTGTAACCATCCTGGTAGGGGTTAGAGTACTCTTGGATTGTGAAAGAAGTTGCAGTAGGACGTTTTTCATTCCCAGTCTATGGCTTAGAGGAGGAGTGCTATCGGAGTCTACATTATATCATCAAACTGTCAGTTCAATGAACAGCATTTCATTGGAAATGCCATTCATTGAAACCCCACCTCATGTGGAGGACTGTGCTCCCACAACCCCCGCTAATTATATATACCAACTCCAAGATCGCATTACAGTGGGGAAAGGACAAATTTCCCCATCCCTACCATAAAGCAATCTCAGCAAGAACAGTTCAATGAACGGCATGTTTGACAAAATGCTGTTCAAAATGCCATTCAATGATCTGTTCTTTCGATGATATAATAGGGACCTGTGCTATTACACTATAAGGTTTTATGGACAAAACTGAGACAAAGCAAATAAACATGCTTTACAGGGAGTCAACTCAGAGAGTGCTGCACTCGTGTTCTGTATTCAGTGTAAGGAAGATGAAGTAATACATTCACATGAGTGATATCACAGCTTATTTAATGAATACCAATACCGCATGACATTATCTGTCAGCAGCTATAGCAAGTCATGGTGTTACATGTTAATCTATCACACATAATATTACAGTTTTCCACAAAGTACTACTTATGAAAAGAATATTCTGGCCATTGTTCTAGTGCAAGAGACTCAAAACTGTTAGCCCCTGCAAATCTGTCCCAGTTCAAGGGATGTCAACTGATCCAGGCATGCTTATGCATAGTGAGTAAATGATGGGGTGGAGGAGGCCATGTTGCCCCTTGTTGCATTATACTGCCTTATTTTTCTCCTACAGCATGGAAGATGGTGTCATGCAGAAACAGTAAGAAAAATTGTCTTTTTTTTCACACAACCTCATGCACTTTATCAGCGTGATATATGGCAGAATAAAATACTGAACTGATGAAGAAAAACGCACTGAAAGATCATTATTTTCTGCTCTGCAAAAAAGTTTTCTCTGCTGCACCAGAATGAAAAGTGCAGGAAAACATAACATATATCACATGCAGACCTGAAAAGTATATTTTTGCATGACCTTGGACTGACAGACTCATGATAAGTGGTCTGCATTACTTTCTGTATTCATGAATGTTGAGTTCTGACAAGCTATCGCATCTGTCCTTCGAAGCAGTCGTCAGAATACAGATGGATTTGGTAAATTGCAGCATCTACATCATCTCTATGCTCCTAACAGTGAAGAAAACTACTCCTCTAATCTGCAGCTTGACACAAAGGCTTCTTACTCTCCATACTCTCCTTCTAACTTCTTATTTATTTATTTATTTATTTGCCATTTGTTAACCGAGTTAGTCCAGCTGAGCCATGTGGCCTGTTTTCAGTGGAGACCCAAGGAGAAAAGCTGCAGACAATACAGAGAAATTTTACAATAATGATTACAGTGTTTCCTTAATACAGAAAATTAACAGAATTAAACAATATTCACACAGTAGAGCAAAGTACAAAAATACATAAAAATACAGAATTCATACATAAAAATAACAGAGTGATCAGGTGAATACTATACACAATATTTTTTTTTTTTTTTTTTTTTTTACTATTGGTGTGATAGACATTCTCAAATCTCAAACCACTAGTAGTTATTGAGTGGGGAAGTGAGTGTTTAGGATGAATATTATAGAAAAGGGAGGGTTGTTACTTCTGTAATGGATTGACAGGTTAAAAGGGGGGGGGTCATGTAATGAAACAGGTACTTGTGTTGATGTAGGATTATGGCATGAGCATATACTAGTTTTCAGGAGGAAGTTTTTTACTTCACTTTTGAAGCAGAGAGAGCTAGGGATCTTATGTATGTTTATGGGCAGTCTGTTCCAGGCTAAGGAGACAGAGCATTTATAAAGAAGTTTGCCTATGTTTTTGTGAGGCTTTTAAATTTTGAGTAGGTTCTGGTCAGAGCTGCAAAGTGGGTGGACTTGGGTATAGTGAGATACAAATGAAGAGAGTGAGGAGCAGGCTGAGGGTTATTTAGTAGGGAGTGAGTAAGATGTAGCTGGGAGAGGAGAAGGAGCTGGGGGAATTCTAGCCACTGGAGTTGCTTTAGGGAAGACAATGATGAGATCTGTATAGTAGATTAGTGGCGAATCGGGCTATGTTATTATAGGTTTGTTCCAATTTGGACAGGAGGGATGTCTGGACATGAGTAAGGATAGGGAAGGTGTACAAAAGGGAAAGAAGGAGAAAGGCTTGAGCAAGGGCTGATCTGGTTTTAGGCACTGGAAATGTTTTATTTCAGTACAGAAGGCCGAGTTTTTGGTTGCCTTTTTTGATACGCTATTGTATATGAATGTAAAATTTTAGTTGGTCGGCAATTATTGTTCCAAGTAGTTTAGTGTTGGGATCAGGAGTAACTGGGGTTTAACTGAGAGAGAGAAAGGTAAAAGTGGATTTGTGGTGAGAGAGGGGTTTAGGGAGGAAAAGTAGGAGCTTAGTCTTTTTGGGGTTAAGTAAAGTTGGTCTTCTGTCAGCCATTTTTCGACAGATGAAAAAGATTGTTGTGTTAAGGAGTGAAGGTTAGGAATGCTGTCAGAGACAGAGATGATTGTAGAGTCGTCGACATATTGAATAATAGTAAAGGAGGTGCAGGAGGAGTGTAGATTATTGGTGAAGATGTTGAAAAGGAGTGGCCCTAGGACTGAGCCTTGGGGGATACCTGTTTGGATAGGAAGAAAAGGTGGACAGGCGGATTGCCACCTCACTATCCACCTTGCTTCTATACAAACATAGATACATAATCACTGGCAGAAAACAGGTGGTGCATTCAGTCTGACAAAACGCTGCAGCTACTAATCATACACATTTAGGAAGGATAAAATCTTGTTTTGTCATTCATAATGGATTGCTGAAAGAATGATTTTTGGCTACTGGATAGTCTTCTGGAACTGTCATCACAGTGATATAGAGCTAATATCTCCTGTAGTAAACCCCATTTATCTAACTAGACTATCACTTCCGCCAGAAAGAGTAACAGTAACAATTTTTTACTAGCTTCTGTGAACCATCTTTACTATACAGTATGAAACTGCTTGGAGTTCTAATAAGAACATTACCTTAGTCAAGTAACAAAGGATTTTATCTGACAAGTAACAATGCTGAACTGAAATCTACAGAGTCAGAGAGCTAGACTATGCAAATGCCGTCATTGCCAGGATATTGGTAAGGACACAAACAACTTTCATGGCTGCCTACTTGACAACCCCTCTGAAGAGCTCTCACCCCTATACTATATGGAGGCAACTCCCCACATTCCA
Source organism: Protopterus annectens (assembly GCF_019279795.1). Taxonomy (NCBI): domain Eukaryota; kingdom Metazoa; phylum Chordata; order Ceratodontiformes; family Protopteridae; genus Protopterus; species Protopterus annectens. The sequence continues at coordinate 1,008,580,920 of NC_056746.1, read as the reverse complement.
ATGAAGTATTACCTCTGCCCAGCACACAATAGTTACAGAAAAGTAACTTGTCATAATAATACTAAAAATATAATAAATTTCCCTTTTAAGTACCATGAAACAGCTACCCTCTTTACAATCCCTATGTTACATCTTTGCTTCAAAGATCAATTTTAGGCTGTTCCTCTCTTGCCAAGAGTTTCTTCGCTGAAACACAATTAGTTTACCTGACATCATCTGCCAACAAACAGCTATGATATGGAGCATGTGCTTACATAGATCAGCCAAAGAGAGCGCTGAAAGCAGGGTTAGGAGAAATGCTGCATTTGTGGTGGTGCTGCGGTAGCATTGTCGCCTCACAGTAAGACGTTGTCCTGTTCGATTCTCAGCTAGAGCGTCTTCTGTGTGGAGACATGCGTGAATGGGCAAACCTTCGCTGAAGGTTATGCATCAGGGCCAGCAACTCGGCACGTAAAAATCTACTGCCAATCATTAGCGGACCAGAGTTCCGCTGTGGCGACCCCTAACCAGGAAAGGCCAAAAGACACAACACAACAATCAATTCCATCTGCTCAGGAAGGAGTGTTTCCTGCAAGTGTGTGCAATGTGCTTTAGTTTCAACTACCAGTAGGTAGGTAAAAATCTTATCAACAGAATAAAATGTCCAGTTTGGTCCTCCCATAAGGATGATTTCTAAGTAATGTATCACAAAACACATACAGTTTTAAAGAACCATCATCCCTTGTTACTAAAATGTCATAATCCCTTGTTCTGATTTCATTTTCTTCACCCCTTTGTTTACATTATGAATGTACAAAAAATGCTCAAGTCTTGACAATGATTAAATGATAGTATGTCCATTGCCAGTATTTTAAACTTGAAAGCCTTAAAAAGATAAACCTGCTTTCAGCAGGTAATTTTAGTATTTATTTGTGTATATTTCACAATATATCATCTTGAATATTTATTATATATTTTTATATGGTTACACACATATTTATGAGTTTTTTAAATTGTTATTAGTTTCAATGTCAGGGTTATTGTATCACATCCACATATGCACATTCTCTTGTTCTTTCTTTCTCTTTTTTTTTCCTTATTGCTGTTTTAAAATAATAGCTTTTGTGTTATGTTATTTTGGTAAAGATCCTTGTTATTTTGGGAAAAAGTGACACCCAGATATTTAATTTCATCTTTAGTTTTAATTTTGCCTAATAGTGATAAAAGTGAGAAAGGTTTGGGTGGTTTTAAGGGGAAGATATTGGTTTTGTTAAGGTTTAATTGGTAGTTAGACATAGTCGAGAAGTGTTCAATCGTAGCTAATGTTTTATTTATATCTGAGTTTGGTGTAGTGCAGTATATGTTCAAATTGTTCGCAAAGGCGGAGAAAAATATTTTGAAGTTGTAAATTACTGGGGGATTATGGTACGTATTTTGTTTAATGGTTAAGAAGAGTGGTTCTAGATACAGGTTAAAAAGAAGGGGTGATAGCAGGCATCCTTGCCTAGTTCCCTTTTTTATTGGAATTCTATTTGACCAAGTTTTATTTATGTATAGGGATGTATATGGGTTGCTATAGAGGTATTTATTGCAAATGCATATCCAAGACCAAATCATTCACTTATCTTAATACATCAAAAGTGTATGATATTCGTCATTTGATCACTTGTGCAAACAAATGTGTAGTTTATATGGCAGTATGCCATTGTGGCTCTTTTTATATAGGGCAAACATCTCTTAGTTTTAAACAAAGTATTGCTTTTCACATGAGTGAGATAAATTGTCGAAGAAACAGAAGTGCATTATATAAACACATTGGTACACCCTACAGCACATTTTTTTTTGGGTATAGATAAAGTGGCATGTGATAATTTATCAATCATGCACAAACACAAAATTCTTGTGAAAAAAGAAAGACAACGGATAGTTAATTTGGGTACCTTGTTTAAACCTGGACTGAAGGATCACTGGTAAATGTATGTTAGAATTTAAGGCAATAATATTTGGGTGCATAAAAGGTAATTGGTTTGTTATAATAATAATGATGGAGAAAAATATTTTACTTTATATATTTAAAATCAATGTAAAAAATGTTGTTCTGTTATTTTCTTCCATGTGGAATTGATGCATTTAGGATATATAGCTAACTGTTGCTTTAAATGAATGTGTATAAAAGGAGGGGGAGGGCACTCCCAACACACATGCACTGATGACGCTAAGGCGAAACTTGGTTTGCTGGTGAGGTGACTTGACCTGTTAGCCATAAAAGTTGGCTATTTCTGGACTTCAGTGTTTATCTTTCAGTTTGATTTTTGATTATTTTGTGCTGGTTTATTTTTGCATAGAATATTTAGCTGGTAAACCGGGCACTATATCACTGAGCACCGAGTTTGGTGCTTTTGAACATATATATATATATATATATATATATATATATATATATATATACATACATATATATATATATATATATATATATATATATATATATATATATACATATAACACACATACACACACACACACCTATATTTATATATTTATAGTTACCAGGCAGATTGTTGAATGTTCTAAATATCAAACATTTTGAACACCAGCATAAGAGATCAAAAACTGCTTTGATTGAGAGATGCCAGCACTACTTTGTGGGAGGTCATGGTACAGTGGAGAGTGAGAGCTAGAATTCCTTTTTCTTACTTTTATGCCATGTCAGAGTTGGAACATATAAGTAGTGGGAGGACGTAGCATCCCACATGAAGGGTCCAGGGGGACTTGCCCCATCTGCAAAAAAAAAAAAAAAAAGTGTTTTAAGATGTTTTCTTTCTATTTCTTTTTTATTTTAACTATATGTGATTTTGTCTGAAAAGGCTGCTATTTTGTTTGTCAAGAAGTTTGTCTTTTGTTGAGTCAATCTATACCCATATATGCATATGTACATATGTAAAGGATAAAAACAAAGAGATACTGTGATCAGATAGTCATTACTAAATGTTTATTACAACATAAACTGATGAATGTTTTTGTTCCTCACAAATGATTTGGAAATTCATCAGACAAACCCACCAGTTAAATGCTGGTGAAGCAAAACGTATTATGCCCTATCTGTCCAATCATAAAATTATTTTTAAAATGGGAATCTCGTTTGTTGCAAAGTCTTTTAACACCCCCCCCCAATAAAATAGTGAAAAATTGAGGCAAACAGCTAACTTTATCTCTTATTATTTATTTTTGTTTAACGTGCTAACCAGGTAAGTGGAATGGTATGTGCACCCTTTTCAGCCATGACCTGCACCAAACAGACAAATATAATACACAAATACAAACTGTACAATTCAGTAAAAAGAGTTATCGACCATTCATTCATTATACATCAGTATAAACATATAATGCAAAACAGAATAAAGAACAACTGTATCAAACAATGTTTTATACTAACTTGTAGAAAAATTCAGACTGTGCAAAAATGAGTACAATCATATATTTGTATCAAAAGTGTATAATACATGACATACTGATATGTGTAAAGGCAAGCAAAATTTTAAATATCGAGTCTCTGTGTAAATGTTTAGAAGGTCCAAGTAAAAAAATCCCAAAGATGTAAGAGAGGAAGAAGTCTAAAATCCCAGATTCCATACCCACTTAATGATGGGAGGAGATAATAGTAAAGGGAGTCCACCTGTGTTCTGAAGCAATTACATTTGCCTTTGATGAGATAGGTACAAAGAAACCACTTGAACTGTTTAAGATTGTCAGTTTGTCTCATAGTTTCAGGAATAGAGTTTTAACCTGCTAGGGCTATTTTATAGAAGGATCTCTTGCAGGGAGAAGGATTATAGGAATATCTTTGTAAATGCAAATTTCAGAGACAGTAGGAATTGTTTTTGATGGTCAGTTTGTTAAGCATTGGTAACAATAGTTCAAGTAAGGACAGGAGTAGCCCTAGCAGCAACAGTTATCCACTTACTTTCCTTAGTGTAACATTATGGTATTCATTTTCGTTAGAAACATGAATAAATCTTTGTAGTTTATTTTTTTATAACTTCTAGGTAAATGATATTTTGCGAGGAACAAACAACTATAATTTGTAGGCCATATTCTAGTCTGGGAAACAATGCATTTGTTGTTATGGATCATCTGGCTTCTACGATTAAGAAATAAGAAAGTTTGTAAGATATTTTGAGTTGTGATAACACTTTATTTATCTTGGATTCAGTGTGTTTGTAGAAAGTAAGATATTGGTCAAACTGGAGGTTTATATACCTTCTGTTGCCTGACACTAGATGATAAGTACCTGAAGGATGTATAATGGTAACAGTTTGGGTATTTTACAGTTTTGAAAGTGACAAATAATATTATGTATGCCTTTTGAGTAACAACAGCAAATCTATTGTTATAAAAACAATTCCAGATGGCAGTGAAGTCCTTCTGCACCTCACTTTTAGGAGAAATAGGATTTATATTAGTTTTGTGAAGACCCAATACCATCTGCATAATTAATACAGGTGATATGTGGGAGTCTCAGGGAAGATCATTCAACAAGAGAGAAAAGAGGGAAAGACCATGCATAGACCCCTGTGGAACACCTTGGCAGGTAGCTCCTGAAATATAGGAGCTCTTGGGTGTAAGAAGTGTGAATGTTCATTTGGTGAGATGGCTATCAAACCATTGCAGGACATCTGCAGAGAAATCTGATTTACAGAGTTTCTGTAAGTAACAAGGGGATGATCTACAGTACTGAAGACCCTTTTTAGATATAAGTCTATAATGCCTGCATTAGGTTTTCTTGCTCCATATTAGAGTTTATACGGGCTGTAAGAGAGCAGATAGCTGTATTAGTATTGTAATTGGGCTAAAACCCATATTGACTGTAATTGAAAATATTATATTCTGAAATATATTTCAGAATTTGAAAATATTATATTCTGAAATATATTTCAGAATTTGTTTGTACACAATATTTTCAAGAAATTTTGTTAGATGTACTTAACACCGAAAGCGTGATAAGAGACCTTGGGACCCAGGTGGACAGTAGTCTCTCCTTTGATAGTCACATCGCCACAGTAGTCAGGAAGTCCTTCTACATGGCACGCCTCATCATAAAAGGGTTCTCATCCAGGAATAAAGAGGTCATTGTTCCCCCTACTCGTCACTCATTAGACCCATTATAGAGTACAACGCCCCTTTTGGAATGTACCTCACAAGACATCTGCAGCAGCTGGAAAGGCCACAGAAGTACCTCACAAAGAGGATTACTGGCCTCAAACAAATGCCCTACACTGACCGCCTCAAAAAACTCCAGCTTTACTCCATTGCATATCACCTAGTCCAAGGTGATCTCTGCCTAACATATAAAGCTATGTCAAACCCAGAGCTGTTGGACATGCTACACCTAAAGAAATCCCGATCCCTCTGAGTTACACGCTCTAGGGACCTAAACCTTGTCACCACAATAAACAGGACATGCTGGAGGGATAGATTCCTGTCCCAGAGACTTCCTATACTCTGGAACAAGCTACCCATCTATGTCAAGCAAAGTTCTTCATTAGCACTCTTCAAGAAAAATCTTGATGAGTGGATGGGAAATAGGAAATACACCACGGGGATCACTTCTGTGTCTCTGCTGGACAGTGGCACAGGAAAATAACTTTCTTGGGTGGCCTAAGCTATGGTACCTTGCTGGCTAGGCTTACGTAGGCCCTTGAGCTGATAACCCAGTACCTACCTATGAACCTATGAACCTATGGTAGAGAGTAGAAATGGGTCAGAAGTCATTTGCCGATGAAGTAGGGCAGCTTTCACTAGGGGTAGGATAAGTGCATGTTTAAAACTATTTGGAATGGTTTTAATTCTGAGAGTTTAGTTAAATAAAAATAACAGATGTTTACAGACTAGTCTACTACCGAGTCACAAAACTTGTGATGAATACTGTGGAAAAATGTATCGTAGATGTAGTCACTTTTGTCTTTATAATGGCTTTGAAGTGGAATGGGGTGTTTGATGACTTTATGTAGAGGAACAGCAGAAGATGTTTGGAGGGATTAATAAACAATGGGTTATTTTTTTAAGGAGGATTACTGATATTTGTATTTTAGGTATCTGACTAGTGAGGGGGAAAGGTTGTGTCCTGAACCAGTTTTAGGAACAAGACTGGAAGATGCCAGATTTTTTAAAGACTTCCAGATTTTCTTGGTGTTCCTTAGATTAGTGTTTTGGAGCTTTCCGCAGGTGAACAGTAGGTAATGAAATGATCCAGATTAGATGAGTTAGCCTTTAGGTCAGTCTATGTGCTGTCCCTTACCTTAATAAGTTGTCTGATATTGTCTGTTATGCAATGCTTTGGAGTGCCTCATTTTCTAATTATACAAGTAAACGACTGCAGGACCCATCCCATTTAGCCTTTGTAATGATAGTAAGTATGACATCTTTGATGTTAACCTGCCAGTAAAGCAAAGCAAAGCTTCCATGAAGACAGATATACATGCTTTTTTGTTTGTTTGTTTGTTTGTTTGTTTACTTGTTTCCATAACGCCCCATCATATTTGACCTGATGAGGAACCCAAATACAGATGAAATGATTCAGTTCAATCTCCTGTAAGAAAGCTAGTTTAATATCCCTAGAGTATAAGTCCTACTGTAAACAAGTTTCTCTTTTAGGGTACATACCCACCTCATGGGAAAAACCCAGCCATTTTTCCAGCTGCTTCATCCCTTTTGCTTTCCATATGAAAAAAGATTTCTCCCCACCTCAAAGTGGGAAGACTAAGATTTATAAAAATGAGGTATAGAACAATGCTTATTTAAGTTATGACCATATGTGCCCCAAACGTTTGAAGGAAAATGTTGCTAAAAGTCAAATTAATAGAGTCAGTAGATTAACTGATGACAGGTTATTTGAATCAGAAGGAAAATAACTATGCAAGACATTTGAGCATAGGGGGTATCCCAATAGAATATTTGATTATATCAAAATGAGGAGAAATAGAGTTCAAACCCTGTAGGTCTGAATATGAGGTTATGAGTGACAAAAACAGACAACAGTCAATATACAGTAGGCATGTTTTTGCACAACTCAACAGACTGGTTGGGAATTAAAGCCATTATAAAAAGTAATTGGAAAATTTTAAATAGTTTCCCAGATATAAAGAAAACAGTGGGAGACACCACTAATTTTGTTAGGAAAAGAGGTAAGAATTTCAAAGATCTGTTCCAACAAAGGTTGAATAACCTCAGAAAGAGAAGAAAAGTGTTAAAGAAAGGGATGCTTAACTATTACGACTACAATTTTTGTCAATATCCAGAAACAAATATGAATGAAGTTGGTATAAGGAAATTGAATGTTAGAATACTAGGTCATTACATTTGTAAGTCTAGATTTGTAGTTTATTTAGCTTTTTGTATATCTTGCCAAGCATTTTATTTACATTTGTGAATATATGAGCATCTATACTCAATGGAGACACGAGCCAAAATAAATGCCCTTTCCAGTCATCATCATGTATGTGAGAAGACATCTAGTTTCGAGTTTTTGGTGGCAGATGAGGTAGTTAATTTTCAAATTAGATTTGATGCTGAAGATGAGTTGGACTGGAGGGAGTATTGCTGGCAACTCAGACTGGATGCATGTACCCCTTCAGGTCTGAATGATAAAGAAAATTATAAAAGCTGTTTTTAAAAAAAGAGAAGAGTGAGGTATCAATTGTGTCATGTGACCTTGTTTTGTATTGAAATGAGCTGGTAATTTTTCAGTGTTAGTCTAAAGAGGTCTCTTTGGAGATGAAAGTATAAATAAGTTAAAGTCAATTAACTTTCATAAACTATCATAAATTGGAACTTAAGAACTTGTGTTACTTTGTTGAAATAACTTCTGGCAAAATCATATAACAAAAAAACTGAAATGACACTTGTAGTGTCAATCCTCTCATGTTTTATCAAAGGAGGTGGTGGTACTGATACATTACTTGCTTTAGTAAAAGTCAAACATTTCACTTTAAGTTTGTGTACTAACATGCAGTTTGTGGCATTGCTGTTATACACTAAGAAAACTCATATTTAAGTGACTAAAAGGTTGTAGTAGCACTATATTAGATAGAGGAGTATCTTTGTCTATAACTATTAAAATGTAATTTCATTTCACTGCATTACATCTTCATAGATTTTCAGTTCTTATAATGCAATACATCATAAATTTGTCCAGTTACGTTTCAATTGTTTCAGTTTATAAACATACACCTTGACAACTTGCTCAATCTTCTTAGAAATATGTTTATTTTTATTTATTTATTTATTTTGCTTTTTTGCTTTTTGCTTTTTTCATTTTAGGTTGTTTTATGTCTAGCAAAGCCCCAGTTCATTTCAAAGGCATCTTACTGAGAAACATGAGACTTGATTACAGTTTGATCTGTGGGTTAAGCTATACTCACTATCCTGTTTTTAGATCACTAATATAGCTATCCAGTGATTTTTAAGCAGACAACTCATGTGAGTTCAGGTCAATTATACCAGAACCCATAGATAAAACAACAAAAGCTTTTTTTTTTAATTTGTGACAGGCTCGGCCAATGTAACTTCACGAATAGTTATATGCCTGCTCACATATAACTTTATATTTGCTCAAACTCAACAAAATGAGATTCAGGACTTACTGTTAGCATAGAATAGTGCCAGAGGGATGCATATCTATAAAGCAAAAATAAATGACAGTATCTCACTTAAATAAACAGTAAATCTTTTAGAATCCAGCCTGTAATCTACCACAGAGACAGTTAGGTCTCACGTAAGGCTATCAATATATATATATATATATATATATATATATATATATATATATATATTTATATATAGGTTCACTACTAAATCTCGAATTACGGAATCTCGAGATTATGAAGCCCGAAGACTAGAATCTCGAGATTCCGTAATATCGAAATTAAAAACGAAACATTTTTGAAAGCATATGCAGGGGGGCAAGCCCCCCTGCACCCCCCCCCACTCCCTGCCACTTAAATATACCAATTCCAAGATCGCATCACAGTGGAGTGAATGACAAAATAGTGCTGTGCAGAGTGGAATGGAAATTTTGCCATTCACTCCACTGTAGTGCAATCTCGGAGTTGGTATATTTAAGTGCAGGGGGTGTGGGGGTGCAGGGGGGATTGCCCCCTGCATATGCTTTAAAATTTTTTTTTTCTTTTTATTATTTATTTTTTTCATTTCAATATTATGGAATCTCGAGATTCTGCTCTTCGGGCTTCAGAGTCTCGAGATTCCGTAATTCGAGGTTTAGTAGTGAACCCATATATATATATATATATATATATATATATATATATATTCACTCAGCCTTTCTCTTCTCTTTTCTTAAGAACATGTAAGTAATTATTTCAATTAGTCTGTCAGTAGATGTATTATAGTTTAATCCAACTGCTGTTTTTTTAGAGCTGTGTCACTACCTTGTCCTGGAATTGAAACAGTAACTACACAGCTTGTCTCTTCTTCACTAAGTTTATAGCAAATCCTTACATGTTTAGTTTTCATCAAAACAAGAGGCACTTAACTAGAAAGTAATAGCACTAACTACTGATTTAGTGACTTTTCTATTAGTCTTTTCAGGATGAAGGTTGAAAGTCTTGTAGTTTCCCAATTTCCCCCTTCAACCCCCATTGTGCAATAGTAAAACACAGTCCTCCAGTCAATTCTTCTGCTCCTAGTAAATCAGTAAACTCAGTCACCTCTTTCAGGATACACCATATAGGAGGCTACAGCTTTCTCCTCATATAGTTTCATCTCCCTCCCTCCCTGTAGTTTTTTGAAATTGCTTGAGCATCGGTAGCACATAGACAAAAAAATAACATAACTCTGATCACTTTTTCCCGTAGGAGATCATTGCTGGTGAGATTTCTAAGTGTACACTGGTAATGATTCACTCATTTTGAGAGATTTCTCCCTTCTGTGCAGATGATATATATATCTATCTATATCTATATTTATTTTGATATATCTATATATGTAAATCTGTCTATATCTATCTATCTATACACATATATATATATATATATATATATATATATATATATATATATATATATATGTGTACTTTTGAAGAATGTAAGTTCACTACTTCAAACTTCAAAAGTACACCCACACTAACGCGAAAGTGCACTTTCATGAAAGTGCACTTTCGCGAACCCGCTAGACCGAATGGGCTAGCAGTCACAGACCTTAGGGTTAGGGCACAGGATAGGGTAAGGGGATAGTTAGTAGGGCTATCCCCTTACCTTGACCTGTGCCCTAACCTAAGGTCCGTGACTAATGCACAACAGTGGAAGACATTCCAAATTAGGCTATGTCCTCCACTGTGGTGTGATAGTCACTGACCTTAGGGTTAGGGCACAGGTTAGGGAAAGGGGATAGTTAGTAGGGCCATCCCCTAACCTTGACCTGTGCTCTAACCCTAAGGTCCATGACTATCACACCACAGTGTAGGACATAGCCCGTTTTCCAATGTCCTCCATTGTGTTGCGGCAGGTTCGGTCTAGTGATTTTAAACGAAAGTACACTTTCGTTAAAGTTCACTTTCGCTTAAGTGAGAATGTACTTTCCCATTTCGAAAAAGTGAGTTTTCGTTGTAGGGAAGTACACCCATATCTATATATATATATATATATATATATATATATATATATATATATATATATATATATATATATATATATTTGTGAGGTATGGGAGGCTTGCTCCTCACCCCAGACTGGAGGTGCTTGGAAGCTTTCCTCTCTGCCAAAAAAAAAATCAATTAAAATGGATTTTTTTATCCTTCTGTATTTTGGGCATTTTTTTTCATCCTTTCAGCTCATTAGCTTTCAGAAAGTAGGCGTGTCATTGTTGTGTGCCTTAGTCTTATTCTGGTATAGGCTGACTTGAATTGTTATGTGATTAATGCAGCTCAGTCTTCAGCCTCTCCAGCTTATAAGTATTTGTAGTTGGCCTCCCTTACTTCTGCAATGCAGCAACACAAAATACACATTTAGCTGAATTTCTGCTAGAACATTATAAATATTTTTATATTTATATACATATATGTATTTTCTACAAAAATGCATATATGCAATTTGTGTTTGTTGGTTGAATCATAACTATATTCACATCTACATCAATGTATTGGCTTCTTTTTATATGTAACATGGATAGAAAAATGTAGAGAAGCAAACATTACGTTTTGACTATACACGTCTGTTTAATACTATATAATCTTAAGTAGCAGCAGTGTCACCCTATATGACCACTAATTGAAGTGATATAAACAAGTTTGCCTTATTAACAGGGAATGTCACACATTATCTGTGCAAGGAGTTTGTCCTAGAGATTAACACAGACAGAAAAGTTTGAACAGCCAGTTCATATGTTTCAGCCTTTCACAGAGATAGAGCAAAGGAGAGATTCTGCAACAGAGCTAAGAAACATTATAGTTCATATACAAATTTATAAATAACATTTAATGATACTACCCTAAACCAGTTTTCCTCCTAAATTAGAATAGGCCAAGGTATTTTTTTCTTAGAATAATGTAATATTTCTTGGATGCTATTAAGTATTTGGATGTTCGTGACCACATCCTTTTGAAGCTGTCCTATCTATGAAGATTTATTATGTAGACTTTTATAAGAAGTGAGTTTTGAATGAACATAATTCTTCTGTCCTCTAAAATATTTGTTGGAGTATTGTGATATTATTCCTTTACAGTGTATTTAAGTTATAATTATTGGCATAGCTTAACTAGACTCCCATGTGCCCTACACTGACCGTTTCAAAAAACTCCAGCGTTACTCTGTAGCATATCACCTACTCCAATGAGATCTCTGCCTAACATATAAAGCTATGTTAAACCCAGAGCTGTTGGACATGCTACACCTAAAGAAATCCCAATCCCTCCAAGCTACATGCTCTAGGGACCTAAATCTTGTCACCACAATAAACAGGACATGCTGGAGGGATAGATTCCTGTCCCAGAGACTTCCTATACTCTGGAACAAACTACCTGTCTATATCAAACAAAGCTCTTTATTAGTACTCTTCAAGAAAAATCTTGATGAGTGGATGGGAAATAGGAAATACACCCCGGGGATTACTTTTATGGCTCTGCTCGACAGTGCACAGGAAATTAACTTTCTTGGGTGGCGTAAGCCAGGAAACCTTGTTGACTAGGCTTACTTAGGCCCTTGGGCCAATAGCCTAGTACCTACCTATGAACCTATGAACATCTGCTAGCATCCAGAGAGTTGGCAATAGAAATAGAATATGGTATATTACCAGATGAACAGTTCAATAAAAAGATAATAAAATCAAATAAAACTTATCAAGGTTCAGTGCATAAATAAGTTACACAATGAAATGTTGTATATAAGATCAAAAAGATGTGCTTTCAAGGAACTCATAAGCTGGCCGCTGTGGGAGGCTAAAGAAACACTTGCGGAAGATGCCAGAAGTATAGCATATGGCATGAGAAGGAAGACCAGAGGAATCCAGTAGCACAATATGAGTCTTACAACTGTCCCAGTGTGGCAAGGACAGGTGTTTAGCCAGAGTGTATGCTATCAGGCTTTCCTTGAGGTGTGTGTGTGTGTGTGGGGCAGAACAAGTAGGATTAAATACCTTAACAAAGACATTTAAAATATATATGAGTTCAAAGTAGACGCCACTACAGATTTCACAAAAGTAGTATTATATGTTTATTTCTGCATTCAACTTTGCTTACAAGGTAAGTAAACTTGTCTAAAGACCATTTTCAGCCATGACCCAGGCCAAGAGGAAGAAACAACATTTCAAAATAACATATACATACATATTACCTTCTGAGTTATATTTAAAATCAGCATTGACATACAGGTTATATTACAGACAAAATTTACAGTACAATAACTACTATAGCTATGTTTTTATATGAATGTTATTTACACAAATATTGTATTCAATTCAATTATGTTAGTGCTACTACAATTCAATAATTGCTATAGTTGTGTTTTTAACATGCATACATCCACTCATAACCCCTTTTCCCATTTTTGCACATGAAGTTGGGGTGTCACTTCAACAATGACAATCATCTAGAGTCAAAGTCCACACTGCCAGCTGGCTAGTCCTGCCGCAGTAGTTCTTCCACACCACACACTCACACGTATGGCTAATTTAGACTACTATATGTTTTTAAGAGGAATCCAGGGAACCTGGAAGAAACCCACACAAACATAGGGAGGAAATGCAGACTCCACACCAAAGGCACCACAGCCATGAACTGAACCAGGGAACCTCTTGCTGTGAGGTAACAATACTATCCACTGAACCATTGTGTTTGCAACAAATCACCACATTATATACAAAGCTGCTAGCACTACTTTACATATTTTAACTGATTGCACAGATGTCTCTATGTATCACTATGGTTGCGCATTGCTGAGTGCAGTAAAACATTTTAATAAAATAGCTTGGCACCCACTTGCCTCAGTCTAACCTGGATCTTTATAACAATTGCACTTATATTTGCTATTGAAATATTATTTCAAATGCTTCTCAAAGAGAGATGAGACTGCAGATGTTTCATATTTTGTTGGGCAGAGTGCTTCATGCTACAGGGGCAGTCTTCTAGGAAGCTTGTTCTATCATTACCATGGTATATTGGGGGCTTTGTAGCTGTAGTATGTATTGAATTCTTAGATTATACTAGATGCTTTTGACTAGTAGTGTGCTTTTTTTAAGAATGGGCAGAAGCTTCACTTAATAGCTTGCACATTAGACTTTCATAAAAAAAAAAAAACTTTTTTCTGTACAGAGTAACAATGGTGTTCCCTCTTATATGGTGACAGAATGAATCTCAGTATTTTGTTCTCAGCACTAGTTTGTTGGGAATTTAGATGGATTTTTGACAGCCCATACCTAAGACATGGAAAGAAGACATTTTTGTCCATTGATGCTAGAGCTGCAGTAGTAAACAAGACAGAGATTCTATAGGATACATTTCGTTGGTTTAGAACTCTGTCTGCATGTCTGCAAAAAGGTAACTTGTTATCTAACATACTCCCTTAACGTGCACGTTTGTTTGAGCTACTAATGTCATTGAAGCAGCCTTTTGGGTATTAGTAAGTATGACTACAACATGATAATGGTCCATGTCGGAGTGAATGGTCTGGGGTGCAAAACCCTGAAGGATATTCAGAGATATATGTCAGAACTTTGTATGCATGTGACAGATGCAGGCAAGATTCTGCTTCTGAGTGCAATCCTTCCTTAACCAAGAATAATGTAGAGGTATAAAGAGAAGATAATTGGCTTTAACAGCTGGCTTAAAAGATGGTGTCATTTCAGGAGGCTAATACTGGTAAAAGCCTTTCCTTCTCCTTAGTGCCTTTTTGGCAGAGTCCATTAGATAGACATCCCAACTTATCTAATCCTAAACTGATTCACATTAAAGTGGCTGTTCTCAATGACAGTAGTCTCAATAACAAATTGTCTAATCCAAAGGTGCTCCTACATCTTGAACATGTCCACGTATGTGCAGTTACAGAGATTTGGTTTAAATTCAAAGAATGCACTACCTACATATATGGGTTTTATGCTTAACATGCATAACAGTCTGATGGAAACTGCAGAGGGAATGTCTTATTCATCAGGGACCACATTCATGCATCTCAACCTCTTAGCTCAAGAAATCTGAACAAAGCCAAAAATAATGGAGGGACAAAGGCCCAAAAATAGCGGCAGATTTTAACTGCTCTTATAAACTTAGAAAGATTATATAATAAAAGCTATTGCATTAGCATGCATTTTCTGAAGGATATGAAGCCTGAAACTCAAATGTCTGTCATTATTTAGTGACTTTCATCCTCACTGATTTGCCCGAAAACCACAAATTTTATGAGAAACAAAACAAAAATACCTGGTAAAAATCTGGACATTCTGTGAAAATCTGGACAGTTGAGAGGTATGACCACATCTCATCTAGACTAATACCCAGAGACCCACAAATTTAGCTCCTAGAACATCAGTTTGCACAAACAAGACAATCTTCCAACTTACTGGATACCACAGACCCTTCTCCATGTCAACAGATGATAACGTTAGACTTCTGGAAGTTTTAAAAGAAAATTATATAAGCAGCAATGACATAATCCTAGCTGCTTTCAATTACTCTGACATAGCCTGCAATATCTATAACTCTAATGTAATGTATGCCCAGAGATTTTTGGTTTGATAAACAGGAATTACCTGGATCATATAGTCAGTGTACCCAGTACAGGCCAACATTTTCTTCACCTGGTCTTCACAAATATTTGTTCAACCTGTTCCACTTCCCTCAACTTTCCTTCACAAGGGAAATTGAACCACGTGTTACATTTGCTTTCAGAACCACCATACCCCCTGCAATCAGTATCTCCATATTTAAGGATTTTAAAGTAATAAAGCTTATGCAATTATTTATTAATTTATTTTATTTTACATGTGTTTACTGAGAACGTCTGACTGGGATAAGACCCATTTTCAGTGGAGGCCTGGGGAGAAAAGCTCCACCTACAGAGATTATACAAAATCTTATACAAGAAATTAAACAAAAACATATACAAGACATACAGTATACTAGAAATTACATTCTATGCTATTATAGCTGACATTTGTATTATACAATCATCTGATATAATTCCTTATTGTAGTTGAGACATTCATCTCTAAATTTACCCATGGTATCACGACTGTTGACCATGACATAACAGCAAACATCACTAAGAGATTTAGCCCACACAAATGCACAGATCTAGCAGTCCAAACTACAGCCAAATATAACGGAAATTTTTAAAACACCTCCTGTTGTTGGCTGATGGCAGTGGTTCCATCAATCTGTGACATGTTAGGTGGAATTGGTGGGATTCAAAGTGCATCCAGCCACCATTGCTCACATGCTGGTGGCAATGATGGAATTCAAACCCCATCCATACCACTATTCATCACATACTAGAACAGAGGAAGAGCACCTAGCCCACCAGCCCACCTCAAGTTCTGAAGATGGAGAATGGAATTCTAGCAGAACAAATACAACTCATTAATACCCTGATAGCAGACCAGAATATGGTGAAAGGAGCTAGAGCTGTCCCAGTCATATTGATTTACACCAACCAACAGATTGCCAATAAGCAGACATACCAGAATCACACATTCAACTCTGATTCCTTAAGCATGAGTGTGGCTCTGCAAGTGAACTGTGCTTGTCCTGCTACAGTATTAAGAAACAAGCCTTAAGCCAAAAACATGTACACTTTTCTAGAACATACATGTGTACTATAGTGTACACCAATGAAACTGAAGAAATAAAACCTCCCTTATTGTTGCAACTCTGAAGTACAACCACATCACTAGAAACAACAAGGCTGGAAGGTGTCTATTATCAGAAAAGTAAGACAAACACAAAGTCAACTTTACTGTTGGTGGAGAGGTGTTCTCTAAAGGCTAATATTGTATGTAAATATGTATACACTGGATTACCCAGGTAAGTCCTTATCTAGCTAAGCCCTGTTCGCTTGTGTACTAGACAGGAATAACATAGAAGAGGGTTAAAAATCATATAGGTCATCTCAAGTTGCCTCTGCTTACTTAGCAAGGAACAGCATAATCCAGAAGATCATGGGAGTGTTGGGAATGGGGTAAATAATGGCTGACATTTTTTCATGTGCTGCTCTTACCCACATAACCTACTGACAAAAAAAGTTCAGTTAGGTATCAAATTCAATATTTTAGCTCCAAGAGACCACAACAATGTGCAAAAGGATTAGAGTAGCAAGTGTATGCCAGCAAGCTATACTACTATTGCCATTACAGCAATACCACAATGTACATTAAATCTGAATATATAAGGCAGGCAACCAATGATAAATAACTCTTTCTACATTGTCTACAACTTGCATTTGGTATAACACAATGTGTATGCACATTGCTAATTGATTCCAAACACTTGCATTAATACATTAATAATGGGGACAGTGGGAAAAATAATTAACTTTCACAGTAAGGCATGAATGCTGCAACCTTCTACCACTATACTTTTGACTGGTTTCAGATATTTTGGATGATAGCTTACCTTTGTGAAGTGCTTCACAGAAAACAATTTATTGTGCTTGAAGACCAGAACAAGAACAGGACTGATGCCCCAGTCCTGTAGTCTGTGATGAACTTCAGCTGGGATAAGAAGGACCACTATTCAGCTAAAGTGAAAGTTATTTGTTTGCTTTGATATTTTACTTTTACTTCTTCTTCTTCTTTCGGCTGCTCCCATTAGGGGTCGCCACAGTGGATCATCTGTTTCCATTTCTTCCTGTCCTCTGCATCTTGCTCTGTCACACCAAACACCTGCATGTCCTTCCTCACCACATCCATAAACCTCATCTTAGGCCTTCCTCTTTTCCTGTTACCTGACAGCTTCATTCTTAGCATTTTTTTCCCAATAAACTCCGCATCCCTCCTCAGTACGTCCAAACCAACATAATCTTGCATCTCTGGCTTTGTCTCCAAACCTTCCAACCTGGGCTGACCCTCTAATATAATTATTCCTAATCCTGTCCACTCTTGTTACACCCAGTGCAAATCTTAACATCTTTAACTCTGCCATGTCCAGCTCTGACTCCTGCCTTTTTGTCAATGCCACTATCCCCAATGCATATAACATAGCTGGTCTCACTACCCTCTTGTAGACCTTCCCTTTCACTCTTACTGGTACTCGTCTGTCACAAATCACTCCTGACACTCTTCTCCACTTGCTCCATCCTGCCTGTACTCTCTTCTTCACCTCTCTTCCACACTCACCATTACTTTGAACTGTTGATCCCAAGTATTTCAAGTCATCCAACTTCGCCACCTCTACTCCCTGCATCCTCGCCATTCCTCTATCCTCCCTCTCATTCACACACACATATATTCTGTCTTAGTCCTGCTGACCTTCATTCCTCTTCTCTCTAGAGCATATCTCCACCTCTCCAGGGCCACCTCCACCTGTTCCCTACTCTCACTACAGATTACAATGTAATCTGCAAACATCATAGTCATTGGGGACTCCTGTCTGATCTCATCTGTCAACCTGTCCATCACCATTGCAAATAAGAAAGGGCTCAGAATTGATCCTTGATGTAATCCCGCCTCCACCTTAAACACATTCATCACTCCCACTGCAGACCTCACCACTGTCACACTACCCTCATACATATACTGTACCACTCTTACACACTTCTCTGACACTCCCAACTTCCTCATACAATACCACAACTCCTCTCTAGGCACCCTGTCATATGCTTTCTCTAAGTCCACAAAGACACAATGCAACTCCTTCTGACCTTCTCTGTACTTCTCCATCAACACTCTAGAGCAAATATTGTATTTGTAGTGCTCTTTCCTAGCATGAAACCATACTGCTGATCACTAATCATCACCCCCCTTCTTAACCTAGCTTCCACTACTCTGTCCCATAACTTCATGCTGTGACTGATCAGTTTAATCCCTCTGTAGTTACTACAGCTCTGCACATCACCCTTATTCTTAAAAATCAGTAGCAAAACACTTTTTCTCCATTCCTCAGGCATCCTCTCACTTTTCAAGATTTAATTAAACAATCTAGTTAAAAACTCCACTGCCATTTCACCTAAACACCTCCGTGCTTCCACAGGTATTTCATCTGGACCAACAGCCTTTCCATTCGTCATCCTCTTCATAGCTATCTTTACTTCCTCCTTGCTAATCCACTACACTTCATGATTCACTATCCACACATCATCCAACCTTCTCTCCCTCTCATTCTCTTAATTCATCAGACCCTCAAAGTACTCTTTCCATCTGCTCAACACACTCTCCTCACTTGTGAGTACATTTCCCTCATTATCCTTTATCACTGCACATCTTTACTAGCTCAGTCCCTCTGTCTAGCCAATCGTACAGGTCCTTTTCTCCTTCCTTAGTGTCCAACCTTTCATACAACTCTTCATATGCCTTATCCTTAGCCTTTGCCACCTCTCTCTTTGCCATGCACCTCATCTCCTTATACTCTTGTCTACTTTCTTCATCTCTCATATTTTACTTTTACTCAAAAGTTATTTTACACCAAATCATTCCTAAGCTATGACTTTTGCAGTAACCTGTAAAAGGCATTTTAATATTTAGAAAGGAATGCAGTACCCTATTTAATTGCAAAGTAGCGGGGTGACTGTATCGAACTTTGCAAGATGCCTTGATCTTGTTGTTAGGTGAAGTATCCAGGATGTAGGGAAAACCAACTTCCAGTAATTCCTGTGCTTCACAGGCAGGTAGACTACAATCACAAAATAAAATGGCTAGTCCTTAATCTACGCAGCTGGTACCAGAGATAATCTTTCAGGATTTGTAAAAAAATGTTGGGGGGTGTATTGTTACTACAGGAACTTTTTCCAGTCCTTCCCAGTATTACAGCTATTTCTACCTTTATCAGCATTAAAATAAAATAGAGGTAGAATAGTAAAATGTTATCATGTTGCTCTTCAAATGATATACTGTGGTCTTCTATTAAGAATGATAAGTAATATACAAGCTTTTGTTCGCAACCATCAGTTGTAACAGCAGCCTATGGTTAGAAATGTCAGCTATAGAAGGTATGAAAAGAGCCCAGTATCTGTGATAGCCACAGATTTCTGAGATGTTTTCCTGCCATAGGATTTTATGGAGTGCACAAAAAAAATTCTTAGGCAGCTTGTTAAGGCACCTGTACAATCGTACCCATACAAGAGGAGAGCGGACAGACCACTAGCTTATCGCAATCCCTAAGGATGGAGAAAAGAGTTCTGGCATGAGAAATGCAGCCTACTCTTAACTCATACACCGCATTAGCAATGCTGCTTTAGACAGCTTCCTTTGAACCAACTAACAGACTGCCCTAATGACAAGAAACGGTTAATGTTGTCCAAAAGTTTACCTTCAACTTCTTGGTCAAAAACACCATCTATCCCAGAGTTTTTGACTTCATATTTGGTTACTAGGCTAATGAGCATATGGGCCTTTATAAGCCTAGCTATGCAACCCAAATGTGACCCCCCCAAGTTTTATGTTTAAACATTGATATGGGATAATTTTTGGTTATGACATGATTTATTGGCAGCCTCTGTCCATTCTGTAGGTGCCAGAACAAGGGTTACTTTCCAATTCCCCATCCAATGGTCCAAGTTGTGCTTAAATAGGGTTAGGGGAGACTTTGTTTCACAAGGATGGGGAGTTTATTTCAGAGAATGGAAATTGTCTGAGAAATGTATCTGTCTCTCCAATGTTTCTGATTTATGTCACAATCAAAATTTAGGTCTTTGGATCGAGTAGTTATGATGCTGTTTGTTTTGCGGATATGCAAAAGGTTCATTAGAGCTGAGTCCAAGGATACCTTGTAAGCCAGGCATAGATTGCTTTTCAGTAGTCTATAGGAGATAGAATACGGGGATAGGGCTTAAAGGTGATTTGCATGGGACATACGGGGATAGGGCTTAGAGGTGATCTGCATGGGACACTGTGTTTATGCTGTGAATTCTTTTTATGAGCAACATTTACAGACATTCCAGTTGCTGCATGTGTCTGGTCAGGTATATACCAAAGGAAACATTATACATTATACTGTAAGATGGGTATGATGACAGCCAAGTACAGTGGTATGTTGACTTCCCTGAACATAAATTCCATGCTCTTACTTATAAAGTGAGCAACACAGAAGGATTTTCTTACTGTCTTGGACACATGGTAGTCGAAGTCTAGATTACTATCTATATGAGTTCCTAGATCCCTGACTGGTGAGTCAACTTTTAGGGATATTTTATTGATGGCACAGTTTCCAGGTGGCTGACTGCTGAAAAGTTACAGTAATGCATTTCTTGCCACTGAGTTTTAAGCAGTGGCTTTGGCACCAGTCATTTGACTGTGTTAGACCTTCCTGTAGGGTGTTTGCTTCTTAGGGTGGAATTCTATAACTGCTCCCATTTTAAAATCATCTGTGAACTTGGTCAGCCAAAGGCCTTTGATATTAGCCATAGAGGAGTAGGTCTAACACAGAGCCCTGAGAGACTCCAAGGGCAACTGGCCTCTTTGTGGAGGTGGTGTCACTGATCCTAATCTCCTGGGTCCTATCTGTGCATCATCTGGCTATCCAGCACTTTATATAGGGGTTTATGCCTAATTCCATAAGTTCGTTAACAATGCCTCATTGAGGTATTGATTAAAAATGCTTTTGCCAGATCAGGGTATGTAGTATGCACCATTTTACCCTCATTCATTGCATTGGAGACTTTTTCAAAGAAGTCTGCCATTTTCTTCCCTTGAAGAAGCCAAACTGGGATGGACCCAGTGTCTGGAGGTCTCCAATGTCTTTGTTGATCATTTCCATGATAATTCTTTCTATGCCTTTGCAAATAAGACTAGTTAGCATCTTCCAGGATCTGTAAATGGTCCACCTGTATGAAGGGGGATGACCAGTGCAGTCTTTCATTCTCATGGCACAAAACCTGTTTTGAGACTATAGTTAAAACAGCGACTCCAGAGGACATGATAAGTCATATTTTAGGCTATTCAGGAGGCATTGGAATATTATTGGGGCCCTTTGAGGTGCATTCCTGGCCTTAGTGAGTGCAGCCGCTACATGCTCTCTATTTATAGTAGATGGGAATTTGTCAAGTAATTAGATTCACTATATCTCTCAACTCAGTGAATGTGGCACCATTAACCACCAGTCCAGCACACGATTGTGCCCAGCCTTTGAGGTTTCTGAGATAGACAAAGAAGGTTTTATGGCTGTCTTTTTCTTGAGAGGCTATTGTAACCTCAAAATTGGCTTTATTGGACATAATTAGCCTCCTTAACTGCCTGTTTAGTCTGATAAGAGCATTCTTTTCTTTAAGGGAGTTACACTTCCTGATTTTAGCCACAGTTTTTTTTATTTTGTTGTATATCCTATTTAATTTGTGTTATCACCAGGGCAGTATGTTTTTGTAGTTAGTTTTAAGCTTACTTCTGGTAGGTACAGCAGCCTCTATGCAAACATTGACATGGCTATACAAGATTTCTGTTAACATTCTGCATAATTCTGCATAGGGTGCTGTGTTCTCTGGGTTTGGAGGAGCATTGAATTTTGGTACAAACTATCACTTAATAAAAGTTAGTTTGCCTTTGAATAGTCCCTAACTTTTACTGGATTTACTGGGATTACTGAGTTGATTTTGATTTTGAAGGAGACAGCTTTGTGGTCAGACCTTACCAGGGAAGATTTGACAATGAGGCGGGCAGTGCAGCATTCTCCCGTATTTGTCAGTACAAGGTCCAGTATGTGGGAGCCTCTACTGGGTGTATGCAGTAACTGGTCAAGATTGTTTGTATTTACAAAGTCCAGGAATCTCTGTGCCTGCAAGAAAATCTGCTCTTTTTGTGTGGCATAGATGACAATCCGATCTTGTGACTGCCTGTTTTGGATGAACTGTTTGGTTGTAGATTTGGTTTCATGATGATTTGATTAGGTTTGACAAAATGGTGGAAATGTTTGATTTTTAAAGATGGACTGCTATGCCTGTGAGTGGAATGTTGGCTATTGTTTGACTGAACTGATAATAACATTATTAAGCCTTGTGTGATAACCTGTTTATTTTTATTTAATATTGTTAGTATTAACATGTTTATTACATTTAGTCTTTTTTATTTTACCTATACAGTACTTTGCATTTAAGCACTATGAATAAATATGAGGGTGAAGTTTAGTAATGTCTCTGATTTTTGCCTTATTTTTTGCCATCCCTTGTAAAATGATTGATTATGTGATATGTCAGTGAGGATTATAGTCAGTTAGAGATTCTTAGTTTTACTATTCAGATAATCCATGGTTTTACATTGACATTCTGTTAACTTTTTAACTACATCAGAGTTCATCTGTTCCTGATTTTGCATAAATGTTTCTGATTTTGATTCATATTTTTGCACTGTTCCTAGTTGAATTTTTAATTTTCTGTTAAATCGTGGAAGATTACAGTCAATTAATAATGCCAGTGATTAGAGTTTCATGGTTTTTATTGTTCAGAAAATGCATGTTGATGCAAAACTTGCTGTTCTGTTAACTCTTTATGTACCTTAGAGTTGTCTGGTATGTAAGGATCTAAGCTGTTACTGAACTGTTTCCTACAGTCACAATAAAATGCAGGATTTGATTTCCTCTATCTCTATTTGCCTACTGTGTGAGTATAAGCAAGTCATTTAACCAGAAAGTGTTTCCATGTTGCCCCTGAAAAAGATCATGTTGTTCAGTGAGTTTACCTGATTAGCAAACAGATAATGTAAAAAATAATATTCAAAATGTTCCTTTTTGGGCCTTTCTTCCTCCATTAGTTTGGCTTTGCCTAGAATTCTAGAATAAAGATGATATGATATATTCTGAGCTGTAAAATGCGTGGCTTTCTGGCAAATTGTGGACTGCATTTGCTAAATGACAGGCATTTGAGTTTCAGACTTTGTGTCCTTTAGAAAATGCTTCTAATGTTATTCTAGCAACTTTCTAAGTGTATAAGAGAAATATTTAAAATCTGTTCCTAACTGAGTTCTTTGTATCTGATTCCTGAGTTAAGAGGTTGAGAGAGCAGAGGGAAGTTGAAATGGTTTACATTATATAGTTCTTAGCAATGAGTTGTCATGCATTTCTGGGCTATTATTTGATCTTATGCAAATGATATGATGTAACTGATGGGAGAATGAGTGTGTGTGTGTGTGTGTGTGTGTGTGTGTGTGTGTGTGTGTGTGTGTGTGTGTGTGTGTGTGTGTGTGTGTGTGTGTGTGTGTGTGTGTGTGTGTGTGTGTGTGTGTGTGTGTGTGTGTGTGTGTGTGTGTGTGTGTGTACGTGTGCTGAATGCATACGCCTTAACTGTCTACAACTTTGGCTCATATTTGTGGTCTGTGCTTCATAAAATTTGTGTTTTTCTGGCAAAGTGTTGTGGATTGCAGACACTGAATAATGTAGAACTGGAACTTTCAGATTTTATATCTTTCAGAAAATTTTTGTTAACACAATACCTGTTATACCCACAACTATATAATTATCATCAACATCCTTTTTCCTATTTTCTATATGGGGTTGGGACGTTGTGTTAGCTTCCACCATCCCTCTCTCATATCAATGCCACATTCCTGACTTCTTCAACACTCATGTTGGACTGTTGCAGATCTTCTGTCACACAATCCGTCCACCTCTTTGCTGGATGCCCTTGTTTCCTTTTACCTTCTTCCTGTCTGATCCAAATCTTCTTTACCAGATTGCCTTCTGCTTTTCTGCATATTCACCATAATGACCATAATGTGACCTCTTTGATCTTTATTGCAACTGGACCTACTTTGGCTTCTGCACTTATGTCCTCATTTCTTCGTCTATTAAACAGTGAGCATCCTACCACCCTTCTCAGGTGCTTCATTTCTATCACCTCTAGCTTCCTCATCTGCTCTGCCTTTGCTGCCCAGGTTTCTGTACCATACAGTACTGGTCACACCACTGTTTTGTACACCTTACTTTTCAGCTTCTTTGGTATTCTTCTGTCATATACTGTACCCGATACTCTATGCCAGTTGGCTACAGCCACCCTGTTTATAGCTTTGACCTCTTCATTCAGACTTCCCTTCTCCTCAGCCACCCCTCCCAGATACTTGAAGCTGTTAACCTGTTCCACTATCTTCTCTTCTATCTCAGTTCTCAGCTACTTCTGATTTCCCCAGTTTGTTGCCATTACCACTGTCTTGGCTGTACTTAGTTTATCCCATGTGCCTTCAGTTTTGCATTCCATTCCCCTATCCTTTGCTGAAATTCTTGCTCAGAGTCCACCTGTAATGACACATCATCTGCATACAGCAACTTTGTTGATCTGTCCCTTCCAACCTGAATGCAATCCATCACCAGTATAAAAAGCAGTCAGCTCAAAACTGAACCCTGATGCACACCCACTCCCACTGGGAACCCCTCTGTAAGACCGAACACTGGTTGTATTTAAGTCATTGGATCTTTGTACATAGCCTGCACTAATTCTGTCAATGTTTCTCGGACTTCATATCACTGCAGGACTGCCCAAGCCATCTTTCTTGGAACCTTGTCATATGCTTTCTCCAAGTTTAGAAATGCCCAAATGGACTCTTTCCTCATCTCTAGCTACATCTCAACTATCTGTCTCACTACAAACATTGGGTCAGTTGTACTGCATCCTGACTGGAATCCAAACTGCTCATCTTCCATCTTACTTTCTTCTGCTCTTCATATCCGTTTATCAATCACCCTCTCCAGAACTTTCATGCAATGTAACAGAAGTTTGATACCTCTATACTGCCAACAATTGTTGATGCCCCCCTTGTCCTTGTACACTGGGATGAGTACACATATTCTCCATTCATTTGGAATATACCTTTTTCTCCACACTGCTATGAGTACCCACAGGAGCCATTTTTTCCCCTATGTCACCCAGTAATTTTATCATATCTGCTGTGACCTGATCTGAGCCTTCTGCTTTCCCTGACTTCATTGCTCCTCAGTGCTGTTCCTCCTTCTCTTAGGATGGGCTTCTCTTCTTCTCTCATTGTAGGGCAGTATAGCTTTTCTGGGGTTTTCTTAATTCAGAAACTGCTTGAAATATTCCTTCCATCTGCCTTTACTGTCCTGTTGACTGGTGGGCAGGTTGTTGCTGGCATCTGTTATGAAGGTTGTCTGACTATCTTCTTTATCTTTCTGTCTTTGCCTTCCCATGTAACATAGTTTCTTTGTGCTACCCACTGAGTCACTTTCCAGAAGCTGATAGAGTGCCTGTTGCAACTCTCTTCTTAGCCTCTTTGTCACTCAACCAGTATTCTTTCCTAGCCTGGTCCATATTTTATATCTCCCACTTTTTCCTGCACTCCTTCTTTCTTTGGATGACTTCCTGGACTTCTACATTCCACCATCAGCTTTCCTTATGTACCTTATTTCCATACCTGGATCAGCTGCATATCTGTTCTGTAGTCCTCACACATGTTGTTTTGAGGTGCTGCCATTCTTCTTCACTCCACCTATTTCTTCCTCTTCTTAGGGTGCTGGAGCCTTGACTAATAACTTGAACTGTTGTGTTTTCTCACCAGGCAACTTCCTGGTCTTCAGCCTGGTCTCTTTTGACCTCAAAGCCTTTTCTGACTAGTGCTTGCAACTGATTGTGGCAACCAGTGCTTTATGCTGTGGGCCAACTGGTTCACTGGGGATAACTTTGCAATCACTGATTCTACTCCAGTGCCCTTAGCTTACTATGAAGAAGTCTACCTGAGCTGCATGTTGGCCACTTTTATATGTAATCTTGTGACTGTCTCTTTGTCTGAACCATCTGTTGGCTACTATCAAGCTATTTGGCAGACAGAAGTCTAGAATGACCTGTCCTTCTTTATTCCTGTTGCCCCACACATGGGGACCCAGGCAGTCTTCATGTCCTGCTCTGTATGTCCTGCTATGTGCATTCATGTCACCCATTATCAACACCAATTCATGTTGGACTGATTAGGCTGGAGTCTAATTGCCATGAGTCTGTCAGTAATTCTGATGACATCCCTCACTGCCTTCTGAAGCCTCTCTCTCACCACAATTCCCACATCATTTCTAGACTCTCCTCCTCCTGAGTAGTAGACTCTGGATCCCAAGCCAAGTTGTTTTGCTGCACTGACCTTCCATCTTGTCTCTTAGATACATAGGATGTCCAGCTTCCTCCATACCATCATGTCAACCACTTCCAAGCTCCATCCTGTCAGTGAACCTACATTGAGTGTATCACTTCTTAGTTCATGTTTGGCAGGTTGACTAGTTTTACGTCCAGCTTTCCTTCAACAGAGATATCAAAAGTAATACCCATCCCCATTTGGTGACATTAGTCAACATGACTGAATCACCTAGAGCCATATTTTATACTGTTGAGTGGCTAGCCCTGCCACAGCGTGCAGTCTGTGATCCATATTCTCCTATCTTGAGCATGCTATGCACCACAGTAGATGCCCAAAGCGGTTGGTCTATACAACTCTTCCCTTTGTATGTCACTGTGTAGAGTCTGTGCTACTATCCACAGCTCCATTCATTGATGAGTTTGAGATGGAAACACTCAGCAAATTTTTCAGAGGTGGGAGGAACTACACAGAGACACAGGGGAAACATGAAAACTCCAAACAGGCATTGGCCAGAGGTCAGGCTAGAACCTTGTACCTTGTGCATGAGAGGCAAACACCTTAACAATCTGGTCTCTATACAACTATATAACTATATAACTACGTAACTATATAAAACATTTTAAATGTGTTCTTGATTTTGTCTTTGATTCTTGAATTAAGATGCTTGAAGGGCATAGGAATAATGGGTTGCACTGTATGGTTCTTACAGTGACAAGCTAAGATACATTTCTAGTTCATTAGGTATATATATTTTCATTCATTTGACTGCAAGCAAACATTTGAGTTTTACACAGTCAAACAAGGGGCCATAACTGATGGTCACATCTGTGTATGTTTGCATGTGTGCAGGCCCAAATGCATGTTCATGTGTGTGTGTGTGTGTGTGTGTGTGTGTGTGTGTGTGTGTGTGTGTGTGTGTGTGTGTGTGTGTGCGTGTGTGTAAATACTTGGTTCCTGCAGACCTGAGTAGTTAAGATTTAAGAGAAGGAACTGATTGTAGTAAATAGGATCTTCATTATATCAGCCATGTTCTTTTGGTATGATCTTTGGTTTCCTTGTTGATGACAGGTTTATTATTTCATTGTGAATAAACTGAAAAACTTGAAGTTTGTGAGTTTAATGTTAATATTTTAACTCTGAATGCATTTTAATTTTGCTTTATTTTCAAGCAGGTAGGTGTGAAACACACTGTGTTTGGCTACAACAGTGTTTATCTGGCACTTAGTGCAGATGAATAAGGCTATGAGTTGCTAATGAGCTGCTTCCTATAGTGTAGGATCCGTCTCCACCAGTCTTCATTTGCCTGCTGTGTGAATCTTCTACTGGTATGTCCCCGAAAAGGGACATTTGTATCCAGTAGACTACCCTAAGCTATTAGAAAATATCTTATACATTGTCTTTGAATCCCTACATCCTTCACGTATTCACTAATTAGTGCTTCAGTATCTGCTGTTTGACTATGAATCCAAGCATGAATTTTGTATTTTATTGGCTTGCAGAATATGCTTTCAATAAGTGTGAGTTTCAATGGGAAAGAAGTTTAAGTGTTACTCAGGCTGAGTCTGTTTCTAATGTGAGAGCCTTTTGTTCTGTTTAGCAAATAGCCATCAATGTTTTTGTGGTAAGATTTGAAATACACATTTTAAATTAAATCCAAATATCTGTAATTATTGTAAAAGTAAAGACAAAATAGTATGCACCCTGATAGGTTTGAATAATATTTTGTTGCAATCAGGGAGAAAGACAAGTAACAGGAATTCCAACGTCAAGAAAAACTTCTTTATTTAACAAAGCAAAGCTTTCGGGTCTACACCTTTTGTCAATAAGAAAAACATTTTATATAGCCCACCTAATCATGAAAGGATTCACATCTAGATCAGGGGAGGTCATCGTGCCTCTTTACTCATCCCTCATCAGGCCCATAATTGAGTACAATGCCCCTTTTGGGATGTACCTTACCAGACAACTGCAGCAACTGGAAAGACCCCAAAAGTACCTCACCAAGAGGATCAAAGGGCTCAAACACATGCCATATGCTGCCCGGTTAAAGAAACTCCAGCTCTACTCAGTGGCATACCGCCTGCTCAGAGGCGATCTGTGCCTGATGTATAAAGCCATGTCCAACCCGGAATTAATGGACATGCTGCACCTCAGAAAATCAAAATCCCATCGAGCTACGCGCTCGAGAGACTTGAACCTCAGCACTGAAATAAATAGGACATACTGGAGGGACAGATTCATAACCCAGAGGCTCCCTTCACTCTGGAATAAAATCCCAGTCTAGGTTAGGCAGAGTCCCTCATTGACTCTCTTCAAGAGGAATCTTGATGAGTGGATGGAAGATCGTAGGTTTACCCCGGGTATCACTTCTGTGTCACTGTTAGACAGAGGCACAGTATACTAACCTCGAAAAAGGGCATAGCAAAATTATTTTAAAATGGGTGGCGAAAGCCAAACACACTCTGGCTAGGCTTATAAATGCCCTAGGGCAGATAGCCTAGTATGAACCTATGAAAACACAATTGACTTCAATGCAATTAGATTTTTAAATGGGAGCAGGATCCCTCACATGACTACAGCCAGCCAATCATGTGATAGTTATAAAACAAACACTCAATGTACTATGTAAAAATATATATATAATATATGAAATTATTTAAAAAATAAATATAACAACAACAAAGGTTTACATAAATACACTCTTATGTACAATATAAATATAACACTATGCAAAAACACTTTAAAACTTTAAAATTGTGTGTTGTAAAATTACAATGTATATAAGACTTTGTTGTTATTATATTTTTTTTAAATATATTTTCATATATTAGATATTATATATTTTTACATAGTGCATTGAGTGTTTGTTTTATAACTATCACATGATTGGCTGGCTTTAGTCATGTGGTAGATCCTGCTCCCATTTAAACATCTAATTGCATTGAAGTAAATTGTGTTTTAGTATTGACAAAGGGTGTAGACCCGAAAGCTTTGCTTTGTTAAATAAAGAAGTTTTTCTTGACGTTGGAATTCCTATTACTTGTATTTGTCATCCTGTTTTACAGCAAGGATCCTCGTTTGTATATAATCAGGGAGAAAGACACATAATGCTAAATTGTTAAGGAGGAGAGTAGTCCATTACCTTGCCTAGGGCCACATTTGACCATGATCCAGCTCTGAGTGTACACTGCAGCAGAGCACAAGATATGACATCTTTGAAGATGAAGCCACAACAGATTTCATCACAAGTGTACACAACATGGAGGTAAGGTCCTCATTCTGATTTTGGCAATTTCTCCCACAGTCCTTCTAAGTGACTGAAGTGAAAGAACAGCAATGATTGAGTATACCATGCCAAAATGAGAGCTGTCAAAAGGTGAATTTAAAAGGGTGCATTCTTTACACAATCCTATCATCTTTCAGCACTGTACGACTACATCAATACCATCTAATCACCAGCATATTAGGAGTGTTTTTTTAGGTACGGGTATTTGTTTTTGCATAATCTGAATAAATGTCAGTTTAAATTCCAGAAGACAAATCATTTTGAAAACCTAAAATTCTGTTATAATACATATGGGTACAGCCACATCAGATGACCTTTTAGTGGTGAAACAATGAAATTGCATACAGATAAATTCCAGTTATATAATATGTAACTGTATAGTACAGAATGTTTTTATGAAATGGAAATGGACAACATGTAGAGAGAATGCTGACAGACAGCAGAGTATTATTGACTATGAAATAAGAAACAAAGGTTTAAATTAAAAAGGATAGACAATATCATAAGAGTTCACCATGCTCAGTCCCCTAAAATGGCAAGATCTAATACATCTGCCTCTCCATCTTGTCAAACCTGGACTTCTGGCATAAAGAGATAAATCCTTGACTATGACCCAGATGACCCGTGATTGACCAGGTAGGATAGGATGGGCTTGAGGGCTGATATCAGCTCATCTGTCCTAAGGTGGGAGGTAACTAGACACTGCATTAGCAACACCTACTGATGAGTAAGTAATCACCGGCAGTAGATGGTTGGCATAATGGTTAAGATATTTACCTTATACCCACAAGGTGCAGGGTTTGATTCTCACATAGGTTAATTGGCTAGACTTAAAATGGCCCACAATGACAATTACCCTAGTATGAATCTATGAAATCTATGAAAGACTGGCAGACACAGCAGTGAGTGTGAACTGCTGAAATAAGCATGCACAGAAGAATGATTGCCTCTTCCCAACCAGACAGCCACTGCAAGGTCAGCAAGCCATCTATACGGGTGGGATTACATTGGAGAGGGAGGCGCCTATGGTACCACCACCTGGTCTGCTTCTTCATACCTGATTATCACTTCCCAGGGAAGCAAATGGGGTGAATGGGGTGATAAGACTCTCTGTATGTGAATAGAAACGTTGTTGTGCTATGGCCCAATGTAGTGATGCTGAGCTTTCACTCCAGAGGTAATGAGTGAGCCACTGGGGTGCAAAAAAGGGAAACACTGGACATGTCCCCGAATGATAGTACCAAAATAATAACTTTATTTAAGAGCTTCAAAAATAATACTGCAGGCACAGTTCACAATTTTGGTGTTCTTACACGATATAAAATATGCCAGCATGTTTATATGGTACTTTTATTAATGTTTAAGTAGCAGCACAAGTTCCCAAGTTTCAGGTCTGTAAAACATTATATGATATTCACATGGATGTGGACAGAAAACAGTAGGAGTAAAATGCTTACCTTCAGGATATCCAGAAATGAAGATTTTGCATCACAATAATGGTGCACACTCCTGGAGGTTTTATTGGTTGATAGTAGATGTTAATGAACTATTGTTATACAATGAATGTCCAAAATCCAGAATCATCCAGTAAAATTGCGGAAACATTCAGCAATATCCTTTCACCACATGCAACAGGAACCTTTATGGTGACAGAAGGGAAGAATATTTTAGTGCAAGAAATATGCAAAACTGGGGTGCAAAAAAGGGAAACACTGGACATGTCCCCGAATGATAGTACCAAAATAATAACTTTATTTAAGAGCTTCAAAAATAATACTGCAGGCACAGTTCACAATTTTGGTGTTCTTACATGATATAAAATATGCCAGCATGTTTATATGGTACTTTTATTAATGTTTAAGTAGCAGCACAAGTTCCCAAGTTTCAGGTCTGTAAAACATTATATGATATTCACATGGATGTGGACAGAAAACAGTAGGAGTAAAATGCTTACCTTCAGGATATCCAGAAATGAAGATTTTGCATCACAATAATGGTGCACACTCCTGGAGGTTTTATTGGTTGATAGTAGATGTTAATGAACTATTGCTATACAATGAATGTCCAAAATCCAGAATCATCCAGTAAAATTGCGGAAACATTCAGCAATATCCTTTCACCACATGCAACAGGAACCTTTATGGTGACAGAAGGGAAGAATATTTTAGTGCAAGAAACACTTTCGAAGACAAGAGCTGTACTTAATTCAGCTTGTTTTGCTACCATTTTGGGTTTAATGTCTGGCTACTGAGAACGATTACCCATGCCTTTTAGACTAGCAGGCCTGCGGTCTTATTCACACAGTGTTATGCATACTTATATTTGATAAGTGTTATCAGTAAAGGAGAGAGTCCAATAAGGAAGTGAGTGTTACAGGAAATACTAGAATATGGATCCCCTAAGTGACAGAATATGAAAGATAAAATTAAACCTAAATCAGCCTTCCTTGCTTAGATAATCCAGCTGATGAGGGCATGGTAAGTATTATTGAGACCCAAAAAAAGCCAAATCAGTGAATCAGTCATATATATACAGAGTGAAAGACAGTTAGGGACTTCAGGAACATACAAAATGCACTATGTCCTTGACATCCCCAGGTGAAATGGGTGGAACAATCTTCTAAGGATGTGTGCCACGCTTGGAACATTTACTGCACATGCAGATTCTGATTCTAAGGCTGGCCATAAGAATATGCAGAACCTACAGATTGCTTTAGGCTAAGGTGGTTACACATATAACCACTATTTAAATGAGTAAAAGAATAGAGCATATAGGACATCTTCCCACAGCAAGTGAAATATCTACTTATACTATACAAATGAGGTTAATAGGCCACGGTGGTGCAGCGGTTAGCATTGTCGCCTCACAGCAAGAGGTTCTCCCGTTCAATTCTCGGCTAGAGCACCTTCTGTGTGGAGTCTGCATGTCCTCCCCATGGTCAAGTGATGTTTAAAGACATGTAGGTAGGTGTGTGAATGGGCGTGCCTTCTTTGCAGGTTGGGTGTTGGGCTGGCAACTCGGCACCATAAAAATCCACTGCCAATCATTAGCGGACCGGAGTTCCGCTGTGGCGACCCCTAACCAGGAAAAGCCAAAAGACATTACTTATTACTATACAAATGAGGTTCTGGGAATCCATCGCCTTACATGTTGCTGTACAGCTGTAGCTTCCAGGTGAGCATGTGTGTGTGTATGTGTATTTGTGTGTGTGTGTGTGTGTGTGTGTGTGTGTGTGTGTGTGTGTGTGTGTGTGTGTGTGTAGGGTGGAGCATATACTTACTCTTTGCAGTTTGCTTGTTGAGATAAAATACTCATCTTAAATAATCAGAAGCATCAGCCTGCATCCATCACTTATCTAGGATATCTTGATATCTTCTCCTTTAATAAATGCACAAATATGGTATCATATCCATAATTTAGATCAAGGCCCTAGGGTATGACAGAGTTCAAAGTATCCTGGCAACTTAGATGCAGCCATATATTTGCTTGGGAGTCTGTCTCCCATTCCGGATACAAATAAATTCTTCATGCAGAGGAAACAATCATTATCTGTAAATGTTATACCTAGATTCCCCCTTCCCACCTCCTTCAGCTGTAAAGCATTAGTTCTCACTTAACTGCAGTTCCTCTGTGATGCTTGCAAGTGACTGTTCTTGTGTTTATGTGGGATGTATATCTGTGAAGCAGTCATAGTAAATGGTCAGAATTACTTCACTTCCTGCAGATAATCAGTCATTAAAGAATCCTACAAAATACTGTAAACTACACTTAAAAATGTACTGAATTGTTACAGCATTTTAGCACTCATCTCACTCAGCAAGGCAAGAGAGCTATGATTCCATTTTACAGCAGATTAAATTTCCTTTTATCAGAAATAAAAGTCATAGTTGTGCAGAGAGGAACATGCCTGCTATATTTATGGTGCACTCAATTCTGCTGTCAATGATTTACTGGACCTGAGCTGTTAAGGGATATGATATAAAGTACCTAATTCCAAAAGTCTTATATCTCGGTTATAACAGCATTTCCTGCCCTGCTGCCCTGCAGCAGATGACCAATCGAGATAAGCGAAGGGTACTCCACTCTCTGCCAGAAGTGTGCTTTGTTACGGGAGGGAATCAATCAGACAATAGCAGATTATTAGAGTGTCGGAGAAAGATCAAACATTGTTGGCATCTGCACCCACACGCACTTGATTTACAGGCAGGCTGATAAAGTAGTGCAGCTCACTGTCAGAAGTACATGACAGCTCTTCGGGCTCGATGGATAAATTATTACTGAGACCCCTGACAACATCCCTCCACCTAGCAACAAAATATAATAGAATGTGACTCTTGGTACTAGGCACCAGTGTTACACAGAGAGAAAAAGGAGAATGCATGGAAAGAGGGCAGCATACCAATGAGAGAAATTGTACTGTAACATTCGATCTCCATCTTCTTGCTGAAGCCACTAAACTGTAACACAGAGAGAATTAAAGCATCCTGACCACTGGCAGCTAATAGTGCTACCACAGAAAGAAATGCATGAAGGTCTCAGTTTTAATTTTGTACATAGGTAACTATACAGGTATGAGGTTATGTCATAAAAAGGAAGGATAGCTTGCTTCAAGCTGATGAAGTAAAATATTAAATTAGAGTGAGCACTGAAATCTATCTGAACCTTCAACATAATTTGCTAAGGAAACTGCTGAAGTGCATTTATTTATTAATTTAACAATTTTTACCTGACTTAGTGGCCTGGTCTATACACCCCTTTCACCCACAAGCCAGACCACAATAGCAAGAAGAAATGCAATATATAAATGAGCAATTTAACGTAGCTAATCTATTGCATTTTTTGTTTGAAGGTGACTAGAAACCAGAATGCTCAGAAAAAAATCATGCAGGCATGGGAAGATTATGCAAACTCCATACAGACTGCATCTAGAAGTCAGGATTGAACTCCTGACTGTGAAACTGTGATACAGACAGCTTATCACTGAGCCATCATATAGCTTGACAAAAAGTACTCATGAGAGCCTGAGAAACACGGAAAGTGGGGGTGGGGAAAGGGAGGAGGAGCACCTGCACAAAGTTTGGCTTTGGCATTTGTGTGCACACAGTGCAGTCATTGTCTTCCTCCCATCAATTTATTACAAATTAAGCAAAGTATCTTGGAAACAACTACACAAAACAATGCAGCCCTCCCAGCAATAGTTACAATCACTGAAATACCATTTCTAATGCATTAAATACCTCTGTGTAAACAGATTATGTCAAGTTATTGAAGAGAAATCACAAGCCGAATGCAAATTCCAAATGAAGCAGCATTTTAACTACCTGCTCTATAACAAGATAAAGGAAGAATATTATTCCATATTTCTATATTCATGTTAAACCACAAGCTTAAAGATATTGTTTATTTGTGACATGAGCTTAAAATTGACATCTAAATGGTCATATATCAATTCCAAGATGGCAGCACCTATTTAAAAAAACACACACTTATGTGACACAACAGTGCAGATACATTGGTATGAGCACAGCTCGTTTATTAAATTTGGTATTGTATTAGAAAAGTACCTCGCAGGCCGGTCTGCGCAGAAGAGGGCATAGCCTCAGTTACTGATAGGTGAAACGGGCATGTAGTATGGCAAAGACTGCAAATATTTTTTTTCCTTTGTTTTTGCAGGGGGGACAAGCCCGTACACCCCCACCCCCCCCGCAAATTAAATATACCAAGCCCAAGATCATATTATCTTGAGGAAATGGGCAAACTATCAATAGACAATTAATATTCATGCCGGCATCTGTATGAATATTACTTTACTTTCACCAGTTGTTGGATGGTGGGCAGGGTTTGGGCAGGACTTGCTACTGGGCATCTGAAGAGGTACGTTTCTAATACAAAGCCTTAAATTTTACACAAGTTCAACAGTTTTACTATAATCAGTGTTAATAGTGAAATTCAGCTCAGAATCAATGAGAACTCAGAGCAAGAGCAATCACAAACAAGGCATAAACAAAATTCCCTTATTTTGATATCTTGTTTACATAACAGATGTAACCAAAAGACAAATAAGAACCTAGTCAACCCCAAGTTGCAAATGCCCTATATGCCTAGCACAGCAGTGTTTAACTGTGGTGGTCATGCCATGTATGCAAACCTCAGGGGAGAACACCCCTGAATATACTATTTTCATCCTGTCATATCTTGACGCTGAGGCACCACACAACCACACATCAATTAGTTCATTTTTACTGGTTTTCTACTTCAGACATTAATCATTTATTGCATCTTATAACCAGGCAAATCCTAGTGAAGTACTACCCTTTTACAAGGAAAATTCAGGATAAGAGGCCTTCAAGTGATGCAAACTCAGACCAAAACCTAACATTCTGACTTGGTGAGCAACATTGTTGCCAGTTTCATAGTGGAATTGTCTCTCCCAATTGTCTTACTAATTTTTAATAATACAAAATATATTATTAATATGTGCATTAAGGAAGAGCTCTTGCAGCTAACTTTGGTGGTTAAATTACCAAGGGGTATCACCTCAAGAGTTTTTACAGGCAGCTGCTATAACAGACTTCGGTGTGACTGAATCTAAGTTCTGCACTAATCCACTCCTGTTCCTGAAGTTTTCATAAATGAGAGTTACTTCACCTGTCTGTCCTTCATGATAATTTTAACATAAACCTCTATCTCCTATCTCATTCT
This sequence comes from Protopterus annectens, assembly GCF_019279795.1. Lineage (NCBI taxonomy): Eukaryota > Metazoa > Chordata > Ceratodontiformes > Protopteridae > Protopterus > Protopterus annectens. Next base: position 1,008,544,244 of record NC_056746.1, on the reverse strand, counting down.
CTCCTAATAGAACTTGCTGCAAGACCATATTGTCAGTCATCACTGATGGGCAGTGAGGAGTTCATGTGTTCCCCAACCACTCCATGTATAAATGTTTATAATCATGTTAGTAATGCTGTAAATTTGTTCAATTTCTTCAATTAATGCTGTAAATTTGGAAGTTTTTTTATTATAGTTAAACTGGACAGATATTGAAAATTATGTCTAAAATTTGCAAAATGCATGAGAAGATGAACCAAAAGTTAGAAGGCCAGCAACAGCAGGAGATGAAGACAGACAATACGACAAATGAGGATCAGTTGAAGACAGTGGAAGAAGCTTAGTTGAGGAATTTACAGGTAAGAGTGGACACTGAAGTGCCATGGGTTAAACTGATGGAAGTAGTGAAAAGTAAGAATCAGAATGTAAATGAGCAGTTTGCAACTTAATGTGGCAGCAAGCTATGAGAGGATGACATGATGAAAGCTATGAATTCCAACACTGATGCTACTGGTTACGAATGCTATGTCTGTTACAAAAGGAAAATTGTGATTTAAAGGAAAAATATATGTCTCTGGTTGTATAGCTGAGGGAAATAAAAGAGAGGCACATGGACTTTAAAGCCAGACTATGTTAGAGTAATAGTCATATCATCGGGGTATATAAGAAGGAAGAAGACAGAACTATGAGGCCTTCCTGCAGGAAAAAATGGCCTTTTGGACTGGCTTACATGCTGTGCAAATTAAACTGAGAGAGCATATACAATTTCTGTGCTGGTTGTGCAAGACATGATGAAACAATGAAAACATACTACGAAATCTGAAATGTGGAAGGTGAAGGATCAGATTCTGTCATTCCCTTGGTGTCCAGGGAAGATGTCTAAAATTGGTGAAAGACAAATGCATTCCTGTACTCAGTAACAAACTGTACATTTGTGATTGCTACAACAGAATTCATGCTGAGAAAATCATGTTTTCAGATATTTTACCTGACATGTTGTGGGTGTATTTTCCACATGGATTTAAGAGTTGTATAGATTCAGAGAATCACCCTAAAGGACTGGAGTGGTCAGGCTCTGTTATGGAGGTTAGAAGCCAAAGTGAATGACAGAAATGGAACAGCTAAGTCTACTTGGAGAAAACTAGAAATATCTAAAAGATATGTGCAGGATTAAGACTTGAAACTTTTATATCATGTATTATGCAGTGGTAGAAAGCTGTACATGTTGCAGTGAAGTTACTTGTGTGAGATGAAGGCTGTTTGGAGCCATCCTATGTTGTGATGCAAAATGACTGGCTCATTTTTAGAGTAGCAAGATAAAAGTTTAACATTTGAACAAAATATTGAATATTGCTGGATAGATTCACCTATGTAGTATTTGGGGAGCTTTCCCCCCAAGTAGACGAGTAACAAATACTTATGACAAGCTAAAAATCTGATAACTATGACTGAGTAAAGACTGCCTGGATGGACTTAAATGATTAAGTGCATAGAAGATTTCTCTAGAATGAAGAAGTGATGGAACTGTAAGAGTACATACAAAGTAGATTCAGAATACAGTGTATATTGAACAAGTAAGTTGATAAAATGAAGGTACATACATACTTACATACATACAAATATTTCAAGCACGGGTATCAATGCCCTTTTAGCCTGCCAATAAAAGATGGATATCAAATATTTATATTAAATTGTATAGCAATGATAACATTGCTTGCTCTGTTAACTACTGCCAGGAACAGTGTTAGCATTTTGGGGGTCCACAGCAAGTGTAAATTTGGGGCCCCCTGGACACTTCCAGTCTAAGTATCATCCTATGCCATACCTCTGTTGATCCTAAGCAACTTTTTAGTTCACACTACAGAGTTTTAGAAGTAGCACCCACAGACTGAACTGTAGCTGCAGTGCTCTTACATTACACCAAGGTAGTACCTGCAAATGGTCAGTTGTGATCAGTGTGCCACCACATTAAACAGATGTAAAATAAAAAAAATGCAAAACAAAATAAATAAATAAATAACTTTCTTGGGTTGTGTAAGCTATGGAACCTTGCTGGCTAGGCTTACGTAGGCCCTTGGGCCGATAGCCTAGTACCTACCTATGAACCTATAAATAAAAATAAAATATTATGACAGGCCTATGTACCACATTGTGATGGCTCATCTCACACAGAGACATTCAGAGTGACAGGCATTTAGCTGCAATGATGATACAACACCCCAATGTGCGTGGCTGACCATAGTTGAAATGGTAGCCTAGACAAAGGTTCTCTGGCACCCTCCCACTACCTACTGTGTCACCCTTCCCCCTGCACACATCTTCCAATGCTTCCCCATTTCTCCCTGCCATTCTAGGCTACCTATCCCATACATATTACTTTTTTCTTCCTTTTCTCATGTTTGCCTTTCTATTAAGCTGTTTCAAGAAACAATGACTTCCTATATGCTGTGAAGTGCATTTTAATCTGTTTTTATAACCTTTTCATCCATTGATGGCTTGAACGTTTAAAAAGCTCATAAGGAAAGAAATTAAGTGTTGCTGTTCAACTTTACCTTTTTTTTTTGCTTCCTTTCAAAACACACTACCTGACCAAGACAGTATAGTAATAATCGTTTAGGAACTATTTTAGTTAAGCCATAGGTTTCTAGATGCTCTGAGGTACATTTTAGAGCATTTTCCCAACCTTTTGATCTAATGATAGCCTGAACAAAAATCATAAATATGAAAAGAATCTGAGTTTTATTTTTCCTTTCAAGGAAGACATAAGTTGTACCCAAGCCTTAATGTGTAAAGCTGAGAAAACAGTAGCTCACAATAAAATAACAAGACACCACTGTGGCAATGAGCAGTTGTTTTCACACACATTATCAGCCTACCAAATCACCAAAGATAGCCACCCACCATGTGTACTGTCTATGTTTGTGATGGTAAGTGAAAGCAATCATGCCATCTTGTTACTCTTAAATACAATGCAACACCTCAGACATAAGCGTAATGACAGTGACAATGATGTCTGTGATAGTAAGTGAAAAAAATTACTGCCAGCCTGCTACATTTACATTGCACCCCCCTCCTTACACACAAGCATATACCACACCAGTGCTACTTTTATACTACACCCCCTCCTTACACACAAGCATATACCACACCAATGCGACTTTTATACTGCACCCCCCTCCTTACACACAAGCATATACCACACCAATGCTACTTTTACACTGCACCCCCCTCCTTACACACAAGCATATACCACACCAATGCTACTTTTATACTGCACCCCCCTCTTTACACACAAGCATATACCACACCAATGCTACTTTTACACTGCACCCCCCTCCTTACACACAAGCAGATACCACACCAATGATACTTTTACACTGCACCCCCCTCCTTACACACAAGCATATACCACACCAGTGCTACTTTTATACTGCACCCCCCTCCTTACACACAAGCATATACCACACCAGTGCTACTTTTATACTACACCCCCTCCTTACACACAAGCATATACCACACCAATGCTACTTTTATACTGCTTTCAGAAGAATGCAGTATATTGTATAACACTAGTACTGCCGCACTAGATCAGTGATATTGCTTAGCAGTCTTAAGGAATAATGCATAACTGTTACTGATTTCACAGAATGGCCCTGATTTTGCTACATATTTTTCTATGTCCACTTATAAAAATTTTGATTTCCTAGTAAATCATTCAGGATTACAAACAGATAATATTGTTAAACATTAGGGTTTCATACTTTATATATATATATATATATATATATATATATATATATATATATATATATATATATATATATATATATATATACATATATATATATATATATATATATATATGTATATATATATATATATATATATATATATCAGACCAGTAAGCATAATGATTAAGGTCTTCACCTCCCATTTCCATGCACAATGTACAAGGTTCGATCCTGATCTATGATCAATGCCTGTTTGGAGTTTGCATGTTCTCCCTGTGTCTCTGTGGGGTTTCTCCCACATCTGAAAAACATGCTGGGTGTTTCCGTTTCAAACTCACCAATGAATGGAGCTGTGGGCAGCAGCACAGACTCTACATGGTGCCCTATAGGGGAAGAGTTGTACAGACCAACTGCTTTGGGCATCTTCTGTAGTGCACAGTATCCTCAGGATAGAAGAACACAGATCACTGTCTGCCATGGCAAGGCTAGCCACTTGGCTCTAGGTGATTCAGTCATGATGACTGATGTCACCAGTATAGGCATGGGTAGTTACCAGTGATAAGTGGGTTGAGGACCTGGCCTACTCTGACCTACCAGGGACTTCCCTAATGGTGGGAGGAGTATATGTGCCCCTACTGGCCAGTGTGTGCCTGCCATAAAGCCCAGCAGCCCTGGCGCAGTATGTTAGTGGATGACAGGATGATATGGAGGAGGCTAGACATCTTATGAATCCAAGAGATGAGAAGGGCAGTGCAGCAAAGCCACTTGGCTTGGGATCCAGACTCTACTACTCAGGAGGGAGACATGCTAGAAATGGTGTAGGAACTGTGGTGAGAGAAAGGCTTCAGAAGGCAGTGAGGGATATCATCAGAATTACTGACAGACGCATGGCAATCAGACTCCAGTGTAATGATAGGGCAGTATTCATAATCTCAGTCTATGCCCCACAGCTGGGTTGTGATAGTGAGGAAAAGAGAAAAGAGTGCATTGAGACAGCAGTTGCAGGACCTGCTAGATAAAGCAGGACAACATGAATTGGTGTTGCTAATGGGTGACTTGAATGCACATATTGGGACAGGTAGAACAGGATAGGAGGACTGCTTGGGTCCACATGGATGGGGCGACAGGAATAAATTCTAGACGTCTGTCTGGAAAATGGCTTGATAGTAGCCAAAAAGAAGTTATGTCCTTACCATAACGTTCCATGTGGAGTGTTCATCTCGCCTTGGTTATTACACATGGGTTCGGAGCCGATCCTCGGCTCCGTGCCGGCCGACTGCAAGCTCTGCATCGAGAAGAAGCTCGAGGACATCTAATACCCACAATCCCCCTCTGCCTTTACCTCAGATCTAGTTTGCAAGCAAACCAGACATAAAGCACGCACACATGCCAACTATATACATAAAAGTACATATATACAAACATACCAAGGGTATGATAGTAACACTAATACTGCAACAGCAGAAGGAGAATACTCCAGACCAGGCACCAAATCGAACGTTCTTCCTAAGGGTGGGAAGGGTGGGAGTGTAATAACCAAGGCGAGATGAACACTCCACATGGAACGTTATGGTAAGGACATAACTTCTTTATGTGAGAGTGTTCAATCTCGCCTTTGTTCTTACACATGGGTAGCGTCCCTAGCTCCATGATCCTGAGGAACTCAAGGGAGAATGTTCTTGAGCACAGTGGAACCAAAGGTTGCCCTATCCCTAGAAACCCTGTCCACTTTGTAATGAGAGATAAATGTATGTGGTTTAGCCCAAGTAGCAGCCGCTGAAATAGTGTCTAGTGGTAGCGAGCTGCGTGAGCCAAAGATGTAGAAACTGATCTGGTGGAATGTCCTTTGGGTTTTGCTGATAATGTTTGGTCAGAGGCTTCATAAACATATGTGATACAGTCAGTTAGCCATTTAGAAAGAGTTCGTTTCGTAACTGCAAGACCCTTTCTGCTGTCAGCAAAAGCTACAAATAGTTGATCAGATTTCCTGTGATCTTTTGTTCTATCCAAATAAAATCTGAGTTGTCTATGGACGTCCAGTTTGTGCAACATATACTCCAATTTATTAGAGTGGTTCTTAAAGAAGGTGGGTAATTCAATGGACTGATTAATATTACTAGAAGAACAAACTTTGGGGAGAAAGGATGGATTAGTGCGTAGGGATACTCTGTCAGAATTAAATATTAAATAAGGATGTTTGACAGAAAGGGCCTGAAGCTCAGACACTCGTCTAGCAGATGTAATGGCCACTAGAAATAAAGTTTTCCATGACAAAAATTTCAATGTGCAACTTGAAGCTGGTTCAAAGGGTGGCAACATCAATTTAGAGAGCAACAGGTTTAAATTCCACGGTGATGTCGGACTTCTGACTGGTGGTCTGATATGAAAAGAACCTTTTAAAAGGCTTTACAAAGTCTGTGAGCCATAATAGGCGCACCACATTCCTCTACATGATAGTTAGAAATGGCAGCTAACTGTACTCTTAAAGTAGCCGGGGAAGCTCCTTCATGAAATAGTTCAGTTAAGAACTCTAAAACCTTGTTTAACGGAGCTCTAACAGGGTCCAAATGATGTGACTCGCCCAAAGACAAAACGTTTCCACTTACTGGTGTAAGTCTTTGTAGTGGAAACTTTATGAGAAGCTACTAAAATATCTTGAACCGCCGATGTAAGGGGAACCGACCTGGCTAAAAAGGGAAGCAGCCAAGCTGCTAGATGGAGAGATTCTAGAGATGGGTGAGGAACTCCTGACGAGTGAGTCAGTAGATCTGGCTCTGGGTCCAGCATCCAAGGTCCCCGAATGCGGTGATGCAATAGAAAGGGGAACCAAATTTGACGAGGCCAGAACGGGACAATGAGAATAATAGTCCTCTGAAGGTTGTTTGCTTTCTGTAGAAACTTTGAAATCAGGGGAAATGGAGGAAAAGCATATAGGAGACCCGGGGGCCAATCGTGCACCAGCGCGTCCCTGGGGACTTCCCCTGGAGGGGGTAATAGGGCAAAGTAGCTCCTGCATTTGGCATTCATTGGAGATGCAAACAGATCGCAGGTAGGCTGGCCCCATTTGCGAAAAATCCTTCTCGCAACTGACTGTTTGAGGGACCACTCGTGAGGCAATAGTATTGCCCTGCTCAGCCTGTCGGCTATGACGTTGGATGACCCCGGGATGTGCGTTGCGATCAGAAAGCGACCGGTGGACTCTGCCCATTGCCAAATTCTCATGGCCTCTCTGCATAGTTGGTAAGACCTGGTTCCCCTTGCTTGTTTATGTACCAGACTACGGACATGTTGTCTGTCTGAACTGCAATGGTCACTGGAGGAAGGAAGGGAGCAAAGTGTTGCAACGCCAAAAACACTGCCCTCAACTCCAGAACATTGATGTGCAGATTGTACTCCAGATTGGTCCATTCGCCTTGGACTGTCTGTCCCTGAAAGATGCCCCCACCCTATCAGGGAAGCGTCCGTGGTTATCGCTGACGGTGCGGGTAGCACAAATGGTCTTCCGCTGGATAGGTTGCAAGTCTGTAACCACCACATTAGGTGTGATTTGCATGTTTTCGTTATCAATATTTCGTGAGTCAGTGGAAGTTGTTGGAATGACCATTGTGCAAACAGAAGCCATTGTAGCACTCTCATGTGCAGTCTTCCCAATGGTATCGCAATGAGGGAAGCTGCCATGAGACCCAAGACTTTCAGAACAATTTTGCCGGTGACTTTCTGGACGACAGCAGAAGGGAAATGTTGATTTGAAGTGCTACTATTCTTTCTGTAGGAAGTTTTAGAACTAAATGATGCGTATCTAATTCGCTCCTATGAATAAGATATGCTGTGATGGCTGTAGCAAAGATTTTTCGAAATTTACTGAAATTCCAAGGTGTGTACAAAGTTGTAGGGTGTAATCCCTGGCTTGTATCAGTTGACGCCTGGTGGTGGCAGACAGGAGCCAGTCGTCCAGATACGGAAACACTTGGAATCCTAGGCGCCTCAGATGAGACGCTACCACTGCCATGCATTTGGTGAAGACTCTGGGGGCTGTAGTCAGACCAAAGGGCAGGGCTCGAAACTGATAGTGACTGGCTCCCAGCCGGAAGCGCAAATGATCCCTGGACGCCCTGGCCATTTTGATGTGGTAGTATGCGTCCTTCAGATCTATTGAGCACATCCAGTCGTCCTTCCTTAAGAATGGAAGGATCGATTGAAGCGTGACCATTCGGAACTTTTCCTTCTTGACAAAGGTGTTGAGATGGCTTAGGTCCAGAATCGGCCTCCAGTCCCCTGTTTTCTTTGGAACTAAAAAGAACCTTGAGTAAGTTCCGAATCCTATTTGGTCCGCTGGGACTGGTTGGATGACTCTTTTTTCTAGCAGCTTTAAAACTTCTGTAGCTGCTGGGTCTCGCAGATGGGTGGTACATTTGGGAGTTTTCTCTTTGGAATGGGTGTGGATAGAAATGGGATTTTGTAACCTCTGGTAACAATGCTTTTTACCCAATTGTCTGAAGAAAGGTTTTGCCAGGCCTGAGGGTATAAAGCTAAGCGACCCCCGACTGCCTCCAGAGCAGGACAGTCGGGCCTCCTCTCAGGAGTGCTGAAAAGGTTTGCCAGGGAGGTTATCCCTGTCACCTTGGTTTTGCGGACCCCCTCTGCCGCCAGGCGGCGTCTTCCACCTCTGCCCCCTCTGCCTCTAGAGGGGCATCACCCTGTGTGTTTGGGAAAGATCCTTGGGGTTTTCAAACCACATTTTCCCACCACGTTGCCCTTTGGGGTACGGTCTGGAAGGGGTGGAAAACGGACTCCGACAGCAGACAGAGTCTTTCCCTCCTGTTCACACCGGGTAAGGGTCTCCTTTACTTTAGGGCCAAAAGTGTGGCTCCATCAAATGGGGCGTTAGTAAAGGAAGACTTGAAGGCTTCATAAGCGAACATAAGCGCATCCAGGATTGCCTATGAAGAGCAATCGCTGAAGCCGCTGCCCTACTCGATCCTTCGCTGCGTGGGATATCAGCCTCATGGACGAGTTTACAATGGAAGTAAGGGTGTTGAGATGCTGTAACTTTCTCTGAAACAGCAGCATCTGTAGTACCCTGGAGGGTATCTCCCAACTCTTTGACTAGATCCCTCTGTAAACGTGTAAAATGAGTCAAATAGTTCAGGGAACGCATAGAAAGCCGCTGAACTGAAAATGCGCTTCCGTATCTGTCCATGGTCCTAGAATCTTTGTTAGGCGGATGGACAGATGAGGAAGACTCCGACATCTCCTTTTCGTGGCGCTGCCACCACCATGGCGTCTACTGGAACTCCTTTGGTGAGGTAAGCCTTGTCCTGTGGTGCAGTAATGTACTTATTTGGCTTCCTAGGGACTGGTTCCACCGTGTCAGGTGTCTCCCACGCCCTTCAGGCAATCAACTCCATTAACTCATCGAAGGGCGGAGTGACCCAGGAGGAGGAAGGGCGAGCACCAAATGCCTTCAGAAAAACTGACTCATCCTCAGAAGGGGGGAGGGCTTGCCAGTCACCTCTCTGTTTTAGGATCTCCAAGATGTCAGAAAAAGAGACATCTTCTGAAGGTGACTTAGGGGACCCTTCTGACTCATCTAAGTCAGTATCAGATGTCAAGGATTCTTGTGGAGAATCCAAGTGTCTCCTCTTACACAATCTTTTCCTAGGGACTTCTTCGTGGGGAGCATCCAAAGAAGCCTCCGAGGAAGAGGGGGCACCCTCCAGGGGTGGCTGAGACACTGGTGCCCAACGCTTGGACGTGGCCGTGGGTGCAGAGGAGGATAACGGTCCTTTGTGGGGAGGAGAAGCTGTTCCTGCTGATGTGGTTGTCTGGGTAGACAACACCTTCCTCATGAGGTCGAAGGCCCCCGGGTCCCGAGTTGAGGTATCTCCCGGTTCCGAAGAAATGGGAAGAATCCCCGAAACAGGAACCGAAGGCACCGACCCCGAGGACGGAACCGAGTCGATCCGCGCCGAGGCCCCGAGAGGGAGCGTCGGAACCGAAACATCAGTCCGACTCTCGGTCCCGGAACCAAGGATGGATCTTCGGCCCTGAGACTCCAGTACCGGATCGGATGGAGTCGAGGTGAACGGTGCCGACCGAGAAAAGGACGGTTCTGGCACCGAGGGCTCCACAATCATCAGTTCAGCTTCTTCCGGCTCCGAAGACTGGAGAGGTCTCGGAGGAGGAACAGATGGAGATAGTGGCAGGCTTTCAAGTCTCGACATCAACTGAGAGGAGACCGAGATAAGCTTGGATAGGGCCGTATGCTCCATCAATTTCTGCACCACACGGTCCACATCGGTGTCGGAAAGGGCCCTGGAAGAACGAGTCGAAGGGATCGAAGACGGAGCCGACCTCAGCAGAGTCGGTGGAGGGAGCTCCGTCACCGGTTCCAAGACTCGAGGCTCGGAAACTGCCAACAGTTGAACACTCGGCCCCGAAGTCTGTGGAACCGGTGATCTAACTTTGCCCGAAGAGCTCGGAGCCGATGACTTGGGCTCCGACGTCTTCGATTCCCTCGAGGATTTGGATGCCTGGTCTGAAGCATCCAGAGCCTCCTGGAAAGAGGGTTTCAACAAACCTCTGTCCATCAGTTTCCTGCGCCTATCTGTCATGACCCTCCCACTAAAAGAGTGACAAATAGAACAGTCCTCTTGTAAGTGGAGAGGGCCAAGGCAGTAGACACAGGAACTGTGGTTGTCCGTGACCGACATCTTTTGGCCACACTGGCAACGTTTGAAACCAGATTTCATTTTCTCAGACATAATGAAGTAAGAGAAAAAAACAGTCAAGTCCAGTAACAGTCAATCCAGGAAAAACAGTCAAATCCGGTAAATATGTAAGTCCGTTTGTCAAATCCAAGTAGGGGTGGTAGGCCCCGAAAAAAACCCTATACCAGTTATATAGTTAAACTAAGTTAAACTAAGTTAACAGTACCGAGAATTTCTGTCTCTACTCACACACCATACACTAACTACAATAACTATTGATCTTAAACAAGTTCTCTTGAAAATTTAACCAAAAAAAGTTAAAATCTTATCTGAAAACCCTCGAGCTAGCCTCCAGCGATGCGAATGCAGCAGCGGCAAACTAGATCTGAGGTAAAGGCAGAGGGGGATTGTGGGTATTAGATGTCCTCGAGCTTCTTCTCGATGCAGAGCTTGCAGTCGGCCGGCACGGAGCCGAGGATCGGCTCCGAACCCATGTGTAAGAACAAAGGCGAGATTGAACACTCTCACATTACATGGTTCAGAAAATACAGACAGTCACAAGATCACATACAATAGTAGCCAACATGCGACTCAGGTAGACTTCCTCTAAGTAAGGAAAAGGCACTGGGGTAGAATTCATGATTGCAAAGTCATCCTCAGCGAAGCAGTCGGCCCACAGCATAAACCACTATTTGCCACAATCAGCTGCAAGCAGTGGTCAGAGAAGGCTCTAAGGTCAACAGACACCAGACCGAAGAGATGGAAGTTGACTGGAGAGAAAGTACAACAGTTCAAGGAATTAGTCAGGGCTCTAGCACCCCAAGAAGAGGAGGAAATAGGTGGAGTTGAACAAGAATGGCAGCACCTAAAACAGCATGTGTTAGGACTACAGAAAAGATATGTAGCCGAGCCAGGTATGGAAATATGGTGCATAAGGAAAGCTGGTGGTGAAATGCATAAGTCCAGGAAGTCGTTAAAACAAAGAAGGAGTGCAAGAAGAAATGGGAGATAGAAAAGATGGACCAGGCTAGGAAGGACGTTTGGTTGGCTAATAAAGGAGCTAAGAAAGAAGTTGCAATAGCAAAGAACAGGGAATCAGAGGCACTGTACCAACTTCTGGAAAGTGACTCAGTAAGTGGCACAAAGAAACTATATCAGGTTGCAAGGCAAAGACTAAAAGATAAAGAAGATAATCAGACACCCTTCATAAGGGATGCCAGCAACATTCACAGGACATCAAAGACAGATGGAAGTATTTCCAGCAGCTACTGACTGAAGAAACACCCCACAGAAGCTGCACTGCCTCAGAAACAGCCTATGATGAGAAAAGAAGAGGAACCCACAATAGAAGAAGCAAGAACAGCACTAAGGAAAATGAAGTCAGGGGAAGAAGCAGGCTCAGATGAGGTCATAGCAACTATGATAAAGATGCTGAGTTAGATAGAGGAGAAATGGCTCCTGAGGGTACTAATAGCAGTGTGGAGAGAAAGGTGTATCCCAGATGACTGGAGAATAAGCATATGCCAATGTACAAGAACAAAGGGGACATTCACAACTGTGGGCAGTACACAGGCATCAAACTCCTATCACATTGCATGAAAGTTCTGGAGAGTGTGATTGATAAGCGGATACGCAGAGCAGTTGAATGTAAGATGGAAGATTAGCAGTTCGGATTCAGATCAGGATGCAGCACAATTTACCTGATGTTTGCAGTGAGACAGATACTTGAGAATAAGCTAAAGATGAGGAGAGAATCCAACTGGGCATTCCTAGACTTGGAGAAAGTATATGACAATGCCCCAGGAAAACTGATATGGGCAGTACTGAGGTGGTTTGAGGTCCCAGAAACTTTGGTAGAATTAGTGCAGGATAATCTACAAAGACCCAATGACTCAAGTATGAACAGTGTTTTGTCTCACAAAGGGGTTCATAGTGGGAGTGAGTGTACACCAGGGTTCAGCTTTGAACCCACTGCTGTTCATACCAGTGATGGACTACATTAGTAAACAGGTTGGAAGGGACAGATCAACAAAGTTGCTGTATGCAGACATGGTATTACAGGCAGACTCTGTCCTAGAACTTCAGCAAAGGATAGGAGAATGGAATGCAAAACTGAAGGCACATGGGATGAAACTAAGCACAGATAAATAGAAGTAATGTCAGCAAAGTGAGGAAATCAGAAGAAGCTGAGAATAGAGCTAGAAGGGAAGATAGTGGAACAGGTAAACAGCTTCAAGTATCTGACAGTGGTGGTTGAGGAGAAGGGATGCCTGAATGAAGAGGTCAAAGCTAGAATCAGAGGGGCTGCAGCCAACTGGCATAGAGTGTCAGGTGTAGTCTATGACAGAAAAATGACAAAGTAGTTGAAAAGTAAGATGTACAAGACAGTGGTGTGACCAGTACAACTGTATGGTACAGAAACCTGTGCAGTAAAGGCAGAACAGTTGAAGAAGCTAGAGGTGATGGAAATGAAGTGCCTGAGAAAGGTGGTAGGATGCACACTGTGGGACAGATGAAGAAATGAGGAGATAAGAACAAGCGCCAATGTAGCTCCAATTGCAGAAAAGATCAAAGAGAACAGATTACATTGGTTTGGACACGTGCAGAAAAGCAAAAGACAATCTGGTGAGGAAGATTTGGGACAGACAGGATGAAGGTAAGAGGAAGCAAGGATGTCCAGCAAAGAGGTGGATGGATTGTGTGAAAGATCTGCGACAGTCAGGCATGAGTGTTGAAGAGGGCAAGAGTGTGGCACTCAATCGAGAGAGCTGGCGACAGTTAACATGATATCCTGACCCCATGTAGAAAAAAAATGGGATAAAGGGGGCTGATAATGATTAGAGTTTCATACTTCTTATTGTCCAAAAAATGATATTCTATTAATTTTTAAGTGAATTAGAGTAATATTTAAAAGGTGTTCCTGATTTTGAACATTTATTCTGAGATTATTTTTGGCTTTGCCCAGAGTTCTTGAGCAAAGAAATTAGGAATGATAGTATTTGGTGTCCTGGCAGTATTTAGAAAACTCTCTAAAAGAAAAAAAATCCCTGAAAACTGGGAGAGTATGTTCTTCTTAAAATCCCTAGTAAGCACTGAGGCTGGTCACAATGGGCTGCCCATCTCCACTGCTTGCTTTGCTGATGTTCATTTACTGAGTATCTGCTTTATCCTAACAGGGGCATATCACAATCGTCTTTAGGATAAAGCATACAATCAGAGAATGAGTGATTATTTTCTCCTCATGCCTCACCAAACATCAGCAGCTTTTGTGGGCCGCCACACTGTCAAGAATGATTGGTGCCCCCCACAACAGCGGGTATCTCAGGGGCATAAAACCAGTTATAATGTTAGTTTTAGTGGAGAGAGTACCCACCAGCAGGATTTAACTAAGTCAAGGGCACTTCACCAATGGTAAAAGATTTAATAAAATTAAGAAGCCTGTGACTTGACAAAACAATGTTACTACAACCAGATATATATTTGAATGTATAAAGGAAAAGTGGTATCAGTCCTCAGGATTCTTCATCCTAAGAGTTATTATTACCCACCTGGTTTAATAGGTACACAACATTGATGTACTTGTTTTTGCTGGTTTGACAAATGTGTAATAAAATAGCAAAAAAGGATAACTTGGTGTGGTTGGGGGACCCAGGACTGGGGGGACAGCAATTCCAGTGTTGACTGGTACCTAAAAGCAGTCATGCTTTTGCCTTTCCTTTAGCATAAAAGTGCTAACAGCTGAGTGTTAAAATCAGAAGGAATTATATTAGTTATGGGCATTCATGTGGAGTGGAGGGCTTTTCTGTGTCTGCTTTGGTTGCATATGAGAAAATATATCCAAGTTATAAGAACTGTGATTATTTAAGTAGAGGAGAAACATTTCATGGAGAACTTAAATAATATTAAAGTGTTCTAAATGAGGACCTATGTCTTATATACTTCCATAAAGTAGGAAAGAGGTGTGTGGCAGGGGATATTATAAAGCATCGAGTTGCTATTACCAGTTATAATTTCATGAGAAAGTGGAAAAAAATGTCTGTTATTCTGAGTGATTTTTTTGTGAGCTATTAATTTTTTTCAAAATTTGTAAATTGTAATGGTTCATTATTTCATCTTTATTGAAAATAATTCCGAAGTGTATTTTTGTAGCTGATAAAAATGTCTGGGCTTCAACAACTTAAACTTGAATGTTATATTTAAAAAAAGAAAAAGAAAACTGCCCATCAAAACTAGAGATGGATAAATTATTTTAAATTTTAGGAAGGAAATTAATATTTTGATATTGTTGAAGGGACAGATAGCCAATCTGAATTTTGTAGCATAGAATGTAAATGGTTTCAGTTTAACTAATTCTGTCAAGAAAAATAACATTTCCCTTGTCCGAAAAGATTGAAATCTTGGATAGTGCCGCAACAACAAATACACTTAAATGATGTATTGATGGAAGGTTATTGGTTGTAGAGAGTATCTTCCCCCATTTACCTAGGCAAGGAAGACAAGCATAGCCACTTTTAGGCACCAGCAAATCCTGTGGTCGCTGGGGTCCCGCTGTTCTTAGGGGGCCCCCAACCACCCCAAAATATCTTATCTTGATATTTTGTAACATGTCTGTCAAACTAACAAAAGCTAGTACAGCAAGCTTGTATACTTAATAAATCAGGTGGGTAATAACTCTTATTTATATCTTCTTTAAAATTCAAAGATATCTATGGTTATAGTATCAACGTTTTATCAATTAACAGGTTTCACAATCCCATTAAATATTTTACCACTGACATAGTGCCTCTGGCTTAGTTAAACCCTGCTTGGTGGACATTCTCTCCACTAAAACCAACAATATAGCCAGCTTTAGATACCTGCAATACTTGTGGCTGCAAGGGGGCCCCTTAATCATACTTGACTGTGTGGTGGCCCCACAAAACCAGCTGATGGATAGGAAAAATGTATTCATTTCCTGCTTAGGCTCTTTAACCTGAACAGGGCTGCAGTATGACCACGTTAGGATAAAGCTGATAATGAAAATAAGCAAAGTAAGCAGTAGAGAGATCAGCAGGCGGGAGTGACTGATCTGAGTGCAAACCTTGTATTTTAAGAAGAGCTGATGTTTCCGATCTTCAGGGATTTTTTTTTTTGTTTCTTTCAGGATGTTTTATGAACACTGGTAGAACACCAGATATTATAGCTCTCAACTTCTTTGCAGAAAAATTCAGCACAGTTCCAAAAAATAATAGCAGAATAAAGACTCAAAATCAGGAATGCGTTTTAAATATTACTGTAATTCAATTAAAAAAGTTAGTAGAATAACACCTTTTTCATCAACATGCATTTTTTGGGACAATAAGAGGTATAAACCTTTGATGCCTGGAATTACTGACTGTCTGTATTCCTGAATGATTCATTAGCAAATCAAAATTTTTACGAAGGACAGAACAAAATTATGAACAAAATCAAGGAAGCTCTGTGAAATCAGAGACACTGACAGGTATGCATTACTCCTCACTGAGGTAAATAAAAGTGACTTACCCTGCTGCTGTTTGACGACTGCTAAACAGCATTCGCTCTGGTATGACAGTACCAGTGTTGCACAATATATTGCTATTTGCTGAAAAAAGAACAAAACTAGTATTGCTATGGTGTTTGTGTTTTTGTAAAAGATATCATCATTTGTATCTCTGTATACACCTAATATTACCAGGACACA
Source organism: Protopterus annectens (assembly GCF_019279795.1). NCBI lineage: Eukaryota > Metazoa > Chordata > Ceratodontiformes > Protopteridae > Protopterus > Protopterus annectens. Next base: position 1,008,528,123 of record NC_056746.1, on the reverse strand, counting down.
TACATTGCTCTCCTGAGTATTACTGAAAAATGTAGCCAACAAGTAATTATATTTCAAACGCAATGCATAAAATATATCACAGAACATTCAGACACTTCAGTCTTCAAGGAGTCTGGTGGCCCCCATTCCCCAGACTTGGTCAGCTAACACGGAAGGACTGTGGCTGACCAAGTTCGCAGATGACTGCAAACTGGGCGCCATAATCGACTCTCCAGCCGACACAAGCATCCTTTAAATGGGCCTCATAGAAAAAGACAACTGGTGCCAGAGCCATGGCCTCAAGCTAAACGCCAAAAAGTGTATAGTCATCCCCTTTGGCAAAAACAAAGTAGCCACAAATTACCACATAGGTGGTAATCCATTAAGTACAGAAGAAGTAATTAGGGACCTGGGGACCCAAGTTGATAGCAATCTCTCATTTGACAACCACGTGGCCAAAGTGGTTAGAAGAACATTTTATATAGCCCACCTAATCATGAAGGGATTCACATCTAGATCAGGGGAGGTCATCGTGCCTCTTTACTCATCCCTCATCAGGCCCATAATTGAGTACAATGCCCCTTTTGGGATGTACCTTACCAGACACCTGCAGCAACTGGAAAGACCCCAAAAGTACCTCACCTAGAGGATCAAAGGGCTCAAACACATGCTATATGCTGCCTGGTTAAAGAAACTCCAGCTCTACTCAGTGGCATACCGCCTGCTCAGAGGCGATCTGTGCCTGACGTATAAAGCCATGTCCAATCCAGAATTAATGGACATGCTGCACCTCAGAAAATCAAAATCCCATCGAGCTACGCGCTCGAGAGACTTGAACCTCAGCACTGAAATAAATAGGACATGCTGGAGGGACAGATTCATAACACAGAGGCTCCCTTCACTCTGGAATAAAATCCCAGTCCAGGTTAGGCAGAGTCCCTCATTGACTCTCTTCAAGAGGAATCTTGATGAGTGGATGGGAGATCATAGGTTTACCCCGGGTATCACTTCTGTGTCACTGTTAGACAGAGGCACAGTATACTAACCTCAAAAAAGGGCATAGCAAAATTAATTTACAATGGGTGGCGAAAGCCAAACACACTCTGGCTAGGCTTATAAATGCCCTAGGGCAGATAGCCTAGTATAAACCTATGAACTTATGAACCTATATAAATTGATATAGAGGGCTCCCTTAATCATCCTTCACTGTGTGAGGGCCCCACAAAATATGTTGCTGGTTGGGAAAAACTGAGAAAAAATGTATTAATTTTCAGATTATGCACTTTAACCTGAACAGGGTTGACCCTGTTAGGATAAACCAGATAACTGCCTCTGCTCTCAACTGCACCCATGCCAGAACTAGCCCTACTCAGATGTGTGTGTACAGAAAGCTGCAGTAGGTTTTGGGTGGGGGGGGGGGTTACTTCTTTAATTTTCCTTACAGACTAACCATAGAGGTATGCCCATGACGTCATTACAGCTTTTACTTGGGCTGAGGACAGTGTGATCATTGTTTTTATTACTATTCTGACAGACCACAGAGGTGTGCAAAGAAAGTTACTATAGCTTGTGCAGGACAGTGTGCACTGTCTAGGAGCAACAAAGTTAAATACATTACTGTAATCGTTATTCTTTTCACCTTCCTCACAATCACACTTCAGCCATGTATACAGGTAGCTGTCTTTGACAGTTTGGGTTGAGGAGTGAGGAGGCATGCTATGTATATGTATGTCAGCACTCAATAGAAACACATGACTGTGGCAATTTGAACCTCTGCTTTCATCCCAGTCTAACACCAGTAGGATGCATAGCCAGTGACTATCTTTTTTTGGTGTGGGGGGGTTAGGAAGGCAGGCCATATTCCCGAATTGGACCTATGTATACAGACAACAAATGGCTTGTTAGTTTGTTGTGAGCTACTATTTTGTCATCTTTGAATATTAAGTCTTGGGCACAACTCATGTCTTCCTTGAAAGAAAAAGAAAAGACTGACATTCTTTTCTAACTCGTGGTTTTTCTTTAGGACACCTTTGGATTAAAAGGTTTGAAAATGCTCTAAATTGCATCCCAGAACACCAGTAGCCCTAGGGCTTCTTGGGCCCTGGCTTATCTGAGTTGTTTCCTAAATGGTTATTACTTTGTTGTCTTGGTCAGGAAAGATGTGCTGAAAGGATGCAAAGCAAACTTAAGCTGAACAGCAACACTGAATTTCTTAACTTAATCATAATTTTTGTTCAAGCCATCATTCAGTGAAAGGATTATGTAAAAAAAATAAATAAATAAATAAAATGCACTTTAGAGCAGATAGACAGTATTTCACCCAATGTCCAGACCTATACATAGAGTTGCTATTATGTATCATTGTTGTAAGTAAAATGCCAATAACTGTGAATGTCCTCCTGTGAGGTGAGTGAACATAGTGTGGTACACAGGCCTGTTGTAATGTAAGAGCATTGTAGCTACAAGTCATTCTGTACATACTACTCTTAAAAGTTTGCAGCATGAACTAAAAGGCTGCTTTTGCAGGGTGGCAATGACAGGGTGATATTTTGACGGAAGTGCCTAGGGGGGCCACCGCACTTAACATTTGTTGGGGCCCCCAAAATGCTAACACCGGCCTTGAAGACAAGAGTAGCTTTTTAGAAATTTGAAAATGGATGCTGTGTGAGACTGAAGGGCTATAGAAGAGCTATTTCTGTTATTATTTACAGTGAATATTTAGCACTGGAGTCTGCACTGCTAGAGTTTTGTACAATGATTAGGGAGATGATACCCTTTCAAGGAGGTATTGCTTTCTGTATTGCAGACTGGAATGTGATAACTTTTCAGAAGTTAAATGAGGCCTAAGGTTCAATTTATGTACCACATCTGGGAAGATAGCCGGGAACATATCACAGGATCATAGGAAGTTACTAGGCTATTGGCCCTGAGGCCCTTACAAGCCTAGCCAAGAATTTAGCCCGTGTGCTAACAAGTCATCACCCGATGCCCGTGTCTAACAGGGACACAGGTGGAATCCCAGGGGTGTATTTTCTGTTCTCCATTTAGTTATCCAGGTTGCGCTTAAAAGGGGTTAATGAGGTATTCTTGCTTGACGTGGAGAGAGAGTCTGTTCCACAGAAGGGGGAGACTCTGGGACACAAATTTGTCCCGCCAACAAGTCCTATTGATGTCACAGACCAGGTTGAGGTTACACATGCAGGTTACTCAAGGGGAGCTTGACTTGCAGATATGCAACAGTCCCATCAAGGCAGGGTCTGAGATTGCTTTGTATGCCAGACAGAGGTCACCTCTGAGGAGTCTGTATTAGACTGAGTAGAGGGACAGGGCTTTTAGCCTATCTGTGTAGGGTAGATGTTTGAGGCCCTAGATTCCCTGGGTAAGGAACCTCTGTGGTCTCTCTAGCTGCTGCATGTGTTTATGAGGTACATGCCAAAACGGGCATTGCACTCAATAATGGGTCTTATAAGGAAAGAATACAGGGATGCTATTGCAGATCACAGTGTGTATGTACCTTTAAGAAGCTTTCCAGTGAGCTACCACATTTATATAAATACAGAGCACGTGCAAGCAAGACTGCCGTTTTGTAGTGAGCTGCTGAGGTGTAAGCATATATGTATTTGTAGTAGCAGTTGCTTAGTTAGTTTGTTTATAACTTATGTTGCCGATATCAATCCTGATGTGTTTGTATGTAATAAAGTATATAAATGCACACCTGAGCCTCTTCATCTTAAACTAAATACACACGATGAGTGACAGTTATGACCTCCTTGTTCCTGGATGAGATTCCCTTACAAATGAGGTGGGCCATGTAGAAAGCTTTCTGTACAACAGAGGCAATATGGGGTCAAAAGTCAGTTTGCTATCAATCTGGGTGTCCAAGTCCCTCACAACTGATTGCATGCTTAGGACCTTATTATTAATGTGATAATTTGTGGAGACGTCTGTCTCCCCAAAGAGGATGATGATGCATTTTTTGGCATTCAGTTTGAGGCCATGTTTCTGGCACCAGTCATTTGTTTGGGTGAGACTCTCTTGGAGGATGTCCACATCACTAGGGGAATTGATGACAGTGCCCAGATTGCAGCCATCTGCAGACTTGGTCAGCCATAGCCCAGTGGTTTTGGCCTGCACCTCAGAAAAGTATATCGCAAACAAACAACAGAGGCTTCAAGACTGATCCCTAGGGTACACCGCTCATTACAGGTCTACTGCTTGAGGTGACTTCCCCTATTTTGACTAGGTGGGCTGTATCAGTGAGCCAGTTTGCTACCCATCTGGTAACAGATTGATGCCTAGTTGAGAGAGTTTATCTATTATACCCAACTGGGGAATAGTATCGAAGGCTTTGGCCAGGTCAAGGTAGGTGGTATGCACCATCTTTCCCTCGTCCATGGCTTTGGTGAATGTCTCAAAGAAGTCGACCAAATTTACCCGGGTTCCTATTATTTACTCAAAGAAGTGTTCTATCGGACATCTCTTCATCGAACTTGAAACCATGAAATTTGAAAACATCAAGCGTCCACATAAGTGATTTATTTCCTTAGGAAAGAAATCTCTTGCCATCCTCATCACTTTGCCATTTTCCCCACTGTAGTATGATCTCTGAGTTGGTATATTTAATTAGGGGGGAGCACAGCGCCTCCACTTTGGGGGTGTAGGGGACGAAGCCCCCCACTTTGTAGTGTTTGTGGTTATTTGTTGGTGTTTGTAGAGCAAGCGATTTTTTTCCAAGTGAAAGAAATCGCTTATGTGGAGGTTCGATATTTTGAAAGTTCGCGGTTTTAGGGTCAATGAAGTGGCGTTCTATGGAACGCCTCTTTGAGGAAATACTATAGACTCATTTAACAGGCATGACATCCCCTTGATGAAACCAAACTGTGTGGAGTGTTTGGAGGTTGCCAATGTCCTTGTTAAACAGGTCCATGATAATCCATTCCATGGTCTTACAGATCAGGCCAGTTAGGCTGATGGGTCTTTAATTTCCAGGATCGGTGGATGCTCCAACTTTGTGCAAAGGGATGACAGTGGCTGTCCTCCACCCAGCTGGGATGATGCCAATACTCAGGCTATGGTTGAATAGGGTGCCTAATCATGCTGCAAGTTCCTGCCTAAGTTCATGTTGGATGCAGCCAGGGATGTTATCAGGTCCAGTGGACACTGTATTTTTTGCCTTTGAGAGGGCAGTTATGACTTGCTCCATAGAGATAAGGGAAGGAGAGCAGGTGCTGGGGATGTCCTGATTTACTGATGAGGGGGATAGAGGGGTGAAATTTTCACTGAACCTATCTACCAGTATGTTGGCTATATCTACGGCGTTTGTGTATGTGGTGTCCCTGACCACCAGATCTGATTGCTTCCTTTAAAATTGTGGTCATACATGAAGAAGGCCTTATTGTGATTGTCTTTAGTAGTTGTGGCCAGTTTGGACTCAAAGTTTGCTTTGAAGTTTTGCACTAGTGCTCTTATTTGCTTGTTCAGGCTAAGGAGAGATTGCTCCCAATTAGGCATCTGCTCCTTCTTGGCTCTGGACAGCAATTTTTTCCTTTTATTATAGAGTTTATTTATTGCAGATGACCACCAGACAGGTTTAGTCTTCTTTGAGGAGGAGGATTTTGTCCTTTTGGGTATTCCTTCTCGGCATTTGTGTTTTGGCATGAATAGTTCTTCCAATCTATGGTTGGATAGTTAAAGAGACCCAGGATCAGGGTAGAGGGTGGAATCATGACAGATTCGAAAAGGTCTGGAAAGGTGGAGTGGGCATCTTTAGTCAAGGTTGGGGCATGTAACTAGCTATGATTTGAATAGGGGGTCTTGTCAATGGTTAACTGCACCTAGAGTGTCTCCTGTGGGTCATACTGTTTTACCTGCCTGGAGATGTGTATATCTTTAATATATATTGCAACTCCATCTTCTTTTGCTTTGCTGCCCATGGGTTGGGGTCTGAATGCATGATAGGATGAGTAACCTAGTATAGCTGGGGTGTTCTCTGACAGCTTTGAACCAGGTTTCTGTGACTGCATCAATGTTAGCACCTACCAGGATTAAGAATGCTTGCAATGAGTGGAATTTCATGTTTAGACTCCTAGCATTTAGCAGCATGACCTTTAATTTGTGTTTTGATGAAATTTTCCTGTTGGTAGATTTGACCTCATGGCATTTCCTAAAAAAGGCATCATGGGGGAGACAAGAGCCTTTGCCAGAAGCCCGAAGCCCATGGGAGGCAGATGCAGGCCATCTCTGGCAAAGCATTATGGTCTGTTGACCATGTCTTCCCAGGCTGTCAGGTACTGGATCTCCTTGGAATGACACCAGAAAGCCAATTGTTAAATTCAATCATTTTCTTTTTATATTGAGGCATCATTCTGGGTGACAGTAGAATGCTGCTTAAGGCTAGGAACATACCTGCCTAGGACACATATTCAGCAAGCTTGAACTGTTTTCATATAGTGCAGGGAGGTAGGTCTCAAGTCATTCACACCAACATGGACTATGAGAGAGTTATAACAGTACCTATTGTTGAGAGACTTGAGTGCATGGGTGATATAGTGAATTCTGGCACCTGACAAACAACTAACCGTGACTTTCTCCTTATCCATTCTGGTGAAGGGCACATCTGTGTGTCTCACAATGGAGTCTCCTATGACTAATATATTGGGTTTAGGTTTGAGCCTTACTGGATGTGAGACACAGGTGTGTAACAGACTGTGTGGTGAGATGGGCAGTGGAGTTCACATACATTTCTGCCTTGGAGGTCACTTTTGTTTGGGTATGTTTTTGTTGAGGACCTCCACATATGTGGGTGTGTGTTGTGTATGTTTGGGTGGTGTTTGAGGTGTGGTGTTTGTGTTGACAACCTTCTCAGTGCCAGATATACTGGCTTGTGAGGAAGAGAGCATAGAACATAGACTCTAGGTTCTTAATGTAATTGCATCTCTCACAAATGGTGTTCCTAAGTGAAAGTAGTAGAGGGTTGTCTATGTACATGAGACAGTTGCTACACTGTTTCAGGTGGTCTATATTATAACATTGAAGTCTTAAAACTTTGAATGTTATAATATCGAACCCTATGCACTGAACGATGAAAATAGCGAAGCTGCAGAATATCGAATACTTTGCTAGGGAAAGTATTCGGTGGGCCGTTTCTGCGGCTTTGCTATTTCCTCGACTGTGGAGCGAAGGTTACGGACCGGGTTAAGGTAAGTGTGCTAATAGATCGGGTTAAGGTGAGTGTGTGATAGTTAGGGACCTTAGGGTTAGGGAGCAGGTAAGGTGAGTGTGCGATAGGGACTTTAGGGTTAAGGAGTGGGTAAGGTGAGTGTGCGATAGGGACTTTAGGGTTAGGGAGCGGGTAAGGTGAGTGTGCGATAGTTAGGGACCTTAGGGTTAGGGAGCGGGTAAGGTGAGTGCACGGTAGTTACGGACCTTAGGGTTAGAGTTGGGTTAAGGTAAGTGGATAGCTAGTAGTGTATGTATGATTTAGTGTAGGGTTTTGTGAAGTGTATGTGTGTGGATTATTTATTTTGGTGTGCTTGTGTTGTGTGTATGTTTGTCGGAACAGCAAATTTTTTCCCTGGGAAAAAATTTGCTATTCTGAGTGTTTGATGTTATAGTCCTTCAATCAAAATGGTTCAATATTATAACATTCAAAGTTTTAAGACTTCAATGTTATAATATAGACCCATTTCAGGATGCCCATATCAGCCAGACTGGCAGGAGAAACCATAGGAAATTGTCCATCCATATTTGTCATAATCTGAGGGAGAGAGACCAGAGAGAGCTAAGGGGATAAAGGGTGGAAGGTCTAAGAGGAGTCGTACTAGGTGATCACAAAAGTGATACTGAGGGAAATTTTTTAGCTAGAATACCTCAAAATTGGTTAAAAACAGTGCAGCTGTGGTGCGTGATGTGCAAACAAACCCAGACCAGCTCAAACACAGGGTTTAAATACCATAAAAAATGGAAGATTCTAGTAACACAGAAATCTAGCCAATCCTACTAGTCCCTGTTTTATTTACCAATCAGCTTGTGTCAGACAAGGTTCATGCCCTGCTCCCCTCATTAGCACAGAAGATAGTCCCCCACCAACACAAGATGACTGCCAGAAATGCAAAAGGCAAAAACAAACAGATCTGGATGCAGCAAACCTGCATCCAGACTATCCCCGGGATTCATGAAGCTTGTGCCAGGCGCAGGCATAGCGTTGGCGATCTAACACCAAATATGGCCACCGAGTGATTCAGGTACGAGCTGTTTCCATGTGCACTACCTGCGTATGCCACGCCTGCACAGCACCCGGTGCATGTATGCTAATTACCCCATGCGCAACAGCATAGCATGCAAATGAAGGTATATAGCGATTCAGGGAATGCTGCAGGCATAGTGTAAGCATGCAGAAATGTAAACCAAAAAAAAAAGATTTACATTTTTCAAACATAAAATCGGAGCCATGACAGCGAACCAAACTCACGTATTATACTGTTAATATATGCCAATTTCTAAATATATAGCCATTGGCATTAAAAAAAACATGCACAACATATAAAAAAGAACATTTAATGCCATGCCCAGACTAACATGAAGTTAAGACGCAGGGCATCAGTGCACAAACGGGATCACAAAGAAAATATAATTATATGGAATAAACTGCAATGTAACACATTTCATGAATTCCCCATAATAGTCAGTGGCACACATGCTACACTGCACCATGGCGTAAGGGTTGCTAAGGGGCTGTGACAGTGTTCTGTGCAGTAACTAGGATTTAGTAGGCAATACCATGCAAATGGGAAGAGTAATACTGAATCACAAAATCCCCGCCAGCGTAAGGATGTACCTCACAGCATAGTGGTACAACACCAAGGTGTGGCCTGGAGCTAAAGATGACATCAAGAGAGGGGTGTGCCACCTTAGCTGCAAGCACATTGGAGCATTGCTAATCTGGTTTGCCTGTTGCTAAGCAAAGCTGCAGGATAGGGGTGTGTTGAAGTAGCCATAGCTTTGTTTAGCTGAGAGCACACAAGGTAACCAAATGTGTATGTGAATGTGGATGAAAATGTGCTCGAAACCCGGTAAATGGCTGTGCACGGCACGTGCCAGAGCTGAAACAGGAAGGATACAGGAAGAAAATAAGGAAATGCTGCAGCATGGTAATTGGAGTACAAATGAGTAATTAACACCTAGGAACTCACAGTGGGCCATTGACAGCAGCTGCTAGCAGCTACCTACAAAAAGGAAAGGGGAGGTGCCGTACTGCAAAGAAAAGAGAACTGTCACAGAAGAACAAAGCAAACTTGCAGTAGATCAGCTACATAACACATTTCACAACACAATCCTGGGATGGGAAAGTACAAAATAAGAAAGCCGGCAGCTGGATGCATGCCTGACAATGGGAGGGGAATTGGGTTGAAAAGTGAAGTAAAGGGCAATAGATGAATCACGGCAGCCAAGCGTAATTCAACACCAAAGGCCCCACAATAGCAGTACTTGCTGTAAAACCCATAATTAAGATACCCTGCAGCTGGAATTGCACATACACACCCAATTACACCAGCAGCATCCATAGCACAATAGTATAAAGTGTGAAAGCACCTCACACACACTTGTGTATTCCCAGACACTCTGCACCATTGGTGTATACAGACGGGGAACTTTTAATATGTACATGTTAGGGGCTGCCATAGATTTGATTCACTAGCATGTGTTGGAAACTGAAGGTGGTGTGGAGGATGATGCTGACAACCATCTCAGGCACCGGTGGAGGAGAAGAGTGTTCAGACCCAGGGTAACCTGCCAGGGGCTACATGATCTGGAGATAGTAGAGTGTTACAGGGTGGACAGGGACACCATACAGCAACTTGTTGAGCTGTGCTGGCCACGCCTCAGAGCCAGAAATAAAAGAGGGGAACCCATCCCAGTGGACACGAAGGTATGTGTAAGCTTGAGAATACTAGCCACAGGTACCTTTCAAAGGCCACCTGGGGATATCATGGGGATCTCACAGGAATCAGCATCCAGGGTACTCCACCAGTTCCTGGATGCCATGTTACCACATGCCAATGAGCACATATACTTCCCCCGAATGCAGGAGGAGTTGGCCAGCAATATGCGTCTCTTCCACCATGTGGCAGACTACCAGGAGGTACTGGGTGCAATAGACTGCATGCACATATACATCAAGTCACCACCCGGTGAGCAGGGTAGGCAATACATAAACCGCAAGGGATACCCCTCCATCAACTGCCAGGTTGTGTGCAATGCCCAGGGCATTATCATGGATGTGTGTGTGCTGACAGCCCTGGAAGCTATCACAACTCCCACATCTGGCATGCCTCACAGCTGTATCAGGTATTTGCCAGGGGGGACATCCCATATGGCCACCTGGTAGGGGATGTTGGCTATGCACTGGAACCGTGGATGATGACTTCTTTCAGAAAAGCACACACACCCATGCAAGAACGCCATAATGAGGCACATGCACAAACCAGAATAATCATAGAGTGTGTGTGGTTGGGATGCTGAAAAAACGGTTCCGTAGCTTGGACATATCTGGTGGAGCCTTGCAGTACTCTCCAGGCATGTGTGCCCACATCTTCATAGTATGTGCCATGCTACACAATGTGATCCTGCGGAAACAGCTGCAGCTGGGACAGACTGGTGAAGGCCCTCACAGCCCACCACCGTTGCCAATGGGCCCACAGCCACAGAGAGATTCAGACCATGAACACCCTGTGCCAGCCCCAGTAGGCAAACAGAGGCATGCCCAGTGTGCCCATGTCTTGGCAAAGAGGGAACATATAGCACACACACTGACAGTGTAGGCACCTACGGACTGACACCCTTCTCCACCTGCACACAAAGTAAACATGGATGGCACACACACACGACCACCTGTAAATTGTCATGTATAGGCAGTCTACTGTGTGCATCCTACACAGGCAGCCCTCAACTATTGTACACACAGCCACTGGCACAAGGTAGGTCAATACCTGAACAGTAAATTAAGATATCAGCATGTGTCAATACTGTATGTATAGGTTCATAGGTACATAGGTAGGTACTTGCCTAACTGCCCGAGGCCATTCATAAGCCTAGCCAAAATGTGTCTGCTGTCACCACCCCATTGATTAACTAACTGTCCCTCTGTGGAGCAGAGCCAATTGCGGGATCCCTGGGGTGTAGCCACTGTACCCCACCCACTCTGCAAGGACTCCCTGGAGTGTTAGTGAGGGGCTCCATATAATGTAATCAGGGATGTAGCTCTAAAAGCATGGGGAGTACCTGTGACAGGAATCTGTCACTCCAGCATCCTCCAGTTATGGTTGTGGCAAGGTGTAGCTCATTACAGTGTGTTGCTCACTATGACATGGATTCCCATAGGTGGAGCATATCCATTAAGCCTGACTTGGACATGGCTTTGTTGGCCAGCAAATATCATCTCTGAGTAATGAGATGCCACTAAGTAATGCAAGAGTTCATGCAGTCTGGCAGGATAGGATACATGTCTGAGACCATTAATCCTTTTGGCGAGGTACGTCTGTGGCCCTTCCAGCTGTTGGATGTGTCTTCTGAGGTACATCCAAAATGGGTTATCATACTCCATGATGGGATTGATGAGTGATGAGTAAAGGGGCACAATAACCTCAATCTGTCTAGATGTGAACCCTTATGTAATCAGATGGCCTACACAGACAGATGTCCTAAATACTTCGCAGATATGATTGTCAAAGGAGAGACCACTATCTAATATAGTCCCTACATACCCATTACATCATCTGAATTATAGTGTCTGCCACTCATGTGTTAATATGTGTGTGTGTAGTTTCCCAAAATGGAATGACCATGCAGTATGTGGCCTTTAGCTGGAGGCCATGACTCTGACACCCTGTGTTGGTCTATGCGAGGCCCCTTGAAGGACATCTGTGACAGCTGGACTGTCAGTTATGGCTCCCAGTTTGCAGTAATCACCAAACATGGTCTGCTGTAGTCCACCTGTGTTAGCTCGTACCTCTGACAAGTAAATGACAAATAGTAGGGGTCTCAGGACTGAGTCCTGTGGGACACCAACTGTGACTGGTCAAGAGTTGGACCTGGAGGCTGCTAGGCTTACCATGTGGGTTCTGTGTGCAAGCCTGTTGGCAAACCAACCTGTAATGTATGTGTGTATGTACTGGCTGGTGAGTTTAGAAATAATACCTGAGTGGGGAATGGTGTCAAAACCCTTGGCGAGGTCCAGGTAGTATATGTGAACTACCACACCCCACACCTAAAGTCTAGGTGACTGTCAGATGTTAAACAGGTTCAGCAGGCATGATCTGCACTCAATCAAGCTGAGCCGGGTTGGGTCAAGTGTCTGGAGGTTACCATTGTCTATGTTAATGAGTGCCATGAGGATGCACTCCATAGCCATGCAGATAAGGCTACTCAGGCTTATGGGGTGGTAGTTACCATGGTCAGTTGTGTCAACACCTTGGTGGAGTGGAATAGCTGTTGCCATGTGCCATGGAATGGGCATGTAGCCTGTGTAGAGGCTGATGTTGAATTGCTATATTAGGCGGGGAGTCACCTTGTCTTGTAGTGTCTGCAGGATACAGTCTGAGACACCATCTGCCTCCATTGATGTTCTGTCATGCCGTTTGAAAGGGGCATTACCACCTGTATGTCTCTGATGTCTGGGATACTGTACGTTTTGGGTATTGTTGTGGGCCCTGTAGTGGTGAAGCTTGCACCGAATGTATCATCAAGTATGTTGGTGATATCAGTAGGGTCAGTATATTCAGTGCAATATTGCACCAGCACAGTGCAAATCTGTGTGTTACTGCTTAGATCCTTGACATAGCCAAAGAAGCCTTTGTGGTCATCTTCTGAATCCATGCCTATTTACCTGTGGATGTCAGCCTTGGATGATTTCATGAGTAACATAAATGTCTTACTAATACTGGTCACAGATGTCTGCATGTCTTGGGATTTGCTGTTGTTCTTCACTACTGTCCTACTTCTGTTGTATAGCCTGTATATTGCAGGGATCCAGCAGACTGGTGTCCTTGTGTAGGAGTAGCGAGTCCTGGTTTACCATTGATGGCACGACCCATACATCTTTGTAGGTGCTTATAGAGTGCATTTGTAATTCTGTCTGTATCTTGAGCAGTATCATCCCTGAGCATGGGGGCTGTGAACCCTCCCACCTCTGTCACTAGTACTGTGAATTTAGCTGTAGGAAAGGTATTCACTGTGTGTTCCTTGGGTGGGGGAGATGGTTGGGAGTGTAAATCATCAGTGAATAGTTCATGGCCAGATCTAAACAGTGACCAGTTTAACTCCACTGTAGTGCACCTGTTGCACATGTCGGTGATTACCACTTCTAGTATGTTTTCACCTCTCGTTAGTCCATCTATCAACTGATACAGGCCATATGAGGTGATAAATCCGAGGAAGTGCTGGACCTGGAAGTGAATACTCGAGTAGGTTATCCAGTTAAGTGTAGGGTAGCTGACATTGACCAATAACAGGGTGTCTGGTAGGACTGTCATGTTTACCACTGTCTCCAGATAGTTGTAGTGGTGATCCTGGGTCATGGAGGGTTATCTGTAGCAGCTCACAGTTTGCATTGCAGTCGTGGCTGATGTTAGCTGCATATGGATGATCACAGAGGTATCATGCTGCCCTACTAACTTGGAGGTGTAGGTATGCCCGATGAATATGGATACACCCCCTCCATGTCTGTGCCAGTCCATGTTCAGTGGCTGAAATGTGTGTTATGGGTTGTAGTCTGGTAGTGCTGGTGTGCTCACAGGAGCCTTATAACAGGTCCCAGTCACAGAACAGATGTTGATGTTGTGATTCCACTATTGTGCAGTTCATGGAGGTGAGATTCACCTCTGAGACCTGCCTAAAAATAGCACCATGGGGGCACCAATAGCCTTGCCCAGCATTCCAAAGCCTTAGGCTGACACATGCAAGTTGTTATGGCATTGTTGCAGGCATGTTTCCCATCTGTGCTTGTGTCCCATCTTTCCTGTAGGTAACCTACTGGTAAGCAATACAAAGCCTGAAACCTATACAAATCCACTAGCTTCCAAGATTGGCTTTTGGAGTAATTAAGTATCAGTAGTCTGTATGCTCTTGCTGTACTTAACTGTTGTCTGACTACATGATGATTTTACACTGTATATTGTGATCAGAAAACTCTGTATAATCACATATGATGTTGGAGATGGCCTGCACTGTAGAGGTTCACAGATAGGTAGTAGGCTATCTGCCCAAGGGCATTTAGAAGCATAGCTACAGTGTGGTGGCTTTATCTGCACCATTGATGAAGCAACTGAGCCTCTGTCAAGCATAGCCAATTAAGTGATTCCAGGCAGAGTTGCTGGAAGCTGTTGAAGACTGGGATGCTGTAGGGTGATAAGGGCACATAGTGATCTCAAAAGGGCATGTTAACACGACAACCCAACAGCATTCAATTTCCCCAACAGGTCTTGCAGCTATAAAACTGGAGTGGCTCCTCCACACCCTGGCTGTATGTTTCTGGAACACATGATCTCAGGGGTGTATATACTGTTGCCCAGTCACACATCAAGGTTTCCCCTGAAGTGTGTCAGTGAGGGGCTATGCCAAATGTAGTTAGGATTTTAATGTATAGTCTCTCAATTCATGTGTTATGTCGGTATTTCATGAAGCTCACTGGGTGTGAGTGGCTCCGCCTGTTGTGTAGCCAAGCTTACACATAGGATTCATGGACATAGGAAATAGGCAGAAGGAACATTAATGTCAATAGTGTAATGACTACAGCATTTGCATAATATCTGTACATTCATGGTTCAAATCCCAATAAAGTCAGAGATGTTTTACATGTTACATAGTTTACCTTAACCACAGCTTGCATATATAGGTAGTATTCCTCAGAATAATAAACATTTGGAACACACATAAACCCATGTGCGCTGGAGAGTACAGTTAACAGACAATGTAATGTTATGTAAGCACATAGTGAGATGTTAGTCACTGAAATGTATATATCCTGAGTCGTTAGCAGAAGTGGCCATACTTGTGTATACAGGTTGTAGGATGTAAAGTTTGTTTAACTGTGTACAACCGCTGATATAATGTCACACAAACACCTTTAAACCTGCTTACAACTGCTTAAATTAGCGTTATTCTGTAGAAAAACATGTCTAATACATCGTAGGTGTTGAACCCTGGACCATGCACACCATAGTCATGGGACCTACCACTAAGCCATCTAATTTGTATATATGTTTAGGGGTCGTTAGACTATGCCTTATAGGTTCATAGATTCATAGGTAGGTACTAGGCTATCGGCCCTGGGGCCTATACAAGCCCAGCTAAAAAGGTACCCTGGCTTTTGCCACACAAGAAAATTATTTTCCTGTGCCACTGTCGAGCAGAGCCACAGAGGTGGTCCCTGGGGTGAATTTCATATTTCCCATCGAATCATCAAGATTTTTCTTGAAGAGTGCCAATGAGGAGCTTTGTTAGATATAGATAGGTAGTTTATTCCAGAGTATAGGAAGTCTCTGGGACAGGAATCTATCCCTCCGGCATGTTCTTTTTAATGTGGTGACAAGGTTTAGGTCCCTAGAGCATGTAGCTTGGAGGGATTGGGATTTCTTTAAGTGGAGCATGTCCAACAGCTCTGGGTTTGACATAGCTTTGTATGTTAGGCAGAGATCACCTCTGAGTAGGCAGTATGCTACAGGCATTTCACAGTACTGGCCACAAATGGGACAGTCACTTTGTGTACATTTGTACAGTACATTGTAATGTACTGTAATGTGTGAATCAACATATACAAGTCTACATATGTATAAGTGCTACAAATTAATACTAAATATATATATATATATATATATATATATATACTTGTCACTGATGTGTGCACATAGAAATATGTATATATATGTATATATATATATATATATATATATATATATATATATATATATATATATATATATAGTAACATCTATAGCCATATATATATATATATATATATATATATATATATATATATATATATATAAACATCTATGAACACACTTTGTGACACAGAAGCATTCCAAATGGATAGAAGTGTACGCAAAACACATGCAGCTCTGGTATTATAACTATTAATATTAACCTAATTTCCCATAAAAGCAATGGTTGCTCTGTATGTGGAGATTGGTGTGGGGGAGGATCGCTGGCTAATGGAATATGCATCAAGGAGGGCCTGTGTCGGATGTTCATTACATGAACTGGAGGGGAACACATGGAGTATGGGGTCAATGTAAAAAGGACACAAAACAAGAACCATTCTCATCCATAATACACCCTGTCAGGTCACATTGCAACACTGACTTCAACAAACATATGAACATTAACAGGTATCACACATATGTACACCAACTGACTTACACATTTGTTTGCAGTAGTGAGGAAAGACTGTAGTACACTGTATCTACTAAACACCATAAAAGTTGTACATATCTCAGATGCCTCAGTGGTAAAGCCAGTGACTGTGATGTTCATGGTCCCGGTTTCAAGACCTGCAAGGGCTGTTACGTCATTTTGAGGTCCCGGATAAGGGATGTTGGATGCAGTGTGATTAAAGCACTTTTAAGCAGTCATTAGCAGGTTATTACACCGGTAAGTGCAGGTAAACGGCGCTTAAACATGACTACACGAATAAGCGCCACACAGGTTTAACCTTTGCTGAACATCGCGCAGATCATGGGCAAAGCCGCTCACAACCGCTGAAATGTGCATTAATCACCCTTGTACTACCAGTGCCTGCTCTGAGAGGTAAAATGACCACTGCCAGGATTAGAGCACCCAACCATGTACACAATCTTCACAGTAACCTACCACTAAGCTACTTGAGAATTACCAACGGCAGCTGTGTATTCTGACAGGTTAAAGCACAAAAGGGAGGATTGTGTGGAAATAGGACAAACCACCATGTACCCAATGAAAGGTGTATGCTATATGTATATATATATATATATATATATATATATATATATATATATATAAATCAACATATAGAGAGAGAGAGAGAGATATGTCAATATATAGGGATATACATATATATGTAGCTATATAGATAGGTTAACAACATCTACACAACCATGGAGGTACATATAAATGGGATACCTACCAAATAATGAATGCTTGACATACCGACATGCGTAATCCCGAGGCTTAAAGACCGAAAGACCACAGTACCGAAACACCAGAAGCGCGAGTTTTAAAATCCCGATGTTAAGGGACTTTGAGTTAGTGCTTCTGGTGTTGCGGTTCAGGTAGGTTACAGTGTGTAAGTGTGTTTCTGAGGGCTTTAGTGTGTGTAAGTGTGTGTTCTGAGTGTGTTGTGTGTTTGTGGGGGACTGTAATGTGTGGGGTTGTCTTGTGTGTCTGTGCGATCTCAGAGGTAGAATATTAAAGTAGGGGGGTGTGGGGTGTGCAGCCACCCACATGGGGGGTGTAGTGTACATCAGTAATGTGGGGTTTGGGAGTCTGGGCCCGGTACTGTGGGCGTCGGAACTGTGTGCATTCAGGATTCTGTAGGTATCCTGTATACAGCAGTTGAAGTGTTCATATATGAGTATAACATGGACTATAGCAATCACACATTCCGCCACGACCAAACTATATGAACAAAGGATATGGAGAGTATATGCCTATACACTATTACAAATATGTGGTATGGACATGAGCCAAAGAGGGTCAGTCACCAACACAACTCCAGTGACTGCAAATACCTATGACAGAAATACAGAGGCAACTTTCATGTAGCAACACTTTATTACATTCCGATGTATTGCCGAAAGGATTCAAGGACTAACATCACCTGCATGCTACACAGGAACCATTTAACAGTACTTTAATGAATCAGCCTGTAATTACCATAGTATTACTCCACTAAAGGATAGGTGTTCAAATAGGAAAGGAACCCTCACACACATAATGAATATGTATAAAAGCAGTTACTACACACCTGCATCTGCTATGTACACCCACCAACATCTCCCCCACACCCAAACCAATTACAATACATACTGTAATAACATTACAAATCATTCACTCACTGTACGACATCTGCTGAAGCCTTAACATACCTTATCAGAGACACACTAACATGGCCCTATGTGAAATAGTTGCTGTTATACAATGGAACAGCTGCTGATGTTACAAGGTGTGTTTGCACTAATCCCATTTCAGAGGGTTGTATGTACACCAGGAAGTGTTACCAATTACTGATTATCAGCACAGTATGATACACATTTACACCAAACCAAAGATGTCTGGTGAGCACACTGTAAACCATCTAACATTATATGTATAGCCATACAGCCTTGAGCTGCTCAAACATCCTTGCCAGACTGAAACATCTGCAGAAGTATCAGGTACAAACAAACCCTGCATAAGTAGCAATGTTCTGAAATATAACAGCTGTACTCACATGTAG
Source organism: Protopterus annectens (assembly GCF_019279795.1). Classification (NCBI taxonomy): domain Eukaryota; kingdom Metazoa; phylum Chordata; order Ceratodontiformes; family Protopteridae; genus Protopterus; species Protopterus annectens. The sequence goes on along the minus strand of NC_056746.1, from coordinate 1,008,509,675 downwards.
AACACCTTTTAGGCATTACACGCAATCCACAGGAGTCATGAAGCTAATATATCTCTGTGTGTCTCCAAATAGCTGTTGCAATACATCACAAACAATCCAGGCTGTCTTCCTCGAAAGTAAGGCAAAGGGACAACACCCAAGTGGAGTACTCAGTTATACACGACTTGTGCCATGGTATTGGCTAATGGAGTAGCTGCACAACTGATGTGCATGTAATTAACTACTTTGGAACACCAATTGGTGGTCAGGATAGCACATGTTACTGATATCTAACTATAAAAGTCGGCTTGTCACACATTCAAACCATCTGTATATACCAGCAGAACATTATAAAGAAGATTGAAACACAAACTGAAAAAGATTGAAATAACAGTCAACAACACCTCGAGTTACTAATAAGGTATGTAGAACACTCAGTATGTCTGTGTATGTAGTACCTGTTCTGTAATTATTAAAGTGTACGCAATGCATATAGTGGAAACAGTTATCTCGTAGTGATGTATTGTTGATCATAGTAATGCTTGTAGTATTTATGTGTGTACTGCTGTAGGTCACAAGGCAAACACCTCATACACCACAAAGGATGCTATATAAGGGCTTTGAACCCAACAATTCCTCTCCAACCACTGTCAGTGGCAGGGCTGGTCCAACAAGTAAATGCTATAACAGGGGATAATATATGTTGATATATTGTAACAGTAGGCATATGTATGGGTGTATTACTGAGAATAACATGTCAAAGGTGGGCCTACTGTGCAATTATGATTTGCATTGTGGGATATTGTGTAAATAACTGTGTAATGCACAGTATTGTATGCAGATATGTATTACATTTTACATAGCATTACTGTTATGTTAGGCAAACAGTTATGTCTATTGGCATTTACAATACACAATAACAGGATGCATATGACTTGTAGTCATCTGACAGTTTATCAGCATGATAGCAAAGTAAAATGGAAGAGCTAGTTAACTATCCATGCACATAAGACATGTAATAGGTTCATAGGTTCATAGGTAGGTACTAGGCTGTCTGCCCAAGGGCATTTATAAGCCTAGCTAGAGTGTGTTGGCATCTGCCACCCCCTTAGGTTAGTTCCCTGTGCCTCTGAACAGCAGAGCCATTAGTTCCCTGCACCTCTGTCCAGCAGAGCCACTGCAGTGATCCCGGGGTACATGTCTGTCTCACATCCACCCATCAAGGTTTCTCTTGAAGAGTGCTAGTGAGGGGCCCTGCCTGATGTACATTGGAATCATGTTCCAAAGGTCAGTAATCCTCTTGGTGTGGTACTTTTGTGGTCTTTCAAGCTGTTGCAGTTGTCTTGTAAGGTACATCCCAAATGGGGTGTTGTATTCTTTAAAGGGTCTAATACGTGATGAGTAGAGAGGCACAATGACCTCCTTTGTTCTGGATGCGAACCCATTTCAGATTAGGAGGGCCACATAGAAGGATATTCTAACCACCTTGGCAATATGGTTATCAAAGGAGAGACTGCTATCTATTTGGTTTCCCAGATCCCTTATTACTTTTTCTGTATGTAGGGGACTACCACCTATGTGGTAGTCCGTGGGTAATTAGATTTTTCCAAAGGGGATGACTATGCACTTTTTGGCATTCAACTTGAGGCCATGATATTGACACCAGGTATCCGTCTCAGTGAGACCCTTCTGGAGGGTGTCTGTATCAGCTGGGGAATCAATTATGGCCCCTAGTTTGCAGCCGTCTGCAAACCTTTTTAGCCAAAGTCCTCCTGTGCTTGCCTATACCTCAGAGAAGTATATACTGAACATGAGGGGTCCCAGGACTGAGCCCTGGGGGACGCCACTTGTAACTGGTTTACAGTCAGACCTAGGGCCTACAACTCTCACTGTATGGGTTCTGTCCGTGCGCCACTTTGCAAATCATCTCGTGACATAGGGGTTAATGTTCAGGTTGATGGGTATGTCTATAATACCAGAATGGGGAATGGTGTTGAAAGCCTTTGTGATGTCAAGGTAGGCTGTATGGACCTCCTTACCCTCATCTAATGCCTTGGTAACTGTCTCAAAGAAGTCCACCAGGTTTAGGAGGCATGGTCTGCCCTTAACAAAGCCAAACTGGGTGGGGTCAAAGGTTTGGAGGTACCCAATGTCTCTGTGAATGAGATCCATGATGATGTGCTCCATAGCCTTGCAGACCAGGCTAGTCAGGCTTATAGGGCAATAGTTCCCGGGGTCCGTTGTGGCGCCACCTTTGTGGAGTGTGATAAATGTTGCTGTGCACTACTATGTGGGTACGTAGCCTGTAGAGAGGCTGTGTTTGAACAGTGTGTTTAGGTGAGGGGTTAGTTCATTTTGGAGCTCTTGTAAGACACAGCCTGGGACACCGTCTGGTCCCATTGAGGCTGTGATCCTGGCTTTGGATAGGGCTGTTTTAACCTGTGTGTCGGTGATTGCTGGGGTCGTACATTCTTCTGGTATGGTTATGGGCCCTTTCAGGGGTGAGAGAAGTGTAAAGTTTGCACTGAACCTGTCTGTCGAAATGTTGGCAATATCAGTCAGTTCAGTGTATTGTCTGCCAGTCTGCACCAACTCAGAGCAGGTCTGAGAGTATCCACTTAGGTTCTTGACATAGCTAAAGAATGCTTTGTGGTCATCGTTAGAGTCCTTGCAATTATCTCTTTCAAAGCTAGCCTTGGAAGACTTTATGAGGGACAGTAGTGTATTGCTGATACTGATCAGGGATGTCTTTCCTTCTAGGGATTTCGCACTTATCTGTACTAGTATCCTCCTTCTATCATAAAGCCTGTTTATGGCAGGGGTCCACCAGACTGGTTTCCATTTCTTGGAGGAGTGAGCCTTGGTTTGCCTTGGGATAGCACAATCCATGCATTCCTGCAGATGATCATAGAGTGCCTTTGTATAGGTTTCACCATCCTGGTCAGCATTGTCCATTGTCGTGGTGGCTGTAAACCTTTTAACCTCGGCCTTAAGCAATGTGAAGTTTGCTTTGGAAAGTATTTCACATTGGTTTCCTTATTTGGGTTTGTGGGCAGAATGTGAATATCCAGAGTGATTAGACCATGGTCTGATCTAACCAGCGAGGGGTTGACATCAGGTGTGGAACACTGGTTGCCCATGTTGGTGATGACCAGGTCCAATATGTTGTTCCCTCTGGTGGGGGTGTTGACCAGTTGATCCAGGATGTTTGAGTGTATACATTTGTGGAAGCGCTGGGCAAGGGAGTTAGTACTTGAGTAGTTCTCCCAGTTAATATTTGGGTAGTTGAAATCACCCAGTATTAGGGTGTTTGATAGGACCTTCATATGTCCCTGTGTCTCCGGAAATGCAGATTGTGGGTCCTGGTGGGTGATCTGTAGCAAGCTACAATTTGGAATGCAGTTTTGGCCATTGTTAGTTGTATTTGGATGATCTGTGATGCATCATGCTGCGCCACTAACCTGGAGGTGTGAGTATCCTTGATGAATATGGATACACCCCCACCATTTGTGTTTTGGTCCGGGTTCTGTGGCCAAAAGGTGTGGTATGAGTTATAGCCTGGTAGTGGCTTTAAACCAAATTCCTGTTACTGCACAGATATCAATGTTCTCCATACAGAGGAGTGCCTCGAGTGCTTGCAATGTGTGGTCCAGACTTCTGGCGTTGAGTAGCATTACCCTCAGGTTATGGTTACTTGTGCTATATACGGTGGTGGGTTTGTCTTTTGGGCCTTGCATAAAGGTCCACATTGCCTAATATCCACCTCTCTAGTATTGTTTGCAAGCAATGACAGCTGTGCATGTGTACATGTTCTGCAAATGTATACTGACCCTTGTTACAGGGCTGTGCCAAATGGCTATTGCACACCTACATAGAGTGAATATTTACAGTAGAGACACACTGGTTGAATGTTTACGTTTGTGTAGCCTAACCTCTCATTGGCAGACTAACAGCTGCTTGGAAATATGTGGACAGTACTGGTAATGAAACAGGGAGCATATCATCCTTAACTCTAGTGTGACATCTGCTGTAGGAGTGTAAGATGTAGGAAACTGCTGCCCATGTGTAATAGCTGCTTCATAGGTGATGGCTTACACTATCTGATCATATCCAGATCATATGATATTGGCAGCAGAGTCTATTGATATTTGACTCTGTGTGGAGAGTGGGTGTCTCTGCCCAACAGAGCTCATGGTTCTGGTGGGTATGTGAGCATATACCCAGACAAGGATACAGCCCTGTTGACACATGCATCATCTGTACTCAACTATCAGGATGTGATGTGGCCCTCAGAGGGGGACTGCTACTAAAGGTAGCTACCATGTTCCTGTAATAGCTAGTGTTGCCACGTCCATAACACAGATATGCACTTGTGAGCATCACTGTCTAAAATATCTGCATAAGCAGTAAGTAAACTAAATACAGTACATGGTATGTGTAGTACTGAATGCTCATACAGGCATGTTCACTAGTCAGCTACTGGTGTTTACTAATGTTAGCTTTGTGTATGTGGCCATCCTGGGGGTATGCAATCTCTAAGACATGTACACTGCCAAACCCACCTAACACAACACTCCACACATTGTCTGGGATGCAGCTACAAGGGTGAGCTTGGAGGCAGTCCATTCTACACCCATGACTGGACTAGACAGTCAAGAGGTGTAGGTTAACACATGCATCCCATCACCACAACCAACACATACCCTTACCAGAACACAGTAAGGACACACACACATGCCACCAGAATTCACACACATCCACAGAGGCCTCTAAGTTTCTGGCCAAGCAAGAGGCCTCCTAAGTTGGAATAGACCGACAACAGGATACAAAGACTGTATGACATAGTTTGCATAATTGTGTCACTCCTCAGAACATGTGGCCAGAAACATGGCCAACAGTATGCATTTGTGAATGCAAACACTAGCACTATGTTACACACTAAGCTATATGAAGGCAAACATACTGTCAACTACCTGTCTGCCATGATTAGCCACATACCCATACACTCAGACCACCTTTTGAACTATACACATGTCTCTGGCATATTCTATGTTGTTGTGCAGGACCTGTGATGCAGTAGCCTTGACTGCATGGAAACACATGTAGAAGCCGTCAGGTGTTGTAGCCCATGCAGGTATGCCCCAAGTCCTGGGTAGCATTCTGCCATTGGCCAGAATGATGCAGCAGTACAGGGACAAGGATTGTATTTCACAATCGTGTAATGTACTGGTGTAATTCAAAGAGTATCCAGCATCTCTCTGCCTGGGATAACATGGTTGGCAGACCATGATGCTTTGCCAGACAGGGTCTGCACCTGTCAACCCTGAGAATCTGGATGCTGGCAATGGCCTGTGTTTCCCCTATAGTGCCCTCATCATGCCAAGTTCAAGTGAAAGTCCACTGGTGCAACAGGGCCAGCCAGGAAATAAACTGTGGGTCTTGATACTCAATGATACAAATCAGGTACTCAATATGGACTCACTTATGGCAATCTGATACATGGGGAACATATCTGTGCAGTGATAGTTATGGTTCAATGCTCTGGAGAGCACCCATGCATGACAATGTTATAACACATACCTCACCTCATGGCCATCACCCTTTATTGGAACACATGGCCCACAGGTGTGTCCAACCTCCTGAGGGATACGTACACCCCCACGCTAGTTGCACTTGCACAACATAAGATGCATTATGCTGAGAAACTTCCTTTTTGCCAAACTTTAATCCAAAATGCACCTTGTGACAGATCATCCACCATGCCTTAGAATTCCCAACTGTCATTTTGCTGTAATGGGGAATACCAGTTTTGAGACAGCAAACCATAATCATGGCCACTCAGCTATCCCATTATGAACTGGGAAGACTAATCATGTATCAACACCTGTGCTCAATGCATGTTAGATGTCAGCAACAGCAATGACCTGGATCAGCATAGTCACACAAACAGGGCTAACAGTATGCCACACATGGTCAGTCTTCAAAGCCAATTTTATGCTCCTTAAGAGTGAAGTGGTAACTGTCATGGCACCCATGCAGAGGTACAATGCATGTGCAAATGCTGAGTCCTACACAAATGCACTTTAAGCACTCACATGTGTGCAGTGGTTGTACCAGTGAAACAGGAACAGGAGTCACCCAAACACAAACATGAAGGCAAACCGGTGTTACCCTGCCTTAAACTGCACCACAGAAGGTAGTAACTGTTGCAAGAGTCAACACACATGAGTGTAAGATGACCTATGGTCAGCCTCTGTAAGATGCAGATACACCATATAATGCCACATAAAGCTACTGTGAAACTAATCATCCACATATTATAAGGCCAACCACAGAGGATTCCATAGCTGTGTCATGAAACATAATGACAACAACAAGACCTGCTGTGCTTCACAGCATTATGGCATGAGATGCACTGCACCTATGGAAATAGCACCTGTTCATCTAGATAGGGTCTTGGATAACATAAACACACTGCCCCCCAACAGGTACACATTCATATATCCATGTACACTACAGAGCCCCCTGTAACCACAACTATGCAGGTACAAGCTGCACTCAGGCTCATGGGACCTGTCTACATCCCAGGTTGTATCATACACATATGGCAAAACAATTTGCTCTCCACATAAGCATCATGTAAAACATAGCTTCATGTCAGGCTGTGTACACACTGAATGGTGCACACCAACAGTTATCACAACCCACAAAGGGGGAGACACCACTGATAATGGGATTTACTGGACTACTACCCTGCTGAGTCTGGTCTGAAAGGCCATGAAATTTGATCAACTTATTTGATGTCAGCAGTACAGATGTAGATGACAGTAAGGTTGATTTCACACAGCATATCACAACCTTGCCAGGTCATAGGACATTATCACCCATACTGTGTTCCAGCTACACTCAGTATACTAGATGTACATTCCTATGTCACAGAAGTGTTTTGCAACTGAACTGCTGGCAGAACCAGCACTACAAAAGGTGCCTGAATAATACATGCACATCACACCAGTGCCAGCTACAGTAAGACAGGGTAATTCATCTTACTCCCCCTCATTGTAGTTTATACCACACAGACTAACACAGAAGACATCTGCCTATTGAAGTATGTGAATGGCTATGACCTAGGAGCAATAGCTGACTCAATGAGTGTTGCGGTCAACAAACAGAAGGGGCTTTGTGGGTGAGATGTGTGACATATGGCCACAATCTGACAGCTACATATTGCATTGTCTCCCCTATGTAAATAACCCTGTACCCATGAACTACCACCTAGGCAGCGGTCAACATATTGGATACTGTCTGTAAGGGATGCAGCTAGACAGTTGTCTTTCCTGTGATAGTTACGTCACCACACCTGTCAGGTAGTCGTAAGTGGCAACCCTATTCATGACAGGGTGCCATCCATGAATATAGAGACCATTCTTCAGCCATACTCAACACTCACGTGACCCATATCAGATCACATATTTCCTTTAAGGGGTATTGGCCATGTTTAGATGGCCTACTCCAGCCTTCCCAATCCCCATCTGCAGTATGTAGTATGATGCCTACCCTGAATAAAGCCATGTCCAACCCATAAAGGTGTGAATCTAGACACTAAAACATACTTCAAGTGCACTGGATCAGAATAAATTATTCAACATAAAGGCATTCAAGGGGCACCACTCTCTGCAGGGGTGATGTTGGACATGCTACACTTACACATACTGATTCCAAACACATACTTCATGGACATCCACCTTCCTAGTACAAGGATCACCACATGCTGGACAGAGCCTTGTCCCATACACTTTACATACTCCTGTCATACTATGCATCCCTGTCCAGCAAAGCTGCACATTGCCCCTCTTTCAGACATGGTGTGATGACCGCATGGTAAATATATCATTAACCCTGTGGATCAGTTATGTGGCACTGCTTGACCTGGCACCAGAAACCTGCCTGTCGGCTACAGCTAGGTAACCTTTCATCCTAGGCTCATACATGACCCAGGGCATATAGCCTACTAGTTGATTTTGACCGTACATGCTATAGTTGATATCCAACCCTGCAAATACCATCAGGCTAGCCAGTGTCCCATGTGGATCACATGTGCAACACAGGTGATACATGGCAGGATGTTGAACTGCTGTACAGTGCCGTGTAGATGTATATGGCAAAACACATACATGTAAAAGCTTCCGTGAGCAAGTCTGCAGGGCCACAGGTCATGTCCATTAAGGCAGTGTAAGTCTTTATATGTGACATATACACAGCATCAAGGTCAACTGCATTAATGTGGACACATCCAGGCATGTGCTGATAGGTAAGAACACCAGTACAGGCAAACAGACATGCCCACATCAAGACAGCATCCAAATGGAGTATGAGCAATTTCATCAGGTGACACACACATATATGGTGATAATATCCAATCACCATTGAGTGCCAAATGTGTGTGACACAAACATGTCAGTGGTGTCAGTGTCATGCAGATTTGCAAAGACAACTACTTAATCGTAATAAATGTGATACACATGTATGTTCAGCTGTACCTCTGTACGTCTCTGTGAGTTACTGTGACCTGTCTCCATCATTATGTCTTCCAGGTATGCCGCGTGCAAGGCTGCCACCTTATACCCGCTTAGGGACTGAAGTCCTCATCCCATACCTACTTGATAATCATCATGTACTGTTCAGCCATGTGCCACAGGATGCACAGCAGCGGGATGCCCTGTGGCAGGAACCTCCCAGGAGGGTTAATGATGTGGGTGGCCACAACCGCACATACCAGCAGGTGCGCAGACACTGTACAGACCTAATTAGACAGGCAAACAGCATGTGAATGCAATCACCAGGGAACAAGGTGCAACAGATGGTGGACCACCAACCCAGCCCCCATTCACACGTACCGAGGAGTTACTGGCCAACCTGGGGACACCTGCAGAACAACATCCACAAGCTTTAGCTGATATCATGGAAGTTGGTGTCTCTCAACCACCAAGCCTGGAGTTGCCTGGAAAGTCACTACTGCACATATAACAACTATATTTCATACAGTTACATGTATCACTGTACAATATGTAATGTAACAGCATATGCTAGGAATGTATACACACATGCCACATCCTATAGTATGCTACTCTGTGTATGCACACATGTGCATACTCCATAGTATAGTCTATTGTACTGGCGTATGTCTTAACATGCACATTGCACTCTGTTGCTATCATGCAGGCATGGATAATGATCATACTGCTGTGTCACTCCTATTTAGGTACCTCTGGCATTCCGCTGCAACAGCAGCCCATTGCAGGTGAGACTGATATTATTTATCAGGCATGTTAATGCATAGATCTATCTGCCATGTGGCCATTTACCACATGTACACATAATGTATGGTCCTGTCACAATATACAGTTCGGACCTGCAATGCATCATAATGGCTACTCATGTGCAATGCTTTCAAACTATGTGAAACACTGACATGAAACCTCACAATCTGTCATTGCCAGATGTGTGGACAGCTGTGCATACAGTGGTGGTGGTGTTGTTCACTGTAGGGACATGTACTACAGATCAGAACTACACATGTGGGGAATACAAACAGTACTACACAGTGAGCTGGAGTATGGCCAGCCCACCGGATTCACCAGTGTGGATTATACCCCTGCTATGAATGTCACACAATATTATGTGTTTTCTGACATTTCCATGACATCTAGTGGGCTGGCTGCAACATTACCTAACTATCCGAAAAAACATATCCCACATACCAAACATACCACCCTTTGTCTGCATAACCCTGTTGTCAGTGGAGCATATGACATCTATGGGTGTATGTCTTATGGGACAATACAGACATGTGAAATAGATGCCCGTCACAACCATTTGGCCAACACATGTTCACACATGGCCATGGAGGATGGCCAGAGACATGAAGCAACACACACAGTAGACGTGATGTGCATGTGTGTACACCCTGCTGTACATTGGCTCCACATGGTCCAACTATGGCCTTTGTATAATGGTTATATTGCAGATGTGGAACACCAGACATCCTACAGGCCTGAGCACATCTTGTGTAGGAGTGACATCAATCCACCACATAAAATGTGTTGAACATCTTGAGTGTGTCACGACATGACAGCAGTCACCTGCACAGTATCCGCATACATACACAGACAACCACATCAGGCCACAGATATAGTACATTCCCCTTGCTGGTGTCACACATCACTGTCATCCTTGCTCCTCATATGTGTGTGTGTGTGTGTGTGTGTGTGTGTGTGTGTGTGTGTGTGTGTGTGTGTGTGTGTGTGTGTGTGTGTGTGTGGTACACAGATGTCATGTGGGACATGGTGTACTGACGAGTTTTCCATTTCTGGCCATAGTTGCCAGGCAGCAGCAATATGGTTGCAGATGTGCAAGGGTGTCATCCGTATACCCTTCAGTGACCTGCGTCACACATTCCACATTATGGTTTATTGTGTATACACCTCAGTGATGTGGGTCACATTCCACAGTATATATGTATTGTATCTGAACACAGTCATGGCTATGAACTGTGTCTGTAACTCACACTGTATAGTAATAGAGAAGCCACATGATTCCCTGCAATGGCCATGCACATCAGCTAAATGTGCAGTATATCTGTAGGGCGGACAGACAACACTGCGTTAGTGGAAGGTCCGTGTTAGTATAACACATCCCTGCATTGGGACACCATTACTCCACTGTATATTTGACAGGACACCATTGTGTTAAACATGTATGCATGTCATTGCACACATCAGCAGATCATATGTTATACTACATGTGATTGTCAAGGTCATATGCCACACATCAGGAAGGTGTACTGTTAACCTGTGCTGGACTACATGGTGGAACACAGGGATGTATGCTAACTACTACTATAATTGTGTAATGTGCATGCCTTCTGCTATAACACATGCATGCTGTTGTGTGCAACCCAGGGATGTATGATAACTACCACTATTATTGTCTGAGCTGCATGCTGTCTGCCATATCACATGCATGTTGTATGCCTTCTGTCATATTACATGCATGTTGGGTGCCATAGCATGTGTCTGTGCGTGTCTGTGTGTGTCTGTTTGTGTCTGTGTGTGTCTAAGTGTGTGTCTATTGTATAGATTGTAATGTACAGTTCTTGTCTGCGCCTCACAGGTGTTGATGTAGATGCGTTCCCCTCCTGTGGTCCATCTGATGTCAGTGTCTCCACAGACTCTAGCAGTGATGATGAATGTATGATTGAGGCACAGGCAGGGTTGTTAGGGGCTGAATCTGTGCCATTGGTTGCCATTCCACCTATATCTCTCTCATCCCCGCACACAATTCTCGTGCCAACACATACCCCATCACCAGTGGCCATAGAGGAAGGACAGTTGGCATGTGGTAGTTTGGAAAAGGAAAGTAAAGTGTGGAGGCTATGGAAGGTGTGCCTGCACACCATGGTGTCAGCTAACTGAGTGGTGATGCCTCACACAGGCATGTGGCCAGTGCTGCTCGTAGGAGGACCTCTGGCCAACATGCCCCTCCAAGGCAGAGTACAGCAGCTGGTGTCACCAGACACATGTTTCAGGCTGTAATAGAGGCACAGGCATGTACTGAATGGCACAACAGAGATGGTGAGAGGCTTCAGAGGGCTGCTGTCCGTTCTTTAAACAACAACATCCAGGTAATGGCAAATGCTCAACAGCAGCTTGCTGAAGTTTTGGATAGACGATTGGGTGACATGGTTGGAGTCCTTGACCATGGCATGTCAATCTGCAAGTGTGAGATGTCTGTGCTGGAACGTCTGGTAGGAGCCAGGTGTCTGGCACATGGACATAGGCCAGCTACATCACCTGTTGCAGGAATAAGTGAACGTGCTACCTCACATGCCCGCTCCCATAGTGGCTGTAGCAGCAGCAGTGCAGCTGATGCTGTGCTGTCCACACCAGGACACAGCAGGCTACGTGCACATGGCCCTGGATGGTCCCAACAGGGACATGGTTCCAGTGGACATGTGTCATCAGACAGTACCCAATCTGCACCTCTGCCTGATAGTGCCCGTGCAACCCCTGGCAGGCACAGATCACGTGGCCATGGCTGGACACCGTGAACTGTAAAACCTGGCCTGTACAGTCCGCAGCTGTCAATAATACCCCTGTGTATGCCAGACACATGCCAGAACTGTGTGCATACATACACGCACACATCGGAAACATATGTAGGGCACCGCAACACACACATGCATAACATCCACATATGCCCAATGAGATCAAAGGCCCTAACCCACACACATGATGTCATCCAATGGTGCAGCCTAGGCCTCTGGCAAACATTATCACCCTGTGCATATCATGATGCCTGTGCCACATCCCTGTCATCCACACCATCGGTGTAGGGACATGCTCATATGGTTTGATGCACAGGGTGAACAGACTAGGAAGATAATTGTAGATTACAATTGTTGTGTACTGTTGACCGGCAGCAGACATACCATGTACTACAGGTTTAGAATGCATTTTGTACTGTTAACAATCTGTGTCTTGTGTAACAACAGTAACTGCATGTTGGTCTTGATGTTCTGCCTTCCTCCTTCAGGTCTAATTGCATGTGCCGGCGGATGTCAGTGTTTGCAGTTAGTGTCCCATATGTAAATGTGGACTGCTCACAGAAATGTATGAAAATACCAGCATGCACTTTGTAGCTTCCACATCACAGTTAGAAAGTCCCACATTCCAAACATGTCTACTGATCTACTGATCCAACAGCATGATAGCTGTATATTACCCTACTGTGGCTAGAGACATGACATCCATACTGGGTGACATCACAGGTACAGTTACATGGAGTAGGGAGGTAAGAGAGCGGTCTAGCTGATGACAAGGGTAGAGGCCAGTGGAAAGCGTGTTGCCTCATTGGGAAGCAGTAATACATGTTCCCATGACAGGATGTGAACACACAAATACACCCACACACTCAGGTATTCACACACATGTATTCAGAGACACAGTAACACACCCACACACTCACAGATTCACCGACTCAGTAACACACACACACACACACACACACACACACACACACACACACACACACACACACACACACACTAGTGTTGAGGTGAGGACCCCTGCCTATGTGCAAATCATCATTATAGTACTGTGCACTTACATGATGTGCCACAGAGATTACACATGTACAGGTAGTCAGAATGGCCTAAGATTGAGGACATCAACAGGGATACTAGATTGCATTACCTGGATGGAGGGAGGGGTCTTATCAGTTCACTATGGTAACATACATCCTCACTCCAGGGACCAGACAGCCATATACACACACACACACACACACACACACACACACACACACACACACACACACACACACACACACACACACACACTGTGGCATTCACTATTGAATACACCTATGTCACGCACATACAGATACCTGACATGTGTGAGAAACACAGCTCTGCCTATGTCCTGCTTTCTACATTGCAGTCTGTACAGATGTCTACAACAGTGTACAGGAGAGTGAGTAACAATTGAGATGTATTCCCCACCATACATGAAATATATGAACACATACACACAACCACACATGCCAGTACTGTGAATCAAACACCTGCCTATCTCATGATACGTATGACAGACTTACAGCAGTATTGCACGTGCTACAAAGTGTACTGATGCTTCCTTTGGAAACTCTGCTGATATATGCACAATATATGCACATGGGAGGTCTTAACTGTTACAGATGTCAAGTGACTTACCTTCGGTGTCACCCTGACCTCTGTCTAAGTTGTGTGTGTTCCCCTTCAATTAACAAAACCATAGCTTAGCAGTTACACAGGTTATTATAGGAATGGTTGTGACACACCTGTGAGCTGTCCTCAGCAAACATCCATCTGCAAAGATGCCCCACCACTTAGTTATGTCCACACATCTGTCCATGCCTGAAGTACAGCTTACCATACTTTCAGCATATCACCATATACAGTTGGCAGTGGTGAGGCTGCATTGCATCTGCATGATGTACTAAGACACACGTCACCTGCAAACATCAGCAACTGCACACGCATGGTATCTGAACACACACCACTACATGTACATGTGTGTAGGTCCTACATTCCCATCACATAGCAATATTTGTAGGCATTGCATTTGGTGGACATGTGTAATGACATACATGACATATGGAAAGTTGTATGATATGATAGGTGTCATGGGTGACCAGTACAGAGGAAATGTTGCCTCTGTCAACATTGATATCACGAAATGCAAACAGTGAATCCAACTAAATAACATCTGACCAGTGGTGTCGTCAGCAACTCGCATCCACAGAGGCTCGGACAACCAAGGATCCAAAATCTTCAGTTTGTTAATAGCAATATTCACCAAAAAGTAATGTTCACCAAAAAGTAAAAACAACAGCAACAACAGATGGTTAAGCGCTTTCGTCTGCAACCCGTCAGACTTCCTCAGAACCATGTTTGCTAGCACATCTCCATATTTAAATAAATTTTGGCGCCAATAGTTCATGGCTCCATATTGTTTCTTAAAGAGAAACACAGTATTACAAGTGCTTGTACATTTGTGTATCAAACCATCGCTGATGCTTGCCAAATTGGATAAATTAATTAAATTCTTTGCATCAGTTTAAAAATGCAATCCACTCATTAAAAACAGTACAATACACAAAATGTGTAAAACCATATGGTATGTTAAAAGAGAATGTATAAGCAGTGCAAAATACAAAGTAGTATAAAAATAAAAAAACAATATACAATATACGACTACTAAAACAACCCCATTGTTTCTACTTCCTATTTAAAAACCTAGTCTCTACTAACATGAAAAAATTCAATGTGTGTACAAGTTGTGGAATAAAAGTTGATAAAAAGGGATTAATAATAAAGATAGTAAGATGTATACTGAATGCAAAAATACAAATGGGTGAAGTTCGTACAAGTACTCCAAATATATATACATATATACCATTCCCTAAAAAACTACTTGGCCAGCTCGTTGGTAATATGACCAAAGTGAATGTGTTGCTGGCCAATGTAATTTAGACACTGTTCTATTGTAAGTAGAATAGGTAGCTATGAATAGGAATACCTACGAGACAACCTATAAGGTTCTAAAATTTTTCGTAATGTACACTAAGAAATACTCTATGACCTATAACCTGTAATTCTTGGTGAAGGAAAATAGTGAAATACATACATTATAAGAAATTATAAAAATCCTAAAATTAAGACCAAAAAATGCCCTATCATTATAAATATGTGCAAATACATATATATAGAATTGAATATATGTAGAATATAAATACACATAAATAAATAAAAACTAAATATAATTGTAAATACACATATCTAAAACAACCAGATAGCCTTCTAAACATCTAAAAAATGGTTGTGTAAAGAACCTAACCAGTGCTTAACTATCTAACTGTAGGAAAGGTTTTATACTAATAAAGTCGTTTATCCCTGGGTAAGTTGTTGCATCACATAATATCTGCCATCTGCTTTCAAGTGCAGATAATCTGTTCTTCCAATTCCCTTCACTACTATTTGTTTCAATTTGATCTATAATTGAATATCTAAAACTGTGTGTAGTTCCTTTCTCACAGATGTGTCTACTCAATGCATTGTTCGTATCTTGTTTTTTAATCTTGTATTGGTGTTCGTATATCCTGGTTTTGAACTTCCTTTCAGTTTTACCTATATAGTAAGCTGAACAGGATATACACGTAGCAAGATAGACTACTCTCTGTGTATTGCAGTTCCCAGTGCCTCCTTTAATGTATGTTCTGGTGGCGTTGTTTAATTTTATGACCTTGCTAGTGTTTATAAAATTACATTGCCTACATGCTCCACATTTGGAAGTACCTCTAGCTCGGTTCATACAAACCCTACCTTGCTCAAATAAATGTTTCAAATTTGATGCTGTCTTGTACACTATTTTGGGATTTTTACCAACACTTCTACCCTCATTCTCATCCAAGGTTAATATGTCCCAATACTTATTTAAAATTTCCTTAACTAAGTTGGAATAGGGGTTAAATCTAATCACACACAAATGTGTGGTACATAATTCCTCATGCCTGTTTTTATTGATAAATGGAACACCTAACAAAGGTTTGTATTTCTTACCCCATTCACCCTTAACATAAAGCATAATGTTGTCTAACATGTCCTTCGGATAACCTCTATGCATAAACATTTCATGTACATTTACCAATTCCGTTTCCATAACTTCCTTATCTGACGACATACGGGCAGCACGGATGCACTGCCCTTTAAATACATTGCTAAATATATGGGGAGGGTGATTACTTCCATAACTAAGATAGTCGTTAGAAAACGTATTTTTTCTATATATTTTGGACATAAAATTCTTACCATTGTTGTAAATGTAGGTGTCCAAATATGGAATCCCCACTTTATCAATGGAATGCGTGAATTTCAAAAAAGATGTTGTATTGTTGATATAATCCATAAATTGTATAATCTCATCAGTGGAGCCATTCCATAATATGAACAAATCACCCAAAAATCTAGTGTACAGCTTTATTTTATTAAAAAATTCACTTTTAAAAATGAACTCCATTTCCCATTCCAACATAACCATGTTAGCATAAATCGGGGCGCAAGATGCGCCCATAGCTACACCCTTAGTTTGCCTAAATAGTTCACCTTGAAATGATAGGTAATTGTGGTCAAGGACTAAACCCATCATATCAATAATTAAGTTAACCCTATCATTACTTAACGTGGAAAATTTACATAAACTGTTATAAAAATATTCCAGACCTGTGTCTCTGGGAATACTAGAAAAAAGATCAGTTACATCAATAGTAAGAAATGTTAGATCCTCTCTCCATAAATCTGGTGTAAGTTTTCCCAAACAGTCCCAGGAATCTTTAGTTAAATGGTGCACCTTTTGGTAGACATGTTTAGTCCATTCATCAATTGTTACTCCCATCTTAAAAGTCTTAGACTGTGAACCAGAAATTATAGGCCTAAAAGGAGGGTGTTCAAGGTTCTTATGTATTTTAGGAATACCTACGATCTTGGCCATTTTGGGGAATTCCACTCGGATAAATTGGTATATTTCGTTTGTTATTCTATTGTCCAATAAGTATTCCTCAATGGCCAGATCTATTCTTTTGTAACCAATGTTAACTTGGTTAGTGGAAATGGCTTCATAATTCCCAGATGAATATAAAATGTTAAAAATTTCACTATTGTAATCTATAGTGTTATATAACACTATTCCTCCACCCTTGTCAGGCTTCATAATTCTAATGTGTGGACTGTCCCTAAGATTTTGAAGGCACTTCCTTTCATCTACATTCAGATTGTCCTCAAATGTGTATGCATAGTCCCTTTTTGTTCTAATATCTTTATATAACTTGTATAAGTCTTTGCATACTAATTTCTCATAATGCAAAACTTGTGGATGATAGTTCGGAACAAATACACTCTTCCTAGTCAACCTTTTGTTATATGTACCAGTCGTGCTCCTGTCCTGTTCTTTGTTATTAAATAAAAAAGATAAATTGAGCCTACGACTAAAAAATTTTACTTCTTTTACAGTGTCTTCTATGTTGAATTTACTTGTCGGTATGAACTTCATACCCTTACTAGACAAGGTAAAGAGTTCCTGCTTCACCTCAGTGTCTGTGTAGTTAAACACATTAAATTCATTGTAATTGTAAATAATTTGTTTAGTAGGACAAGGTTCCTCACAAGGGGGTAGATCTATAGCTGTGGGCAAAAGCTCTGTTTCTGGATGTGTAATACACCAATCAACAGTTCCTTTAGGGGTTGTTAACACAGTATTAATAAACCTTCCTACTAATGAGGTTGCCTTCTGTTTAGTTTGGGAGCAGGAAAAAACCTCCCTCCCTGAAAATTTGTGTCATAACTATTCCTATCTATTCTGCCATTGCCCTCGTGGTGCCTTCCTTGATAGTGGGGTCCCTCCCTATTTTTATTGGGCCAAACATAGGCCCTGTTGTTTTTATAACATAATACATCCCTATCTATCTTCCTTAATTTCCTATTGTAAATAAGCATAGTTTTATTTTCTGCAATAGAAAATTGTCTATGATACAAATCCCCCCATTGGTCAAAATTAACATCCTTAATAATATCCTCATTCAACTTTTCAATATCTTTGGTAATATCCACAACCTTCAATTCATTATATTTCATCAATTTTTTCATATATGTAAAACCAAAGTCATCAAACATACTATTAAAATCAGTCATGTTAGCATTGTTGTAGTCAATACCTAGAGGGAGTTTGAAAAACCTAATCCCTTTAGGTACAATTTTCAAATTTAAACACTGCTTTAAATATGCACTGTCCATTTTAATACTTTTAACCTGTATTAACTTTTTACCCAGTGTTAAAATTTTGGTCTTAATACAATCCAATGATGTACTGCTATGCCTTCCATATGGTTTATACTGTTCATTTTTAAAAACATCATTTTGAAAATTCACTTCATCATTTAAGAAAGCATCAATATTGCTACAGCTTTTCTTTGTATTATAGTGTATGCCATGGTCATTAAAATCAGAACCATGTGCTGTATTAAGAGTAACAAAGTTGTTATTGTCAGTACCTCTCTGGGCTTCATTTTTCCTCGCAATATTCGAATAAGTCCTGCAGCCTTCCCTGCGTTTTGGTTTGGTCCCAATACGCCTAGTTTCATTGTCCGAATGGAAAAGGCTGAAGTCGAAAGTGAATTCTGCCTCTGGGGACAGATTAATATCTCTTGCAGCAGTAGTTTTTACTAGTAAACAGTCCGTGTGTTGTTCGGTGTTTTGCATCTGTCCGTTTGGAATAGCATCGATGTCACTCACCGAATTAGATGAAGACAAGTTTGTACGTGCTTGCAAACAGTTTTTAGTAACAGGAGAACTCACCACAGCTGCTCCAACGTTGATAGATTCAGTTAACTTGCTGACTAACGAAAGTAGTTTACTGACGTCAGTTTGGAGCGCTGTCACTTCCGACCGAAGTGAAATCAACTCTTCTCTGTCCGATAAAGCCTGGGAAGCGTCGTTCGACTCCGCCATCTGGATGTACAACCACGAAATGCAAACAGTGAATCCAACTAAATAACACCTGACCAGTGGTGTCGTCAGCAACTCGCATCCACAGATGCTCGGACAACCAAGGATCCAAAATCTTCAGTTTATTAATAGCAATATTCACCAAAAAGTAATGTTCACCAAAAAGTAAAAACAACAGCAACAACAGATGGTTAAGCGCTTTCGTCTGCAACCCGTCAGACTTCCTCAGAACCATGTTTGCTAGCACATCTCCATATTTAAATAAATTTTGGCGCCAATAGTTCATGGCTCCATATTGTTTCTTAAAGAGAAACACAGTATTACAAGTGCTTGTACATTTGTGTATCAAACCATTGCTGATGCTTGCCAAATTGGATAAATTAATTAAATTCTTTGCATCAGTTTAAAAATGCAATCCACTCATTAAAAACAGTACAATACACAAAATGTGTAAAACCATATGGTATGTTAAAAGAGAATGTATAAGCAGTGCAAAATACAAAGTAGTATAAAAATAAAAACCAATATACAATATACGACTACATGTACATGTGTGTAGGTCCTACATTCCCATCATATATCAATATTTGTAGGCATTGCATTTGGTGGACATGTGTAATGACATACATGACATATGGAAAGTTGTATGATATGATAGGTGTCATGGGTGACCAGTACAGAGGAAATGTTGCCTCTGTCAACATTGATATCACACCTTATGTACTGTTAGCATTCAGCAGCCATGGACCTACCTTCCATGTGCATGTGTGTAATGGCTGTAGCCACCTGTCTGCACAAAGGACAACAACAGCTATGCTATTTACATATATGTTGTATGTGTGTGCCATGTACATATCCAGGGCAGGTACATGTATGTCATATCTAAACATGAGGGTATTTACTGGTGTACAGCAATAGTCATCTGTTAATGCTGTAAATAGCCGAGGGACCCTGGTATGTGTACAGCTGACCTGGTTACAAACAGTGATATCATTGCATTGCATAACACATGATGCAACTGTGTCAGTACATGGGTACTCTGCATTGTTAATGTAGAGCTAGGTACAGTCCACCGGTCAAAAGTCACATGGTGTTGTACTATTATATGTCACACCACATGTATGGATGTGTGTTGGTGGTCCGAGGGCATGGTGGTGTCTGAGGGTTACATCCTAGAATGCAGCTTTTGACCCACACCTGACTCATCTGTGATGCCTTTTGTGGGAGTACTGGTCAGTACATGTGAGTGGCCTTTATGTATGTGGGGACACCACCACCTGGAGTGGTCTATATCTGTGTTATGGTCCACATGTCTGGTTCAGAGGTATATGGTGGTAGTGCTATTTTGCTATTGTGCACTACAGAGCCAGGTGTTCCTCATTGCACATATGTCAGTATTCCCTATTGTTGGATCAACAGTGAGCAGCTGTGATTACTAATGCTACACATCTAGCATTGGTTAGCATAAGCATACAATGCAGTTGTCCTCTAGGTGTCAGGGTGTTATCCTGTGTTTAGGACATTTGCCTTGGAATGGCACTATATGGGTGAATCCGACATAGGTATTATCCCCACTCCCTTGAATCATGGATGCATGTGATCTGTGACAAAGGCCTGTCTTCTTTCGGTCATGTCATCCCAGAATGACAAACACTGGACAACCTTGTAATTACAGCAGGACATTGGCTCACTGTGTTGGTCAAGTAGTTGCCACTCCTAACATGACATCACTGTGAGTGGTAGCATTGTGCTTGGTATAAAATGGTACATCTAAGGTGACGGACAGCAGCAGACGTTGTGTAGATGACAGTGTCAGATATATGTAGTGCAGTGTTTCTGCTAACAATGACAACTACTAACACTGGAGTCCATTACAATGTGTTCTGTACATCTAACTGCAATAGCATGGCCACTGTGGCCTTCCGTGTTTAGAATCAGAGGTCATCCCAAACAGCCCTGTGCTACTAAGTGTATGGGCATGCCCAGTATAACCTTGTGTAGTTGGAGACATAGTGCATTTCAAACAGCCCTGTGCTACTAAGTGTGTGAGCATGCCCACTGACAACTTGTATTGGTTATGTGCCTTTATGTGTATGGGCATGGCCATTGTAACCATGTATAGTGATAGTAGTCGTCCATTCCACAGATGGGCATACTCCAGTTCAGGATGGATTCCTACATTAAACACACAGGTTCACAGGTATGTACATCTTAACTGCCAGCATCCCTGTTGATGTCCGCATTCCTACAAGATCATAATGACAATCTTGAAATGTGTAGTCTCTGTGGCATGACTCGTAACTATGTAGTACTGTAATAATGATCTGTAAATAGGCAGGTGTTCTGATCCCACCACTGGTGTGTGTGTATCTCCATTTGCCTGAAGACAGAACAATGTTTTTAGACTACTCACACTCCGTACAATTCCTATACCCAACTTTGGCAAGGCTGATGAAGTCACCCACCTAGAAATACACCTCTGGGAGTGCTGTGACCCATTAATCTCGGTAGCACGTTCTGTAACTGCGTAATGCTGTAGTGTGATAAAGTAGTTAGGGCGGTGTTCTAATCCTAGACTTGCCAACTGTGTGTGTGTGTGTGTGTGTGTGTGTGTGTGTGTGTGTGTGTGTGTGTGTGTGTGTCTCCATCTGCCAGAGGACAGAACAATGCTTTTAGACTACTCACACTCCATACAATTCCTATACCCAATGTTGGCAAGGCTGATGATGTCACCCACCTAGGAATACACCTCTAGGAGTGCTGTAACCCAGTATTCACCATAGCGCGTGCCGTAAATGTGTATTGCTGCAGTGTGATATGGTAGGTAGGGGTTTGAATCTAGGACATGGCAAGTGTGTGTGTTTGGCTGTCAGAGCCTGTGTGGAGGTGGCTGTGATTGTTTAACCAGTGGACATGTTGGGGAGCAGATTTTATAGTTTTCCTATATGGTGTCCATCTTATGACACAATGGCCACCTCATGAGGAGTACAGAAGTCAGTCAGCCATGGGACTGTGTTGGCAAGCCATACCCCTACATCTGGCAAAAGGCCTGCTGTACAAAGTATGCAACCCTACTATTACCCAGTATATGTCCTGAACCCATGTGTCATAGACAAACACACTTGCCTAGGATACCCCGCTATGTTGCTAGTACCATGCACATTGATGACAGATAGTAGGCATGGTGTAATTGCAGTGGGCTGCAGAGGACATGGCACCCTGTACAGTGGTACAATAGGCACATAATTGTGGACAATGTGCTTTCACTATGTTCCCCACTGGATGCCCACAACATATATGGTGCCATCAAATGTGACCCACAGAGGCCATGCAATGCAGTACACATGTGCCCTGCATGGATCGATGCCACTGACACCAGGGAATGCCTGTATCATGCTGTCACTGCAGGTGCAAGGTTGACCTGCTAACTATAAGCAGGTTTTGCCACAGCAGGTCAGTACTGGCATATCGGAGGATAACAGTCTGTGTACACAGAATTTGCCTGCCAAACCAGGTACACCTGTATATGTCACTTTACACTATTGTGGGACATGCACATCCCAGGCAATGTCCATGTCAAGGACTATCAAACACAGAAATGGCATGCATTGCAAAGCTATGGCCATACACAATGGTAACCAGGATGTCAGGTCAGTTCATGCAGTACCCATCTGTGTGGGACATTGCAGACACTACACCCCTGTACCACACTGCACACCCTTGTTGGGTGGTGTGATGCGAAGGATTACCCCTCACCCAGCCTTGTACAGCCATCTTGCACAGCCAACCACTACACACCCATGAAGCAATGCATACATGCATGTCAGTACTGGCACCTTGTGTCTGCATGTGTGTTATGATGCTCTCAACCTCAGTCACTCCCAGTATAACCCTCATTGGCATACCAACATATGTCAAACATGTTCACATGCCCTAGCCCATAGAACCGCCAGATATCCCCTGTGGTGCATGTAGTCCTGTGCATTACTGCAGTGTGGCAAACTAAGTAGTTAGGGAGAGTATTTGTGGCCCTGGCAAAGAGTGTCAATGCGAGTCCATTAGAGAGTGTGGTCGTGGTGACAATGGCATCCGCTCACGTGGACAGCCATGTGTGGTACACCTAATGTATGTCTACTATATCTCTGTTGCAGATGTCTCTCACCAACACACATATATGTTCTTACAACACAGCAACATGTCGGCTCTGTGGCACATGTAGTATGTGCATGCACATGTAATAGTAATGACTAGTCAGACAGGGGTTTGACCCCTGTACTGGTAGGCATGTGGCAGACGATGCTTAGGTTTTAGTCTTCAAGCCCTTCTCTGATGTACTTTGTCTGTCCCTCCCACGCACTCTCTGGTGGATGTGGAGGTGTACACCTGCTCAGCAACAGCATGTGTATTGTAAGTGATGGACATGATCAGGTGATGGCCTCTGCACCTACTGCAGTCCTCCTCTAGCTGATTGCATGTGGAACAGCTGTGATGATGTTCCCATAGCCATTTGCATGATAAATACAGTACATTATCTAGGAACATCATGTTGGTGTTTGGCCATGACAGTCACTATGAGTGGTACCTGGATGTGGTGTTTTGAAACGGCATCACAGATGATATCTGGATGCTCCTCAAACATCATACACAGTGGGAAATAGCCTAAAGACAGGAGGGTGATATGCCAGACATGACTACAGCACGTAAGTGTAGCTATGCTGCATTGAGACTACTGCCTGTTTTACATGTTTGTGGTAATGGCTATTCTGCATGTTTTACAACAGATATGACAGTGCTCTGTTCGTGAGGGACCCCCATCCGTAGGGCCATCTGTGGACTGGTCAGTGTGTGGAACCATTTGTTTCCTGTGTTACACACTGAACACACATCCATGCACAGCAGGAGCATAGTGTGAGGACTGCAGCCAGTACATGGTGATAGGGATGTGTTACTGCCATCGCATCCCAGACTGGACATATGACACATGAAACAGTAGTATGATAAACACTGTCTGGGGTTCCCAGTGACAAGCCAATAATGGGCAACTGTTCATAGCTGCAGTCACACATCTTCTACACATTGTACAGATGTCATGCAGTATATATGCATGTGTTGTGCTCCATCTGCAAATGTATACTATCTGTTGTGTTGGGTTGATGGTCATATCTATGTATACTGTTGTAAGTAATCCTGAATGCTCTTGTCTATTACTAAGCCATATCTGTGTTTAAACTGCAACACCATAGGCTGTAAGGGTTTGGAGGTCCCGGCAGAACCTCCTGTCCCACTTCAGCTGACCATGGCACCGGGCACCAGCACATCTGGGGCCCAGCCTTGGACCTCAACCTCTTTTGGCTCTGCACCACCTTCTGGTGGTACCACCACTGAGGATGGAGCATGTCCCCCCTGGGAGCAGGGCCAGACAGGAACATTTCTGCTGTTGTGCGGTCCTGGACATGGTGCGTTGGGGGCTCATTAAGGGGTTCTGAAGCCAGATACACAAGCTCAAGGGCGGAGTGTCACATGTACAGGATGAGGCTGCCCCTCCTGGACAGCCCCCAGCACTGCCTCCTTTGCAGCTGTTTTGGTGCAGTGGTGGCTGCCCATGGCTGGGGACCTCCGTCCCACAATTCCCATGGGCTTGTGAATGCCGAACACCCATCCCCATCCGAGGTGTATCCCCCCACATGTGTCATATACTGACCCTGTATGCTGTGTTGTCTGTGATCCTACCCTACCTATCCTCCATGGGCATACCTAATCTCCTTCACCCACATTCCACTTTCACCCTACAGAAACGTAAGGCCAATCAGTTCCTAGGACAACATTTGCCCCATACATAGCTGTCCATTTCACACACGTGCCCACTGGACACATGTAACCCTTGCAATATGCATCACAACATACTCCTGTAATCCTCACCCCTGTCCCTCAGGCGCACGATTTTGGTATGCACATCACTCCTAAATGGTCCAGGTAAATGTGATGCGGATGATCCCATTGTACACACAACATTACCGGTGCCTCTATGGTTACCCCACTTACCTTTATCGTGATGATGACGTTGCACACAGCACCTTGCAAGAGTAATGTTCTCACATAATGATTGGACAGGTACTGTTGTGTTAATGTACATTACATGCACAAAGTGATGTATACAGCCAATGTACAACTGTTTGCATGCATGAATGACACATGTCTGTCTGAGGGAGTCTTGATATTACATAGGACAACACCACTACATAATACAGGCGTCGCTGGTATTTCCCTTTTCATTTGTTTGTAATGCTTTGTTGCCACATGGTATGTTCCTGATATATCTCTATATATGTATGTACCTATATGCTGGACATAAACACTCACACATACATCTACATGATAGCATACATTCCTATACTGTTGAATGACCGCGCTGTATAATATGTTTGTGGTAATGTCCGATGTCTGTAGATCTGCCATGGAGTATTGGTAAATCACATTAGCTGTGTGTACAGGGTCCTGGTTCCGAGCCTTGCAGAGGCCATTTATTTTGTTGCAGGGCAGAACAAGACCATTGGATACGGAGGGATTAAGGCACATTAAAGCAGTTGTGAGCGGGTGTGCATGGGTTTGCACGGTGTTAAGCAATGCTAACCTCAGCACTTGTAAATGCACTGACATTGGTGCTTGCATCTGATACTCACACTCCTGGGTGGGATCGAGGACCACAATATTACCTTATGATGCCTATTACATCAGATTACATGCCTACAGAATTGGGAATGGCTGCCCATTAGGCGTCGGCATGCTGTTCGACTGTACGGGATCAGCGGCCTGTCCAGTGTTTTATTCATATTATTTGTGTGTTCCTCTTACAATCTGCACCCGTCTGGCTGATACATGGGAATTGAGACTTCAATACAGACAAGTAATTGGGTTTTGGGACTCACATCCGTCAGCTGAGTCATGCTACTGCATACCTATTATTCTATCATCTTTCTAAAGTAGTCAGCGGAATATGTGCTTTCTGTCCTTATCAGACCGCTCATACGATTGGGGAAAAATAACGACCGAATCAGGGACACTGCATAACAACATCAGGGAAACATTAAATTATTGGTGCTATTAACCTTACACACTGACAGACTCAGAGCATATGAATTCATACACACTGTCTGAGGTACATGCTGTTTATGACTCTTAATTGTTGTCATTATTCTTTACGTGTAATCCACCACCTTTCCTCCTAATATCACTAGTTCTAGGAGGGTTTAGGTGGGACAGAGTTAGAATCTGAGTCGAAATCAGGGACGTCCCTGGTAATCGGGGACAGTTTAATGGTATGGTCCCTATGTGTTCCCCCAATGGTTTACGGCCTATCCAGTGGATGTGCTCTTAGGGGCTGGGAGGTAGGGGCATCAGCTATGCCCATATCGGAATATTACTTACATCTCCGGGGTGGTCCTAATAAGGCTCTGATAGCCAAAACCTGCACGCCTAGGCCCATAATTGCATACCCATAGTTCCCCCACCTGCCTCTCCTCTACAGCACTCATCCTTACTGTGGGTGCAGGTGGGGTACAAACACACCACTACACACTGCCCACTCTCCCTGTCTCGAGACACATGTCATATGTTGTGTCAACCCATGGGTTATCAGGCTTGCACAGCCTACTGGTCCGTGGACATCTACAGCCTGGTTTGATAATTCATTACTGGGACTGGCTCCAATCATTAATTTTTGGTGTCCCACAAGGGACATCGATGTCTGTGTTTCAAGTTTAGACCTTGCAGGTCTCTCCCAGTGGTAGTATCCTGCCGGTGGTCTGGGAAGCAGTGGTGTGCTTACCTTTATTGTGTGTCTGTATGTCTCACCGGCCTAGCTGGGAGGGGGGGGGTGCAACGTGTTACACGTTTGTTTATTGGACCTCCCACCACCATATGCACGGACTGTGAACATATGTTACTCGTAACTGCTGTATCATATCCTAGCTATATACATGTGTATATTTACTGTAACATATATATATATATATATATATATATATATATATATATATATATATATATATATATATATATTTACATTAATATATACAGATATATCTGCATATGTATGCATACATGTATATTTATATCTTGCTATATATATATATATATATATATATATATATATATATATATATGTGTATATATAAAAAATCTAATGACATATGGGTCTATGGTTGTCTGCATATGTATATATTTATATGTGAGTATGTATCTGTATTCTTTCTCTGTATGTATACATTCGTACTACGGTGAGGGAGAGGCATATCTCTATGTCACTATGGGTAGATATACACACACATACCTCTTCATATATACATCTACATCTGGTTATTCCATTCCTTGCCATATAGATTACACTTTGCTTTAGTGGGTCTTGCAGTGGGTGTGGCTGCTCGTTGGGTGACGCCTCTGCCCAATGAACACATTCGCTTGCATCCCTAGGGCTGTCCATATTGGCCCACATCAGCCAACACCTGCACACCTAGACCCATAAGTAGCTACCCATAGTTCCCCCACCCTCGCCTCCTCAACAGCACCCATCCTTACTCTGGGACCTGGTCTGTTCTGGACACACCACTACACGCTGCCCACTGTCCACTTCACGGGACCCATTTCATACAATTATCTCGGCCCATGGGTCATCAGGGTTACCGACCCTTGTATTCCGAGTCTGTATACACCGCGGACAGAATGGCCAGTCTATCACCTTGTTTTGGTTTAGGCAATTTTTGGGCTGTCCCACAAGGGACGCTCCAGTCTGTGTTCCATGATTAGAATCCACGGGTGCACTTTGTACCCCCCCAGTTGTATCCTGCCTGTGGTCTGGGGAGCAGTGGACACTTTACATTGATTGCGTGTATGTTTCCCGTGTCCGGCTGTGTGTGGGAGGGGGTGGAATGGCATGCTGCGTATTTCATGTTTCTTGCCCGGGCTCCTCACTTCCATTGGCATAGCCTGTGAACATATGTCATTCCTGTGTGCTGTTTCCTATCATAGCTGTATATCTCTGTATATCTACACACACACACACACACACACACACACACACACACACATATATATATATATATATATATATATATATATATATATATATATATGTATGTATGTCTGCAACCATATGTATATGTATATATAGATATATATATATATATATATATATATATATATATATATACATATATACATTTGTGTGTCTGTAAACCAATACATACCCCGCGCATACACACTTACACATGCGTAATGGTGTTTATATATTCTTCACCTGCATCCTAGTGCCTTATTCATTATGACACTGACACTTCACTCCAGTTATCTTGTAATCGATATTTAGCAGGTTATACAGTGGACAGATGTCACAATATGTTCATGTACGTATTATTGATGGTAATTGGAATGTGATACAGTGTGATTTGGTACGAGAATGTCTGTTCGTTAGAGTGTTGCTCTAACGAATGCACTATTGCTGTGCTGCTCCATATGCATATATACCCATATACCCATGGCTCCTGGTTCCCCAAACACACCCCAACACCTCCCTAACACTACTGTCATCCATTCTCCTGTCGAATTATCGGTGTATCGACACCACTACACACTGGCCACTCCCTACTCCTATAGAGCCATCCCATCAGTTTACTCACTCCACATATCCTCAGAAATTCCATATGTTTAGTCCACAAACATTGGTGACATGAGCGACCAAAGGAATACTATTTGCAATTATTGGGTTGCCCCACATGGAACACGCATGTGTTTATAGCAAGATTAGACTCTATCCTTTATTACATCCTTACTCCCGTTAACATGACACTACAATTCATTGATATATATGACTATGTGGTATCGCACACGTTACACATGGGAGCCTAATTATGTACGTGTTCAGCATATTTCTTTTATAATTAGACTGGTTTAGTACTTGACGTTGCCGTAGCAGGCAGATCACAGGTATGATTCCATGTGTGGGGATTATCATCAGCACAGCACTGACTTTGGACACTGTACACACCTCTGCATTCTAGCAGTTTTGTCCCATCCCTCTTCTGCACAGCCTATTATTCCATCTATTGTTGATGTTTGTATGTGCACATTCCTATTATTTATGTCTACAAATGGAATGCATGTGTTACAGAGAATGTACTTCTACATATTGATGTCTGCATGTGTGTATGCATATATACCTATTACGAACTCGCTGACCTCCACAGGGTGGTCCAATTAGAACCGGGCCATCCAACTCTGGCATGCCTGGATCCATAATTTCATACCCATAGTTCCTCCACCCCACCTGTGTTTAACTTACATGCGTAACTTCCATTATCCACTTGTTATCGCAGCCATGACACACCTCCAAACATTGCCCCCTCCAGAGCATTAGGGGCCCTACACATATGTTGTCCTGCCTCATGTATTCTGAGGCTCTCCCATCATTTAGTCTTTGAACATACCTGCCCTTGCTTGTGGAATGGTTGGAAGCCTAAACGCTCTATATAATTTTTGGGGAGTCCCAGCAGGGACTACCCTCTGTCTGTGTGTAAAGTAGACTTAGCAATTCAACTATGTTACTCCCACTGGTAATATCCTGCCTGTGATGTGAGTAGCAGTGCTTTGCTCACTCCTGGCCAGCGTGATATGGCATATGCTGAGAGCACTCTATGATACTATAGTTGCTGTTGATTCCCTTCTCATCCCTTGTCTATGCTTTATTGTTACAACGTTCATCATATATATATATATATATATATATATATATATATATATATATATGTGTGTGTGTGTGTGTGTGTGTGTGTGTGTGTGTGTGTGTGTGTGTGTGTGTGTGTGTGTGTGTGTGTGTGTGTGTGTGTGTGTGTGTGTGTGTATATATATATATATATATATATATATATATATATATATATATATATATATATATATATATATATATATGTGTATATATATATATATATATATATATATATATATATATATATATATATATATATATATATATATATATATATATATATATATATCTATACACACTTATATATATATATATATATATATATATATATATATATATATATATATTACATCTGTACATACCCCTATACATTTCCTATGCTGGGTGCTGCTTACACCCACGCAAGCACACTTGCATATGCTTACTGTTTGTTATATATGTTTACTGCCGCTTATTTGTGCTTACTTGTGCCTTATTCATTATGACAGTACCACTTTGATTGAAAGGATCTGGTTAAAAATCCCATGCGATACTCAAGTTCACTTTTACATGTTATTATGTCGGTTTTACAGCAGAACGACTTTCATTCCACATGGAAAATGATATGTGGTATAGTCAAACTTGAACCGTGAATGCCTGTTCATTAGGCGGATGCTCTAACCACTACATTATTGGTATGCTGCTTCATTTATATGTATACCCATGGTTCATAGTTATCCGAACACACACCTCAACACTTCACTAACACAGTAGGCATCCATTCTCCAGTTAGGAAAACTGCACCACTACACATGCGCCATTCCCTATTGCTCTGGACCTGTCCCGCATGTTGACTCACTCCAAGTATATACAGACTTCCCAAGCCTATAGTCCTGGCACATACGTTCATATAAAGATAAGAGTGTTCATATGGTCATCTGGTTTTAGGCTTGTCCGACTGGGGACTGGGATTGTCCTGTTACGGTTTGAAAGTCAGACTTAGCACGTGGACAAAGTTAGTTCCACTGTTAGCATCCTACCTGTGGTTAGAGACACAGGGGGTTTGCTCACCTCTGGCCAGCTTGATATGTCAAGCACTAGAGAATACAGGTGTTCCGCTGCTGTTTTCCTTCATATTCATTATGAATGCTTTCTTGTGCCCATGTTCGTTCTGTAGATATATATATATATATATATATATATATATATATATATATATATATATATATATATATATATATATATATATATATATATATATATATATATATCTATGTATGTACGCATGCATATACATCTACATGATTAATTACTTTGATCATACTGTTGAATGACTGTGCTGTCTGCTATGTTTGTGATAACATCAGAGTTAGGTATAACTGCCATGGCTTAGTGGTAAATTACACTGATTGTGACGTGTAGGGTCCTGGCGTCAAGCCTGGCCGAGGCGGTTTATTGTGTTGCTGGGCAGAACAAGGGCCATTGGACAAAGGGTGAGTACAACACTTTTCAGCAGTGGTTTTCCATTTTACCGCCGTTTCCCATCACGCAAACACCTTCTGCATTCTTAATGTGATACGTCACCCCAGTTCACATTTCAATGGTATTATATCGTTATACAGCATAAAATTAGCAGGATATGCTTGTATGCGGATTACGCCTCATAAATGGTGAGTTCTGCAGTCCAACTGGCGTCTGCTCGATAGGCGGATACTCTAACTACTACACTATTGCTGTGCTGCTTCATTTACATGTATATCCATGGTTTATAGTTACCAGAACAAACACAGCAAAACAGCACTAACACAGCAGTCATCCATTCTCTGGTCGGAAATAAACCACACCACTACACATGCGCCACTCCCTACTGCTCTAGTCACATCCCGTATGTTGGCCAACTCCAAATGTATTCAGCCGTCCCAAGCTTATAGTCCTGGGACATACGTTCATATAATGGTCAGGGTGTTTGATTAGTCTTCCAATTTTCGGCTCATCCAAATGGTGACTGGGACTGCCCTGTACCTGTTTGAAAGTCAGACTTAGCACGTGGACAAAGTTCATAGGTTCATAGGTTCATAGGTTCATACTAGGCTATCTGCCCTAGGGCATTTATAAGCCTAGCCAGAATGTGTTTGTCTTTCGCCACCCATTTTAAATTAATTTTGCTATGCCCTTTTTTGAGGTTAGTATACTGTGCCTCTGTCTAACAGTGACACAGAAGTGATACCCGGGGTAAACCTACGATCTCCCATCCACTCATCAAGATTCCTCTTGAAGGGAGTCAATGAGGGACTCTGCCTAACCTGGACTGGGATTTTATTCCAGAGTGAAGGGAGCCTCTGGGTTATGAATCTGTCCCTCCAGCATGTCCTATTTATTCCGGTACTGAGGTTCAAGTCTCTCGAGCATGTAGCTCGATGGGATTTGGATTTTCTGAGGTGCAGCATGTCCATTAATTCCCAAAAGGGGCATTGTACTCAATTATGGGCCTGATGAGGGATGAGTAAAGAGGCACGATGACCTCCCCTGATCTAGATGTGAATCCCTTCATGATTAGGTGGGCTATATAAAATGTTTTTCTAACCACTTTGGCCACGTGGTTGTCAAATGAGAGATTGCTATCAACTTGGGTCCCCAGGTCCCTAATGACTTCTTCTGTACTTAATGGATTACCACCTATGTGGTAATTTGTGGGCACTGTTTTGCCAAAGGGATGACTATACACTTTTGGTGTTTAGCTTGAGGCCATGGCTCTGGCACCAGTTGTCTGTTTCTATGAGGCCCTTTTGGAGGATGCTTGTGTTGGCTGGAGAGTCGATTGTGGCGCCCAGTTTGCAGTCATCTGCGAACTTGGTCAGCCACAGTCCTTCCGTGTTGACCTGTACCTCCGAGAAATATATACCGAACAAGAGGTCCCAGGACTGAGCCTTGTGGGACGCCACTTGTAACTGGTTTGGAGTCTGACATGGCTCCAGCAATTCTAACCATGTGGGTTCTGTCCTTGAGCCAGTTTGCAACCCATCTAGTGACATAGGGGTTTATATTTAAGCTGTTGAGCTTATCTATAATGCCCGAGTGGGGTATTGTATCGAAGGCTTTTGCGAGGTCCAGGTAGGCTGTGTGGACCACCTTCCCCTCGTCAATGGCCTTGGTGACTGTTTCAAAGAAATCAACCAGGTTTAAGAGGCAGGATCTGCCCTTAACAAAGCCGAACTGGGTAGGATCAAGTGTCTGTAGGTCCCCAATATCTTTATTTATGAGGTCCATGATTATCCTTTCCATAGCTTTGCAGACCAAGCTAGTCAGGCTTATGGGGCGATAGTTTCCAGGATCTGTTGAGGCACCACCTTTGTGGAGAGGGATCACAGTTGCTGTACGCCACTCTTTGGGTACATATCCTGTAGTAAGGCTGAGATTGAACAGTAGTTTTATGTTTGGGTTTAGCTCTTCTTGGAGTACATGTAGGACGCAGCCCAGGACATCGTCTGGTCCCATTGATGCTGTGTTTTTTTGCTTTGGAGAGGGCGGCTCTTACCTGAGCATCTGAGATGTCAGGGGGGCAGCACTCTGCTGGGATAGATATTTGCCCTTTTGGTGGGGAGGGGGGGAGAGAAGTTTGTGCTGAACCTGTCAGCTAGGATGTTGGCAATGTCTGTGGGTTCGGTGTATTTTTTGTCATTTTGGACTAATTCTGTGCATATCTGGGAATTACCACCCAGGTTCCTAACATAACTAAAGAAAGCCTTGTGATTATCCTTAGTGTCCTGTGCAATTTTTCTCTCGAAGCTGGCCTTAGACGATTTTATGAGTGCCCGTAGTTTTTTGCTAATACTGATCAGAGATGCCTTCCCTTTTTAGAATTTTGCTCTTTCATTTAGTAGCTTCCTCCTTCTATTGTATAGTTTGTTTAAGGCTGGGGTCCACCAGACAGGACGTCTGCCTTTGGAGGATTGGGTCTTGGTTTTATTTGGGATCGCATGATCCATGCATTCCTGAAGGTGTTCATAGAATGCGTTTATAAAGGATTCTGCGGTCTGGGCCGTATTTTCCACAGGCCCGGGGGCTTTGAAGGATTCCACCTTGGTTTTGAGGAGTGTGAAATTTGCTTTAGAGAAGTTTTTCACTGTGGTTTTCTGGGCAGGGGGTGGTGTCGGATGTGAATATCCAGTGAGATTCGTTTATGGTCTGATCTTACCAGTGAGGGATACACTTCTGGTCTGGAGCATAGAGTCCCCATGTTGGTGATGATCAGGTCCAGTATGTTTTCCCCTCTTGTGGGAGCAGTAACAAGTTGTTCCATAGCATTTGAGTTTATAAATTCTAGGAACCTTTGGGCTAGGGTGTTGGAGCTAGAGTAATGCTCCCAGTCTATGTTTGGGTAGTTGAAGTCGCCCAATATAATGGTGTTTGGAGAGACCTTCATATTTTCCAGTGTTCTCAAGAAGGCCGAGTGGGGCTTCTGGGTTAGGGAGGGTGGTCTGTAGCAGGCTATAAACTGGAAGGCAGTTTTACCCACTGTTAGTTGCACATGGATAGTCTCTGATGCTTCGTGCTGTGCCACCAACCTGGAGGTATGGGTATCTTTGATGAATATTGATACTCCCCCTCCTTTTGTGGGTTGGTCCAAGTTTTGGGGCCGAAAAGCATGGTATGAGGTATAACCTGGTAGTGCTGGGGTGCTCTCAGGAGCCTTGAACCAGGTTTCTGTTACTGCACAGATATCGATGTTCTCCATGCTAAGGAGAGTTTCGAGTGCATGCATCTTGAGGTTTAGACTTCTGGCGTTGAGTAGCATTACTCTTAGTTTCTTATCCCTTGTGATACCTATGGAGGTGGGTTTGTCTTTTGAGCCTTGCCTAAAAAAGGCACTATGGGGTAGCAAGAGCCTTTGCCAATATCCGAAAGCCCAGGGGTGACAGGTGCAAGCCATCCCTAGCGAAGCATCGTGGCTTGTCGAGCATGTCATCCCAGGCTGACAGGCATTGGATCCCCTTTGAATGACACCAATACTTAAGCCAATTGTTGAAATTCATCATCTTATCTTCATATTGTTGCATCATTCTTGGTGAGGGTAAGATGCTACTCAAGGTCAGGGTCATACCGACCTGGGCCACATGCTCAGAGAGCTCCTCTATGTCTCTTTTCATGTAGTCCAGGGAGGTACGTTTCAGGTCATTCACACCAGCATGGACAATGACTGAGTCATATTTGTACTTGCCTTGGAGTGACCTGAGTGCTTGTGTTATGTGGCGGATCCTATTGCCCGACAGGCAGCTCACCGTGACCTTCTCCTTGTTCAGCCTGGTGAGCGGGACGTCAGTGTGCCTGACGATAGAGTCATCTATTACAAGTGTATCAGGTGTGTTGTTTAGCCTTAAGGGCTGTGACTGTTTGGCATACTGGCTTTGTGAGCTATGTATTGCACGTGTTTTGTTTTGGGGTAGCGGTTGCTTGGGTGTCTGCTTTGGAGGTCTCTGCAGATTAGACCCTCCGAGTATGTTTTTGTGTGTTTATGGGTTTGGTTTGCTGTCGTGGTAGGTCTATGTGAGACTGGAATTGTACTGAGTGTTGCTTCCTTCTCCTCCTGACTGGTTACGCCAGTACTGAGTTGACAGAGCTTAGCCTCCAGTTTGGCTATATGGATGCATCTCTCACATGTGTTGGAATTTGTTGGGAGGAGGAGACGGTTGTCTGTGTACATGAGGCAGTTGTAACATTGCCTCAAGATTCCCAGATTCACCAGCTGGACCGGAGAGAAGATTGTCAACTGACCTTTGGACATGCTGGAATAGTATTGGGAATTCCTTTATAATTGAAAAAAAAGGGCCAATGGGGAACAAGGTACTCAAGAGGACTTTGTGAGAGTGTAGTGCTTTTAATTTTTTAGTGCTGACTTATATAATTGCTTTAGTGAGCAAGTGCCTTTAGTGAGCAAGTGCCAGGTAACTTAAATGCAGTTTGTTCCACTGTTAGCATCCTACCTGTGGTTGGAGACACAGGAGGTTTGCTCGCCTCTGGGCAGCTTGATATGACAGCACTAAATAAGACGAGGGGTTCCGCTGCTTCACATTCGTTATGACTGCTTTATTATGACCATATTCATTCTTCATGGATATATATACATATATATATATATATATATATATATATATATATATATATATATATATATATATCTGTCTATACATACACATTCATAGACACCTACATGCTTATTTACATTTCCCATACTCTTGAATGACCACCACTTACTGTCACGCATACCCACTTACGTCTGCTTGAAAGTGCCTTAATCCCTCTATATCCGACTGCCATTATTCTGGGCATCATATAAAATTAGCAGCACTTGCATGGCTTGGACCCGGAAACAGAAACACCATAGTCACTGGTTTTACCACTAAACCATCTGTGATACATTCTGTATGGATGTTAATTAGGATATATGACTTTACTACAGGCATTCCACACTACTAGCAACAAATGTGACAGTCGGTTGGTGTACATATGTATAGTACATGTTAATGTTCATATGTTTCTGACAGGCATATGTATACATTTGCAAGTATACATATTTATGAATAGGACACATACTTGACAACTATTTATATGCATGTATGTGTGATGTGTAGCTATGCGAATATAAGTATGTACATTTCATGACTACACATCTGGAGTTATACATGGCCATGTATATGAACAACTGCATCCGGGAGGGACCTGTACCATTTGTATACAGAGGTTGTGTGCATCATTACGATGAGGAACCTGGACAGGGTATACAATTTGTGGACATGTACTATTTGGAAGATGGCTATGGGGAAGCTTCATGGGAACATGTGAAAGGTATATATTCCCGATAATGCATGTGGGAAGATGTGCATCATGGTCAAGTGTTCAATCCTGTGTCATAGGTTCTGCAGGACCGGGTGGAGGCTCAGAAGGGTTGTGGACAAGTACTGCTAATTGACTTGTGACCGGATGTCAACAGGGGTGGACATCGTGTTATGCCACAAAGTCTAATCTTGAGAACAGACACTTATCCCATGAGGGATGTCCAAAAATTGTTGATGACGAATCCCATTCTTCTGGTTGTTTGAAAATGAGGAAGGGTTATGCATGCATGGGATACCTAGTTTGTAAGCCTGAGACTGCCTAGGGTAAGACTGCCTACTAGATGTGGGCAGGGGGCACTATGTGCAGATATGGCTGCGCCAAGCTAGCAACCCGAGTATGGGTGGTTTTGGTGGACGTTCAGCAGAGGTGGGGGGTGGGGGGTAGTGTGCTGTGGAGTGGATGATGGGTATTCAATTATGTATCCAGTTGTGTTTGGTTTGGATGGCTCAGTTCAGGCCAGACCATTATGTGGGTGTGAGTCAGTAACGTTTCTGTACATGTGTATCGCACATTTTAATGTACATATGT
Organism: Protopterus annectens; assembly: GCF_019279795.1. Lineage (NCBI taxonomy): Eukaryota > Metazoa > Chordata > Ceratodontiformes > Protopteridae > Protopterus > Protopterus annectens. The sequence continues at coordinate 1,008,472,443 of NC_056746.1, read as the reverse complement.
TTGTGGGATTGTGTTCTGCAGTATGGCCTGTCAGGGTGTATTGGGGATGTGAATGTATGTTCTTTGGTTTCCTTTCTGATTCACCCACTGCTCCCTCGTACACCTCCAGTTCACCTATTGTACATCCGACCCAGTCTCCCCTTGGCAAATTATTACATTATCCTTCACCCCCCCAAATTCCACAAACACACCATCCATCCCTTCTGTGGTTGCTGGCCCACGGCACAGACAGCAGTACACATTGCGTACTCTACATATCTCTGGTACCAATATGGTTGTGAGGACAACCCTAGCATATTTGATCTTCCACATGCTGTACTTCACGCACATAGGTAGACGCAAATACTTATCTTTCATGACATGGTAGGTAGACCCGGGTAATACCCATTCATCTTTGGGCCGTCCAAACAAGGACGACTCAGACCGCAAATGGGAAGATATTGAGTGAATGCTCTGACCATTGGTGGGGTTGCCACCTTTTCAAATGGCCAAAGTGGGACATTTTCGGGACACACATCAGATTTTACAGGCTGACACATACCCACGGTCAGTACAAAGGATAGAACTTTACTTTTTTTGCCTAAATAAAAGCTTATTCTTGTAGCAGTTTAGTTGCTTATTCTGTTTCTTGTAACATTTAGGTATTTTAGATACAGAAATAACTATTTTATGCAACTATTACATAAAATATGAGATATAATTATGTCCTACAATCTCAGGACATTTGCCATTTTTAATATTTTTGGTTAAGACACAACTCCCCAAAGAGGGACTGTCCCTCGCAAAGCGGGACAGGTGGTAACCCTAACCATTGGGCTAGGTTTAGCAAAGGGCAGTGGTGTACAAACACCCTGCATTTCGCTTCCACTTGGTATAACAGTCAACACTAAAATTAAATACGGGCACGGGGTTTTATTGTCATTGTTCGAGGGACGGGGGCTCAAAATTCAGCTACGTGCTTTTGTGTTTACTTTTTATTTTGGTGTTCACAGAACTCTTTTGTATGCTTTGCATACATTTCAGTATCCATGGACACTGACAGGAGTGATTACGATTAGAGGCAGGCTGTACTAGTTAGCATTTTAAGTTGCGTATCTGTAGCTGACATGTTCATGCCTCCGTGTTGTGCTTAAACACACCCCCTGCACTCGCGCACGTTTTCTGTGCACGTGGACGTTGCAGCAGCGCGCCTTCATTAATATGCATATGATGCTGCTGCACCATCTGTATGCCACGCGGTCAGTGCAAGGCTAACGTCATCCTTGCACCGAGCTTCATGAATCCCGGGGTATGTTACTCAATTTAAGGATTAAGAACACAGTAAATCTCACAAAAAAGCACATATTAACCACTTACAGACAAAAGCAGAACTCACAGTATGAAAAATACAGTTAAACAGTAATGAAATGCAGTAAAATTCAGTTAAACAGTAATGAATTGCTGTAAATAGCAATGAAATACAGTTAAAAAGTAATGAAATGCAGTTAATCATTAAATTATTTTAAAACAGTGCAAATGTGGTAAATTAGCTCACAAACACACCAGTAAGAAAACAACTCAAATAAAGCAGCAGCAGTTCAGTAGAATACTGTCATCAGTTTAATCAGGCTACCAACAAGCAGTAACAAATGCAGCAAACTATATGCAGTTGAACACCTAAGCACAAGCAGCAAAATGAAGTATGGCAACAATGGGTCTTTCTTCTTTTTCTGATAATAAATCAGAAATGATCAATGTATACATCCAAGGTCATTAATAAATAAAATGTATATTATTACAGAACATGTGCATTCAGGAAAGGAAAATTACCCACTATTTAGAGTGGTACCAGGTTATGCTCAATTAGAGTTTAATGTGAGTGTTTTTATTTTTCCTTCTCCTTTCTTAAAGGAAGTAATTTAAATAATTTAGAACAAGAAGTTTTGACTATGGATATGGAGTGGTACCAATTTAAGTTACAATGTGAGAAGAAAGTCAGACACTATATATATATATATATATATATATATATATATATATCCCATATTATGCCACAATCAAGGCAAGTAGTAAAAGAAGGAAAATAAAATATATACAGTGAAGGGTTCTAGGGAAATTAAACAGTTAATTAAGGAACAGGAACAGAAGAAGCAAACTGCAATACCTCAATCTTGATGAGGTAGAATTATCCATCATTATGGCAAGCAAATTTATTAGATATTTGGAAGTATGTTTTGGCGGGTCTATATTATATAATCATATGCAAACAATGTTGAATGCTCTAATGAGAGAAAATACAGGAACTCGAAATCTTTATTGTGGGGGGCTGTGCTTTCCACACACACCCCCGATAAATATATATTCCAACTCCGAGATCACACTACAGTGAGGAAAGGGCAAACATCCCACTCTTCAATGTACTGCATTCTCAATAATGGAACTTCGAGTTCCGGCATTTTCGCTCATTAGATCGGTCAACATTGTTCTCATGCGATTATATAATATAGACCCTGGTTTGGCAAAGTCTAGGAAAACTGTATTATAAAAATGTACAGTAATTTAAAGAAGAAGTGGAGGGAAGGTTTTCATAAATAGAAAATGCTTGGGTTGAAATTAGATCAGAGTCTAAGCAGTAAATATTGTTTTATTTTACTTTTACTTTTGAATGTACTGCAAGCTTTTCTATATACAATTTGAGGAGTTTTTGTAAAGCAGACATATGATGAGAAATTTTCTGCTGGGTGGTGGTAAACTCAGAGTGGTACATGATTCTTGCAAATGAGATGGCTGGCTTAAATGTTCCAGATCCAGAAATATATTCTGATGTAGTTCAATTAAAGATATTGTAATAGATTTCTATACCAAACTATGATGCTAAATGGAAAAATGCATAGGATTACAATGATGAGGAGGAGTGTATTCAATAGGTTTATAAATACACACTAGGCTAGCTGCTCTTGCAGGCCATTTTAAGCTTAGCCAATTTCCCTTTATATGCTTGAAATAATCTATCCCATTTGGGATACCAATAGGTATAAGTTTTGGCTGTATTATCAGCAGAGAAAGCAGTTGCCATATTATGATTAAGTAGGCTGAGGCAATCATGTGCACAAGTATTATTAAAACAGAATACACACCATAGATAATTTACTTGTTAACAATAAGAGACATTAAATGTGGTCCCTCTGAAGAGAGGGGTTTGGGTAACTAGAAAGGAAGGAAGATTAAGCTGATATTTTTGGTTTGAATGTTTAATATTGAATGTTGAATGTTTAGTTTGAATGGCTGGTGGCTGGAGTCCCTGAGAACAAGCTAAAGATAAGTATAGCATATTTAATATGAGGGGTTGGTTAGTATAGCAAGGACCACATGTTTGATGCTGAAGGGGGCCCTCCTAAAATAGTTTCATTAATGTTGAAAGCTAGAAGAAGAGAGAATCCAGTAATACAAGGTTTATCAAGAAGGGCAGGTAAAGCTTCAAAGGAATTGAAAACTGTGGTGACAGAAGAAAAAATTAGGAGAGAATGGAATGCTTAGGCAAAAACTGAAGTGAATGAGTCTATATGGATATCGATACATTCAAGTTAGTTAAACAGGATGATACTATGGAGCTCATTGACATGGAAGTCATCATAGACAAGGTGGCTCATCATATCATGACTAGTTACAGGTCACCATCTATAGCCCTCGAGTCTCATGACTCTTACCTAAATCTACTAGAGGTGCTCAGCATCCACCCACACACTCTATTTATGAGTGACTTTAACAAACCCTGTATAGACTGGGAAACTTACAATGCCTCAAGCTCACAGGCACAATGCTTCCTGGACTTTATTAAAACACAGGAACAGACAGTGCACACTCCAACCAGGGGATCAAACATACGGATCTGGTACTCACTAATGTGGGAGAGTGTTGTCCCACCTCCCACCCCATGTTCCATCCTCACTAGTGAGGTTGGATCACAAAACTGTCTCCTTTGAATTAAAAGTCAATCTAGAAAACCTAGCCAAAACAGTAACAGTGAAGAACTGCTCTAAGGCAAATTAAACACTGCATACTGCATATCTATACCTGCCCAAGACATTCAATACAATATCTAATTCATGCATTATTGACAAGCTCTTTCATCTAGGCATAAATTGCTACTGTGACAAAGGAAGATACTGCCAGTCCAGCTATCTGGAATTTTGTAAATAATTATATCTCATTAATGAATATCAACACGATCTATATAAGATGCTTGTGTTACTAATGTATTAGAACTGTATGTCATGTGTATATCAACCTGGTTTGTACAGATGTGTGTTAAAAAAGGTATTTTGTAAAGTACGGTGCTTAAAGATGTATCCAGAGTGTGCCCTACTGGAACATAACAGAAATGTACATGCACTAGTGTAACTGTTTAAATGTATATATTTTAAAAGTAGAAACTGGAATACAGGAGGTTAACTTCAGTCCAGCAACACTTCAGAAAAATAAAAGAAATGAAATTACTTTATGGCTAGTCCATGAAAAGACGTTATCTTTCAGTTTCAATGCAACAATGAGACACAATGTCTAAAACTAGGGAACATTTCTGTATTTTCTTTAGTGTGAAGTAATTACTAGTTTTGAAATGTGAAGGAATCCAATTGTTTTATGACTTACAGCATCTGCCCAAAGATCTGAGGTTTATGTATTTTCACAGGTAGACGCTAAATACTGCCAGATTCCAGCAGTGGGAATCTCACCTTGGATAGAATCAGAAGAAAAGAAATTATGTCATTCTGCAAGCTAGTCCAGCAGTAATATTTGAGATATTAATTTGAGAAATCTCTTGGTGAGACACAGCATTCTGTATTCTGTCTTGGACCTGACAAGATCCATTCACCATATATCTGCCATGCTCTGTAAGTAGGTTTCTAGGGAATAGCAACTCTCTTAAATATAGTCAGAAATATAGCAAAGTTTAGTTTAGATATTTTTCTTAATTTATTTGAGACTGTCCTGCAGTGTTGTTTTAAATATTTCCTGTCATTTTGAACTCTGATGTCACTGTAAATATATATTTAGTATTGTCTTGTTCTTTTATTATTTATTATTAAATATATTTAAACATTTCATTGAGACTGATCTGTCTAGACATATTTAAGTTCTGAGAGTACTTGCATATTTATTAGGTGACACTATGAGCCACTCCTAATAGCCTTGCTCTTGGCCAAACTACCATTTGTATTAATAGCAACATTACAAAGTAAGATTGGACATCCTTTGTTAAGGGCCTTAAAGTAGCTGATAAGGAGCTAGCTGGCAACAGTGATAACTACTTTATATTCCGGGCAAAAGGAGGGCATGGCTATTAAACCTGTGCCAGCCTTTCCCAGGTGTGTGTGTGTGTGTGTGTGTGTGTGTGTGTGTGTGTGTGTGTGTGTGTGTGTGTGTGTGTGTGTGTGTGTGTGTGTGTGTGTGTTTGTGTGTGTGTATAAATCAAACCTCAGAGTGTGTGTGTCTCAGCTACTTGTGCAGGGACACGAAGCACTGGTTGGACAGAGAGGGTGCTGGAGGTCTTGGCTTGGCCACTCAGCTGAGATCTCAACTCTATAGCTGTGGCAGTGGGGAGTCTTATTGGGATCTGGAGAAAGAGGGAGAAACCAGCCCCAGACTGACTGTGGTCTCTGTGTGCTCTTAAGGGAAATTGCACTTACTGCAGAAAATTACATCTGGAATTACTTTGTGTCTACTTGTCATCCTCCCAGTGTATGTCCCCCACTGTTGCCAGTGGTGAGGACTGAGGCTACTGGATGACTGGTCCAGTGGTGGGGTGTCACGTTTATTGGTTGGCAGTGGTGGGATATCCACATATTGTGATTCAGTGGTGTGGATATTGAATTCCTGTAGCCTGTAAACAGTGGTCACTAAAGAAGGTGTTTCTATACTGAAGCAGCCACAGATAGACTTTCAGAGTTTCATATTACAATATTTTATTTATTTTTTGTTAGCTTAGTTAGTCAGGGAGAGCAGGCAAGGATGTCATCAGAGGAGTATGGCAAGCTGACAAGAAGCCAGTTGGAGATGTGCCAAGACAAAGGATTACTGCATGCCAACCTGACTAAAGCAGAAATTATTGCAGCCTTAAGCACAGCTACATCACAGATCAACAACCAGGATGACAACCAGACTGCCCTTAGGGATGTACAACTCTCAGAAAATGGACAGTTCAACTTTGCCACAGATGACTTAAAAATCCATCTGGAGTTAAAGAGACTTGAACTGGAGGCCAAATGTTTAGAACTAGAATCAGCACAGAGATTGCAGCTCTTATAAGTCAAAGCAGAATCAGCAGAGGGACTACAGCATTTGGAATTAGAATCAGCAGAGAGACTGAGTCATCTGGAAGCTGAAGAAAAGGAGAGGTAGAGGCAACATGAAAAGAAGATGTTGACTCTTTGCCAGGGTCATGGAGGTAATGGGGAAGGGAGTAACCAAACCCCAGAAGCAACAAAGGTCAGCAAATTTCTTCCACAATTTACAGAGGGTGATAATTTTGATAGTTTATTCATATGTTTGAAAGGGTATGTAAACAGTATCATGTTGACCAAGGGCTCTGGGTATGGTTCCTGACCCCCTTACTGCATGGTAAAGCTGTAACTGCTATTTCTAACTTGTCTGATACTGATTGCTTAAATTATAATACTGTTAAAAGCTGTTTATTAGAGTGTTTTAAGTTAACACCTGAAGCTTATAGAAAAAAAGTTTTGTGAGCATAGATGCAAGGCAGATGAAAGTGTGTGTGAATATATTGAACTAAGCACTTATTTTCATAGGTGGGTGAGTGGGTGTCAGGTCACCACTTTTGAAAGGCTGACAGATGTTTTGGTCAGGGAATAAGCCCATAGCACTTTGCCTGAGGACATGAGAATCTGGTTAGCAGATAGGGAATGTAATACTGCAGATGAGCTGGGGAAAAAGGGAGAGCTATACCTAGCAAGCAGGGCATCACTGCACAGAAAAGGGATACCCAGTGCTGCACATAGGTCAAGAGAACCCATGGAGGGCAGCCTAAGCTACCCCAACAGAGTCCGCCAGTAGCAGGGGAAGTCACTAATTCAGGTACATGACCAGGATCAAGGGTTCATAGATTCATAGGTTCATAGGTTGGTACTAGGCTATCGGCTCTAGGGCCTATACAAGCCTAGCCATAACAATTCCCTCGCTATTTCTTTCCACACTATTTACTTCCCTAGACCCCTGTCTAGCAGGGTGACGGATGTGATCCCCAGGGTGAATTTCCTTTCTCCCATCCAATCATTAAGGTTCCTTTTGAAGAGGGCAAAAGAGGCACTCTGTTTGACATGTATGGGCAGTCTGTTCCAGAGTCTGGGGAGTCTCTGGGTCAGGAACCTATCCCTCCAGCATGTTTTGTTTATTGTGATGACAAGGTTTAGATCCCTGGAGTGTGTGGCTCTGAGGGATTGGAATTTCTTTAAGTGTAGCATGTCCAACAGCTCTGGGTTTGACATGGCCTTGTATGTTAAGCAGAGATTGCCTCTGAGTAGACAATATGCGACAGAGTATAGCTGGAGTTTGTTAAGGCGGTCAGCGTAGGGCATCTCCTTTAGGCCTGTGATTCTTTTAGTGAGGTATTTCTGTGGCCTTTCCAGTTGTTGCAGATGTCTTGAGAGGTACATACCAAACAAGGCGTTGTATTCTATAATGGGTCTAATGAGGGATGAGTACAGTGGGACAATGACCTCCTTTTTTCTGGATGAAAAGCACTTAGTGATGACGTGTGCCACATAGAAGGATTTCCTGACTGTTGTGGCGATGTGGTTATCAAAGGTGAGACCACTGTCCACCTGTGTCCCTAAGTCTCTTATCACACTTTTGGTGTTTAGTGTACTGCCACCTATGTGGTAATTCACGGGTACATGTTTTTTCCCAAAGGGGATAACTATACATTTCTTGGCATTGAGCTTGAACCCACAGCTCTGGCACCAAGCATCTGTTTCTGTAAGGCTCTTTTGTAGAGTATCCACATCATTTGGGGATTCAATAATGGCTCCTAGTTTTCAGTCATCTGCGAACTTTATTAGCCAGAGTCCCTTCAGAGAAGTAGATGCCAAACAAGAGCGGTCCCAGGACTGAACCCTGAGGTGCTCCACTTGTCACCTGTCTAGAGCTGGATTTGGAGTCAGCTACTTTTACAGTGTGGGTTCTGTCAGTAAGCCAGTTGGCAACCCATCAAGTGACGTAGGGATTAATACCCAGCTTAGTAAGTCTATCTGTGACTCCAGAGTGGGGGATGGTGTCAAAGGCCTTGGCGAGGTCCAAATAGGCTGTGTGGACCGCCTTATCCATGGCTCTGGAGACTGATTCGAAGACGTCAATCAGGTTCAGGAAACAAGATCGGCCCTTCATGAACCCAAACTGGGTGGGGTCCAGAGTATGAAGGTTGCCAATGTCTTTGTTTATACGTTCCATGATAATACGTTCCATGGTCTTGCAGATCAGGCTCGTCAGACTGATGGGGCAGTAGTTCCCAGGATCCAAGGTGGATCCCCCCTTGTGGAGTGGGATAACTGTAGCTGTGCACCACTCAGTGGGCATGAAGCCTGAGGTGAGGCTATGATTAAACATGACACTTAGGTGAGGTGCCAGTTTATTTTGTAGTTCATGCAATACACAGCCCAGGATGTCATCTGGTCCCATGGGTGCTGTATTCTTAGCTTTGGAGAGTGCTTTTTTACCTGTGTGGCCATTATTACCAGAATTTGGCAATCTTCCGGTATTGAGATGGGCCGTTTAGGGGGTGAGGGGGGGTGAAGTTGGCACTGAAGTGATCTGCCAGGATATTGGCGATATCCTTGGGATCAGTATATTTAATGCCATTCTGTTGTAGCTCACAGCAGATCTGAGCATTGCCATTTAGATTCTTGATATAGTTATAAAATGCCTTGTGGTTGTCTTTCGAATCTTTGGCAATTTTATTTTCATAACTAGCTTTGGAGGATTTTATGAGGGATCTCAGCTTCTTACTGAGGCTGGTAAGGGAGTTTTTTGCATCCTGGGATTTTCTTCTTTTCTGCAACAGTTTCTTCCTTTTGTTGTAAAGTTTGTTTATGGAAGTGGACCACCAGATTGGCTTTCTTTTTTTCGAGGAGAGCACCGTGGTTCTATTTGGGATGGCATGATTCATGCATGAGTGGATGTGCTCTTACAGTGCCTTAGTGTAGGATTCAGCAGTCGAACTTTTAGTTCCAGTCTGCATGGGTGTCATGAAGTTTGTCACTTCTGACTTGAGTAGCATGAGTTTGGCTTTGGAAAAGTTTTTTTTATGGAGGTTTCCTTACTGGGGGGTGGGGGTGGGATGTGGATGTTAAGGATGATTAGCTTATGGTCAGACCTGGCCAACGAGGGGCTGACCATAGGTGTGGAACATCGATTTCCCATGTTGGTAATGACCAGGTCTAGGATATTGGAGCTCCTGGTGGGACTATGGATTAGTTGATTCAGGGCATTGGAATTTATGAATTCCAAGAACCGTTGGGCAAAGGTGTTGGTACATGAGTAGTTTTCCCAGTTAATTGCAGAGTAGTTGAATTCACCGAATATTAGACTGTTTGGTTGCATCTTAATATTTTCCAGTGTGTTTAGAAAGGTGTAGTGAGAATCCTGGGGCATGGTGGGGGATCTGTAGCAAGCCACAATTTGGATTGCAGTCTTACCTAGTGTTAGGTGCACCTGGAGAATTTCAGATGCATTGTGTTGGGCAACTAGCCTGGTGGTGTGAATATCCTTGGTGAATATGGACACTCCTCCACCTTCAGTGTTTTGTTCCTGGTTTGGTGGCCAAAAAGTGTGGTAAGAGTTAAATGTTTTAAATGCAACCAGCAGGGCTATGTAGCATATAGATGTCCGCAGGAGCAAAGTGGGGAACAAAAGATGGGAGAGCCAGCAAGTGGCAATGACAGAATACCAGTTAAGTGGGAATAACAGAATGCCAGAAGTAAGTTGTCTGCAGACAACAAGGGTACCAAACTGCCACAACAGGTTATATCCTATCTTAGTAGATGGGAAACAGGCCACTGCTAAGAGAGAGAGAGAGACACAGCCTCTGATCTAACCATTATGAAGCCTGAAATGGTTAAAAAGGAGCACTACTTGCTTGGGGCAGTCTACTCCAGTCAGAGCTTTAGGAGGGATCCCACTCCAAATACCTTTAGCTAGGGTTCACCTCGACTGGGAGGATGGAAAAGGAAATAAGCAAATAGGTGTGGTTGAGGATATCCCTGCAGATGTCCTGATAGGGAATGATTTTGATAATGCAGTACCTTGTGTGCATGCAGTTACATGCAGTCAGGCTTGGAGATGAGTATGTCAGTCTGGTCACCTCGGGGGACCCAGACAGACCGCATACTTGAAGCCAGTACTGGTGAGTTGGTTACTTCATAGAGGGAGCTACCCTGTAGCAGTGAGACTGATGGTGAGCCACAACTGCTTGTGGTGCTCCATCAGTCTCACTGCTACAGAGAAGCTCCCTCTCTGAGATGGTTACTTCAGAGAGGGAGCTACCCTGTAGCAGTGAGACTGATGGTGAGCCACAGCTGCTTGTGGGTACTGATTTTCCCCTTAGACAAAGTGACTGCTAGGGCAGAGGTGAGTAGTAGTAGTAGCCATGCTGACAATGAGGCACCACTGTCACAGGATACAAGACTTCCTGTGGAAGGGGAGCTGGGAAGGGTTAAAAAGAGATAGTTGAGACAGGCTCAGCTCTCAGACCCTACATTACAAGGCCTGAGGGAGGTAGCCAATGAGGCATCTGATTATCAAGAAAAGGGGAAATCTGTATACAGGGACAATGGGTTATTGTATAGAGGGTGGACCCTGAGGGAGGGTTAGAGGGTGAAAGAATACAGCAGTTGGTAGTGCCCATCTGGCACTTCTAGCCATAGCCCATGATACTCCTTTTGCAGGCCATATGGACATAAAGCATACAAAGAGACATATTATGCAGAACTTTTATTGACCTGGGATTTCCAGGGATACGACAGGGTACTGCAGGACCTGTGAGCAGTCCCAAAGGGAGGCAAGGCAGGAGACAAAGTCAAAGATCCTTTGGTGCCTTTGCCTGTGATTGAGGAGCCATTCCAGAGGGGCACTATGGATATTGTGGGGCCTCTGAGTACCCCAAGATCCACAGAGAAGAGGAAGTATATCCTAGTGGTAGTAGATTATGCTACCAGATGCCCTGAGGCAGTGCTCTGTCCTACATTGAGGCAGAAAAGGTGGCAAAATCTTTGTTAGAGATTTTCAGCAGGGTAGGTTGCCCAAAAGAAATACTGACTGACAGAGGTGCCAATTTCACATGAAACCTGCTGGCGTGTCTGTGGGAGTGCTGTGGGGTGAAGCACTTATAGATGACCCCCTACCATCCCCAGACTAATGGTCTTGTGTGGAGGTTAAACTTTACACTAAAGACCATGCTCATTTGCTGACCAGTTTCAGAGGGAGTGGGGCAAATATTTGCTCCATGTGTTGTTTGCTTACAGAGAGGTGCCCCAGGAATCCACATGTTTTTCACCCTTTGAGTTGCTATATGGGCATAGTGGGAGAGGATCTCTAGATTTCATTCATGATGAGTGGGAAGGTCAGTGTGAATCCCACAAGAAGGCTGTTGTGGCATATGTCCTAAATTTCAAGACAAGCCTCAGGGAACTCATGAGCTTGGCCCAGGAGAAACTGGTAGAAGCCCAACAGCACAAAAAGGTCTGGTATGACATGAGTGCTCGATCTAGAGAATATTCTGTGGGACAGCAGGTTATGGTTCTCTTTCCTGTCAGACACAAGAAGCTGTAGGCAGCTTGGGAAGGACCCTTCAAAGTGATGAGGAAGGTCAGTGTTGTTACCTACATGGTAGAACTGCTAGGCAGGGGCACAAATTGTACCATGTTAACATGATGAAACCTTACCATGATAAATAGGCCCTGGTGCTAGGTATTAAAAGTAGAAGGCAGGAGGAGTCTGATGGGAATCTATGGCTACATGAAGCCAGCCAGCAAAATCCCAAATTACTATGGTGGAGCCAAGGATTACAGGCATATAATATGACAGTGCAGCACTGCACTGGGGACAGCAACGTGAAGGCAGCTGAAATCTCAAGACAAGGAATGGAGTAAGGCATTCCCAGATAGGCTCATCCCTCTTAAGTAATGTTTCTCAAGGGTCACTTGAAAAACTAGCTTGAGTCTTTGAGGGGGGAAGAAGTGTGACAAAGGGATATACTACCAGCCCAGCTATCTGGGATTTTGTAAATATATGTCATTTGTGAATATCGGCATGATCTATATAAGATGCTTGTGTTACAAAGGTATTAGAATTGTATGTCATGTGTATATCAACCTGGTCTGTACAGACGTGTGTTAAAAATGGTATTTTGTAAAGTACTGAGCTTAAGATGTATCCCCAGTGCACCCTACTGGAATAGAACAGAAATGTACATGCACTATTGTAAACGTTTAAATGCATGTATGTATTTTAACAGTGGAAACTGGAACACAGGAGGTTAGCTTCAGTCCAGCAAAACTTTGGAAAAATAACTGAAATTAAATTACTTTATGGCTAGGCCATAAAAAGATGTTATCTTTCAGTTTCAATGCAGCAAAACTAGGGAACTTTCTGTATTTTCTTTAGTCTGAATTATTAGTTTTGAAAAGGGAAGCAATGTGATTGTTTTATGACTTCCAGCATCTGCCCAAAGATCTGAGGTTTATGTATTTTCACAGGTAGATGCTAAATACTGCCAGATTCCAGCAGTGGGGGGGGGGGTCACCTGGGATAGAGTCAGATGACAAGAAATTATGTAATTCTGCAAGCTAGTCCAGCAATACTACTTGAGATATTAATTTGAGAACTCTCTTGGTGAGACACAACATTCTGTATTCTGTCTTGGGCCTGACAACATCCACTCATCATGTTTGCCTTGCTCCGTAAGTAAGTTTCTAGGGAATAGTAATTCTCTTAGATATAGTCAGGAATATAGCAAAGCATAGTTTAGATATTTTTCTTCATTTATTTGAGACTGTCCTGCAATGTTGTTTTAAATATTTCCTGTGACTTTGAACTCTGATGTCACTATAAATATATATTTAGTATTGTCTTGTAATTTTACTATTTATTGTTAAATATATTTAAACATTTCATTGTGGCTGATCTGCCTATAGATATTTAAGTTCTGAGAGTATGTGCATATTTATTTAGTGACACTGCAGAACACTCCTAATAGCCTTGCTCTTGGTCAAACTACTATTTGTATTAATAGTAAGATTGGACACCCTTTGTTAAGGGCTTTAAAGTAGCTGAAAAGGAGCTGGCTGGTGGCAGTGATAACTACCTTATCATCTGGGCAAAAGGAAAAATAACTAGTAAACCTGTGCCAGCCTTTTTCAGGTGTGTGTGTGTGTAAACATTGAACCTCAAAGAGTGTGTGTGTCAGCTACATGGGCAGGGACATGAAGCATTGGTTGGAAGGAGAGGGTGCTGGAGGTCTTGGCCACTCAGCTGGATTCTCAACTCTATAGCTGTGCCAGTGGGGAGTCTTACTAGGGATCTGAAGAAATAGGGAGAAACCAGCCCTGGAGTGACTGTGGTCTCTGTGTGCTCTTAAGGGAAATTGCATTTGCTGCAGAAAGCTGCATCTGAAAATACCGTGTGTGTACTTGTCATCCTCCCAGTGTACGGCCCCCACTGTTGCCAGTGGTGAGGATTGAGGCTCCTTGATTACTGGTCCAGTGGTGGGGTGTCACACTTACATATCTCTCTGCATTTCTGGCTGGCTCACAGGCAAGACCCAAGAAGTCAGAATTGTTGTGATCACCTCAATGAAGAGACTGGTCACTAGCAGAGTATCCAAGAACTCCATGCAGGACCCACTTCTGTTTGGCTTCTTCTTCTTAGAAGTCAAGGTTAACATTCAAGGCATTTGGTTCAACATGTTTGCAGATGACTCTAATCTGGGAGCTATTATAGATTCCCCCTGAAACACCAAATTATTGCAAGAGGATTTAACACAGACAAATGACTGGTGCCAAAGAAAGCCATGACCTAAAACTAAATGCTAAAAAATGCAAGAGAATGCTGTCAGCCCAAGTTAATTCTCCACTGATAAAATACTCCTAAGAGTTGGCCTAGTAGTAAGGGATTTGGGAACAAATATAGACAGCAATCTGACCTTTGACCAACACATAGCTAAGAAAATAACAATCATTCTATATCACCTAACATATAGGTAAGGGTATGGAGTCCAGGTTCAAGGAAGTTATAGTATCACTCTTCTTCGCCCTTATGAGACACATCATTGAGTACAATGCTCCCTTTGCCATGTACCTCATCAGAAATTAGCAACAGTTGGAATGCCTACAAAGGTTTCTCAACAGGAGAATAAAGGCATGAATACCCTATCCTACATCGATTGCCTAAAGGATCTGTCTCAATATCCTCAGACCCAACCTTGATGGAGTTGTTGCACATGTGGAACAGAAACAACACCAGAAACTCTAGACTCAGGCATCTGAACTTCACTTGTGACATAAACAGAACATGCTAGACAGACAGATGCGTGTCCTAAAGATCCATGTAAAACAGATTTCATCCCTGATCCTGTTCAAACAGAACCTTGGCAATTGGATGGAAATTTGTAAATTTACCCCTGATCTGGCCCCCATTTCCATTATGGACAGACACTGTCTATAAGAAAAGTATTATCCTAACTAACATCCCCCCTACAAATCTCTTAGTTACCTCCCTGCTAACATGCTCCCCTTTCCAGTGTAGTTGCCCATGATACTCAAGATCCAAATGGATTTGGGGTGTGAGGCTGGACTTGTAAGGACCATAGTGGTCATTAGCCAAGTAACAACCTATGAACCTATGAACATATATGTTACCCTGGTATGCTATTAAATCAAGGCAATTTAGGATATGTAAGGAATATACTCTTGAATGGAAATGTATTCTGTTGACAGTGTGAAAAGCAGGTAATGTGAGGACATGAAAATATGTTTTTGCTCATATGGCAGGTTGAATAATTTTAAGGAAAATTTGGAAGAAATATTATCTGAAACGTTAAGACAGGAAGAAATGTTTGAGTGTTTAACATAAGAGAAGTGGCTAAACTGTAGTAAAGATTTAGGAGCTTCATTTTTAATCTATTTATGTATGCAAGACTTTATTGATTTATTGACTGATTGATTAATAATTGCCCAAAGAAAACTTATTAAATGGATGGATGTCAAAGATGAGGGCTAAGCTTAGAGGTGTAATAAAAAACAAATGTCTAAGGAAACCATTTCTAAAAATCCAACCTGAACACTCAGCTAATGAGCGTTCAAGATTGAAAGTCATTAAACAGAAATGGAATTAGGGAATAGTTCTGAGATCCTGCCCAGACAATATGAAAAAGACCTTACTTCTAGAGGAACTTTTTATTTAAAAGGAGAAAAGCCAGGCTGATAAATTTCCTTATAATGAAGAATTTTATTGATGATAATTAGCATTTCTTTTCCAGAAAAAGACTTCATCAGATCAAGCAATCTAACTAAGACAAGTCACAATAGCTCAATTTATATATACATTCAGATGTGTTGTACATAGATGGCTTGATGTGTTCATTTTGGATTGGTTTAATGCCCTTTCACATAGAATAGGTGCCTACAGAGCAGCTTGATTTGAATAACAGCTTTAAGTATCCAACAAGGAGCCATCTTAATAATCAGTGTCAGGGCACAATGTATCACAATTGCATTTTTAACTATCCAGTTACAATCAGAAGGTTTTAGTAAAGCATATATTTCAAGTTTGAACAACATATCAAATCAGACTGGTGTAAAAATACAACCTCCTCTCCCACAGAAATCAGAATAAACCACAAAATGTAGTTGCAATACCACACAAGAGAAGCCAGACACCAGGTATTTTTTAGCACTTATGTTCAATTTTAATATCGAACTTCATCAGAAAAAAAAAAACAGACTAGTGTAGCCTCCTTGATAGAAAGGTATCTCATTAAAGGCTCTTTTTATGTGTGGCCCAAAGTTAAGATTATTCAAGGATCCACTTTTACAGGATTTTATATATGTTAAGAAACAAGTTTACATTTTATTGTGATTAGAAAAATTCAAAAGTAATAAAGACAAATAATAAAAAAAAAAAAAAATAATAAAAATAAAATGAGTAAATAAAAAAAATAACTTAGAGGTGTATAATTTTACCATATGAATTAGACAAAAATATAAAGTCTCTTGGCAAAAAAATGTGCTTGACAATAATGTATGAATATATGGCAACTGTGGATGTTATACAGAATGTCTTTGGAGCATTTGCATATTATTAACATACTTGACTAAATTGGGGAACAATATTTATGTTGAGGGCATTGGGATGCAGGACTGCATTTTTTAAGGTTTTCTAAAAGGATTATGATTGATTAGTACTATGAGTGCACATTCAACAACACATCATTTTTTGTAGTTACAAGATTAGGCAGATTATTTAGCTTTTATGTAGTTACAAGATTAGGCAGATTGTTTTTATTGGTTATAATTAATGGCTTTCATTATGATTTCTGTTTATTCTGTGATTGTTCAAGTAAAGTTAATATGTATGTTAAATATTGACAATGGAATGGATTCCAAAAGAAGTTGCATAATAAAGGCTAGCACTCAACATTAATACTAATGCATGTTAATTGCTGTTATTTAAGGTGAAATTATATTGTAATAATTTCTTTAAAAAACAGAGTCTGAAGATTTTCACTTTCTGTGTTGAATGCAGTAAAGAAAAAAAAGTACATACAGTGAAGGCTCATCTCTTAAAATAAACCTCAATCAATCTCTTCTTCATATCTTCACATCCCTTGCTCATGCACTGTGATATCCACAATATTAAGCTTGCTTTTCCCATTTTACTTAAAAATCTCCACTAGTTATTACTACCCAATGACTCTTTTTAAAGAGATATAAAGAGATAGAAAGAACAGCAGTGCAGTACAGAGATCAGTCCCTGCAGAACTGTCAGGAATGCACAATAAGCACAGACATCAGCAGAAGAAACAGTACTTATCTATGCTAAAAGTAGGTGTATAATAGCATGTTTCCATACAGGTGTGATAGGTGAGGGAAATAGCATATAAATGTAGGGAAGCGTTGGGTGCTGTGGGGAAGCATTAGGGAAAGGAGGAGGATAGAGTGAATAGGCAGGATAGGCAGGACAAATATATGAGGGTTCCCATTCAGAATTTATTGGCTTGTAACTGCAAGTCTTGAAATGTGAAAAATAATGTGTAACTCCCAAATAAAAACAGTGAATCTCATTATATGCTGTACTGTTGTCAAGGTGTGTGTGTGTGTGTGTGTGTGTGTGTGTGTGTGTGTGTGTGTGTGTGTGTGTGTGTGTGTGTGTGTGTGTGTGTGTGTGTGTGTGTGTGTGTGTGCGTGCATGTGTGCATGTGTGCGTGTGTGTGTGTGTGTGTGTGTGTGTGCGTGTGTGTGTGTGTGTGTGTGTGTGTGTGTGTGTGTGTGTGTGTGTGTGTGTGTGCGCGTGTCTGTGTGTAGGGGTGCTTTGCCCCTCTGAACTCCAGATACACACACACACACATATATATATAAAGTCTGCTGTATCCTACAGTAAAGAGAATATTCCAAAGTACAACAATCTCAGACAATATATTTTCTACCACATTCACATTTTTCTGTTTTGCTGTTCTGAGGATTGAAATGCAGTTCTTACACTTTCAGTAAGAAGACATTTATTTCCATTTATTTTAATAATTAAGAGAAGGAAACATGGCTGAATGCATAGCAATCACAGGAGGATAAAGATGGGCAGATTTAACAGCAGTTTAGGAAGAAATAAAAATGAGTAGGCTTTAAACAGTTAAAAGGAAGGAATCTTAGAAAGGTAATAAATTATGAGGCAGCAGAGAAAGTGCTAGAAAGGGTGGAGGAGATATGATGTGAGCTATGGGGTTTGGTTCAGGAAACTATTTGGACAATCTGGGCATTAGATTTGCAGAAGGTGGAGCGGATCTTCAAGAAAAGATCCTGGACCATGAGCTAAAGATTGGCAGATTAGTCAGACAGAAGGGGACAGCAGCACTATAGACAGGATATATTGAATGACTGGCTGGGAGATGGTAGTAAAGTACAAGTAAGGAACAGTAGGACGTGGACCAACATTGATAGTGGAGGACAGGGCAGCAGAATCAGCAAAAAAGGTAGGAAGCAAGTGAAAAACAGAAGGCAAAAGGTTAGACAGGCAACCATGAGTAAATTCCCAAGGAAGAGGAAGCCTAAGCATGAAACAGGGCAGGCAGCAGAAAATACAGATGGAGGGATGATAGAGTTAGCATTTGCCAGACAGATGAAAGCATCTGAGAAAGAGGAAAGAGGAAGTAGATGTATGGAGAAGGTGGACGAACTAGGCCAGAATAGAAGCAGAAGGGACAATTAGTAGGAATAGGTAATAAGTAAAAGAAACAGCACGGGAAGTTTGGGGACAGGCATGCTCTGCTGTGAAAGCAGAGAAAAGGGAGCAATAGCCTAAGAGGGACAGAGTAGTGTCAGCTAGAACTGTGATCACTAGAGCCATCAAGTGGAGGAATTAAAGGAGAAAAGAGGAGCTTGTGGAAATGGTCCGAGGCCTCACCTTCAAAATGATGGGCCTAATAGTGGACGGGTTGTTTGCAGAAGAAAAGGATACCCACCTACAATATGCCACATGCTTGGTAATGGCCTGGTAGAAGGGACTGTAGATGAGTCATTGGGAAGGGCCAAGAAGGTAGTAGCATTATATAGAGGGCTTGGGAAGTGTGACAGCACTCTCAAAGGTACTATCTCAACTGCAGGCCAGCAGTATGAGGAAAAAAGGATTAGGCCATTCAAATGCCTAGTAAGGTAATAGTGTAAGGTGAAAGAGACTATGATAGTGGGGAGGTAAGGGAACATCTGGGAGGCGAAGCAATTAAACAAAGACAGATCTCGGTCCCTTTGAAAATGTGCTGCTGAAATGGGGGTTGGAAAAACACATCATGATGACTGCGCCATTAAACTGAGATGGAAATAGAATACAAATGCTAAGGATGTTAAGATAAAAGAATAATAAAATAAAAAAGGGGAAAGGTCGCCAGGTTAATGGAAGAAGTAGAAGAGGAAGAAGTAGATGAAGAAGGCGCACAGAATGCAAGCAGGACAAGAAGACATAGTGAAAAAAATAGCAGGTATAAACTGGCAGCAGGAAGATGTGATAACTGGTAGTATAAAAAGAAGTAAAATTAGTCACATTCAGGTGAAGACAGGACAGAAGGGGGTAATCATGGAGAAAGCAGGCAGATAAGGAATATAGAATGGCAGTTCCAAAAACGACATACCAAAGGAATGGCATGATGTTGAAGAGAATGAAAATGGGCATTTGGGTAAAGGTCATGGCAGGAAATGAGTGTAGCTTGACATGGAAAAACAAGAGCAATACCAGACATCAGAGTGAAGAACAGGAATATTAAAAAAAGAAAATGGAGTCAGTATGGTGTTCAGTAGTTCAACACCCAAGGAAGAAAGACATCTGACCTGAAAGCTTTACCACCTGCAGTGCGTCTTGCCTTTATTGCAGCATGCCTGCTGCAGTGCCTGCATTTCCTGTTATACCACCCAATAATGTGCCTACAGCATTGGGTGGTATACTGTACCTGCATTTACATTGTACTACCTGCTGCACTGTCCTTATTTACAGAGGAGCTACTTTTTCACTGTTGCAATGCCTGCCTTTATTGCACCACCATCTACTGCAGTACCCTAACTGGATTGTTTGCATTCCCTACACAATATCTGCAAGCCAATTTATTATGTTGATTAATTCTTGGAGGTTGACCACATTTGGTGGACAGTATGGCAGCTGTTAGTTCTGCCAATACCTGAGGGGCCACATTCCTTATCTGTTTTGTAGTAAGAGAAGGATACTGAAGCATCATTGTCAATACTACCACATATGCATCTACTACAAAAAAAAAGGAAAAACTTTGACAGGCAATGCACATTGGAAATATGACCTGTGCTACAACAGCTGAACTTGTAAGAATATACAAAAGAATGATACAAACAAGTTAATGAGGTCACACAAACATGCCCAAGTATGAAGTTTCAATATTATCTAGTCACATTATCACAGAAACAATGTCCACTGTACTTACTCATAAATGGCAAAGGCAATGTTGTGACTTGATCTGTCTGCCATAACTTAACAGACAAAAAATATACACTGCAACCATTTATTTTAATATTTGAAATTTTGTATTTCATAATTTCATAAACACAATTGAAGTCTTGCTCCTTTGCCTTAATAATACTCATACTAGCTCATGAAAGAATTATGTCAAATGTCTCTTTTTTTTTTACATTGTGTGGCAAGTCTTTAGAAAAAAAGATTTCTTATACCAAAATGAAAACTGATGAACGAGACAATTATTTATAATGGGAAAAACAAGGGAGCATTCTATAACTGCTGGCCAGTAAGTCTAGCATCTTGTTCTGGGAAACTCACAGAAATGATTCTCTAACAAAAGATAAGTGCACATTACTTAATCTGGTATTGCTGATCACAAAAGCACTATGGCTTTACAAAAGGAAAATCTTATCTTCACAAACCAATAACGTTCCTGGAATCAGGGCCTGTCTAAACACATTATTTTCTTTCATTTGAAAAGGCCTTTGATACTATGTCTCACCAAATATTGATCAAACCACTTACACATATCAAACTTAATTCTAGTACTGAAAAAAAGAAAAATCCACAGAGTACTTGGTTCCTAACCAATGATAAAGTATTTACCTGTTGAAAAGATAGCTATGTAAAACAGATGTGAATTGTTTATATTGCAAAATAAATTGCTTGAAGTATATTGAACATCATCATCACCTGTGGTGTGCAATAAGATATTAAAAGAAAATATAAAATACAACATAAAAAATAGGCAACGTAACAATGCCATATGCAGGAGTATGACATGTATAATAAATCAATGCAATATTGTATATAAACCATGAAACTGTATGTATGTATGTTTTGTAATATTTGCAGTACTCTCACTCTGTCATATCACCAGGCTCAGTTTTCAGTAATGTGAAGTCCTGGAAGCATTTTCTGCCCATTCCGTATCATATATTAATGAATTATAAATGTACACATATACATACACAGTGGACAACATCCACAGTGTAATGTTATTTTATAGATATAAACATAATGCGATAGCAAGATAAATAATACATCACCCTGTTACGAAATTAGCAGCAACAATTTGTGGCTTGAAAGCACCCTCTGTTGAAGATGACAGATGCGTGAAAACCCAGGTACGACCACAGCATAAGTTAATGATTCACTGTGCAGAACTACTGAATTAAGGCATGCCAACCCTTGAGATATATTTACTTATACACAGAGAAAACAACATGCATTCAAATAATCTTTGATGCGTGCATTGAATATGAATATGCAGCACCATATTATAAAATCAAGACTTTCACTGTTACAATAAGCACTGGAGCACAATGCAAGAAATTATGGCTCGTGTGTAAATAAGAACAGGAATAGCAGAACACTTGCATTCAAATTCACTAATGACTGCAGGCAACATACACTGTAACAGAATATACAAGAATGGTTGCATAAAACAATGTGCAACAACTGCTGAAAAAAAATGAAATGTCCCAAAAGAATGTATAAACAACCAAAACTGCAATTTTTCAGTGTTTGTTCTTTGTTGTTTTTTTTTTTACTGAGCATTTGTTTTTTTGTAATATGGACACCTGCACACACAAAGCTATATAATAAATACTGTGTAATAGGATTTGTAAAATAAAAAGCAACCACCCACTGATTGCCAATAATGGCATCACACAGTAGGTGTGATAGCAGCTTGAGAAAGCATCACACAGTAACATATGTTGTGTGAGCATCTTGTCAACTGTAAGACAGGCACATGCTCATAAACCACTTTCTGCAAATCACTGGGTGTGAGAGGTGGGCTTGACATACCTATGTATGCTGTTCATAAGGCACAAACAATGTATACAGCAGAAACCATACCTCTCGACTATCTACAATTTTGTATAATGACCAGATTTTTGCCTCATATTTTTGGTTATGTTCCTCATAAAAATTGTGGTTTTCTGACAAATCACTGAGGATTAAAGCCACTGAAAATGACATACATTTTAGTTTCAGACTTCATATCATTCAGAAAATCCATACTGATATAAAACACACTATTCTAGCAAATTTGTAAGGGCAATATTTTAAATCAGTCCTTGATTTGGGATCTTTGTCTGCCATTATATTTGGATTTGTCCAGAATTCTTATACTGAGAGGTATGGCACAAAAAAACCTTTCATTTTGGACTCAGGATTATAATGCAATAAGAGAGGTATACTTAAAGTGTATATTGCAAGGTGAAAATGACACTGTCACAACATGTCCCACATCCCAGCTCTATTAGAATACTATCACTAATCTGTCACAGTGCATATGAAAGACACTGCCCAGTCAATGTGAAGATAAAGCATCTTTCAAAAGGGCATTAATAGCAGTATGTGCAGAAGCTCATGACAGACAGCAGCACCTGCAATGTATATAGTAACAAAATTAAATGCATTTACAGTACTGGCATTGCATAAAATCAGGTGCAGGATAAATATGGCAGAAATGTGTCTGGTATTGGAAATGTACACATATTAATCACTGCAAAACATCAAATTTCTGCAAAACATTTCTAAACAGCTGCACCCTCACCCACATCCCCTGCTAATTATATATCTGCTACAAAATCTCACTACAGCAGGGAAAGGGTAAAATCCGACTCCCCTAATATAATCTCTGGCAAAAGGCTAGTGGCATATTTCAATATTTTTCATTTTCAAACGTTTAAGTTCAATGTTCTGCAATTTGAATATCTGTCCATTTGATAACTACAAGGGGGAACTCAGACAACGACATGTAGCAGCCTGTGAGGCTAATCAGCATCATATTGTGCTGTGTGTTTACACAGACACTGTGTAATAACCACTCAGGTGTTATACAATATATCATGGTGAAGAATCAAGTATTCCTGAATACCAAGATGCACGATGAAGACCTGCTACACAGTTATGGTGACAACAGTGGACAGTTATGTGTAAGACAATTATGGGATCCATTCTACTGTAAATGTAGCTCCCTGTGTTTAATGAAGGTGTGGACAGTAGATCAAGTAGCAGTGTCTAAAATGTCTCATGCAGAAACATTTAAAATACATTATTGATCTTGCTGATGCTCTACCTGAATGTGCTCTAATTATGCCTTCTGAAGGTTTGTTTTACCTGTGATAACAGCACCTAGTGCAATGGGCTAAACATTTAGACAGAGCTTGCTTAATGACTCCTAAATCCTTTTTTCAATCTCTTAAATGGAAAAAAGCTGACCACTCCATTGTCTTTCTTTTTTTCTAGCATACTATCTAAATTCTCTGTCACATTCTGAAGATGTAAATAATGTTCCCCATAATTTTGATATTCTTTTTACATCCTTTCCACCTCCCTGCCTGATGAGGTTCAGCCCTCATCCTATTTATCTCAAGCATGTTTGTTCCTAGGCAGGGCACTCTGGTCCTTCTTTTGTGTTGCAGCAAAGCAGTGGAAGCAGCCATTCAGGCAAATATGGAGGTAGTTATACCCCTCCCATTTGCAGGGGAATTAGATTTCCCTCTAGTCTGCCACTCACCTAATGGCTTACAACTCTTTCACCCCTGGCAGTTGAAACTTGACAGACCTAGGGTTCGACAAAAGGGCTGATATCACCATCAATCCTCCCCTGCAACTTCGCTGCCTACCTAGTGACTCACCACTGCCTCACTATAGTCAAACTCCACCAACAAATTTGAGGAACTATTGGGAAGCCATCATATATACTTACTGATGGTAGGACATTAGTAATTAATTTAAAACACCTACCCCTGGACAGGGGACTTCCATCCCTATGGTGGCATACTATGCTTTCCCCATTTGAACGCAGGCTTTTATACACTCCTCATACTGAAGGCCACCACATCACTTGATAAGGCTGATGCATGCCCCAGTGCCATTCTCATGGCAAACATCTCCCTCCTACAAGAGGCATTGCTGTATTGTTCATAACTGACTGCAATCTAACCCCCAGGACAGGCGCACCATCCTACCTCAATGGCACCTCCAGTTAAAAGCCACTGATTGGACTTGGATTACCTTGGCTGCAGTCAGAGCTTATGTTTCAATACGCCACAGAACTGGCATTTTGGCAATTTGCATAAAATATCGGCAGTTTAATAGACTGGTTAAGTGCAACTGCAAATAATAATTTTGTCATTCAAAACACAACCTCCAAATGCCCACCTTTAAACAATAAAAAACACAAACGTCAGCGCCAGCACCTCCAATTTTGTCATGAAAGATGGTCCTTAAAAGCTATCCTAAATCTGCATTATGCGTGTTCAAAAGAAAGTGCTGGCAGTTTTTTTAACATAAAATTCATGTAGGTGGAAAAGGGTTTTGGGAGGTCTTTGATGTAAAACTTCTTTATAGAAAGTAATTTCGCTGGATGTGTAAAAATTTGACAAAAAGTTGACAAAATGAACAGTTACTGCAAAAACTGATTGCAATGGTGCATAGGCCAGAAAACTCCAAAAATAGGGAAATCCTGTGCAGGGGGTAAAGCAGGTCTGAAATAGGAATGTTCCTCCAAACAGGGCAGCTGAGAGTTCTGCTCTCAGAAATTGCATTTATTGAAAGTGACAAAGAAACCTACACAACAAAATGTAATATATTCAAAAGCAGAGAAACATTCTTTCATGGACTATGTCACAAGACCTGATCCCCTGCATTGTCCCATTCTAAAATTACTGGATTATTAAAGCTAAATGATTCCCACCAATCATAATCCTTATTATGTGTGACATGAGTGCCAAGCATCACCTCTCAAGCTTTACTCTTGAGGTGAATTTCTTAATATCTATGTCTCAAACACATAATATGCTGGTCATGATTAGAGACCAGATCATAATCTTTTATTTACTGCATTGCTTTTTCCAAAAACTGAAATAATATAACTGTTCAGTTGATGAATCAACACTTCTATTGTCTTCTCCAGTATTCGGAATCCAAACAGGGAAAAAATGTAACATTTTGTTTTCTTAAGTGGGCAAGCAATCTTGAAATAAATATTTGTTGAATACTCTGCAGGCTGTGGATAGTCCATATGGCTGTGCTGGATGGTGCTAAACTATTTGGAAGTTAGCTATTTAATTTTCTGTGAGAAGTCCTCACTGGACAAAGATATGCATCTTCCATATCAAGGAAAGGACTATGCTCTATAACAGGAAGTAGAGTTTTTAGATTTATTCTGAAAGGTTTTGTTTTTGAAAATCTCTTCAGGTTGTAAAGATACAGAAGTGCCCCTGAGGTCCTACCTTTTTTGCTATTAGAAATTCTACGCAGCGTTTCTGAACTAAGGTTGCTCTTTGCGCATCTTTCCTCCATTAGTTGTAAATGTTGTCGCATCTTCTAAGAAGGCATTTGTGGAATAAGATGCACTTTTCGTATTTCAAGAAATTCCATTAAATAACCTTGCTGACCTGTCTGCAAAGCCCATTTTGTCTGTCCTATTCTGTTGTGATGTATGACGATGGCTCTGAAATATGACGCCTAAGGGGTATCAAAATAGGAGGGGGTAAAATGAGGTAGCAGTCATTTTGAAGATCTCTGGCTGAATCTTCCTTTCCCTATAGAACACAAATTATTGTCAAGCACCTTCCCTTTAAAATTATTTTGTTGGTAAAAATTCTGATCATTTTTTCCTAAAATACCAGTATTAGCATATGAGCTAACAAATCAAGCTCAAGCTCAAATACATCTATATATCTGCAGTTGCATATTGGTGTGAAGCACATTTCTCTGTACTGTCTATGCTAGGCTACAATATATTCTTCTGTGTTTCAGTCTTCAGCTACATCAGGTACAGTTTAGCCTACTACATCACAGTGTAGCATAGAACTATATGTGGACATGTATGCATCTGGCAAAAACCACAGTGGGTTTAATGCACAGCATCAACAAATAAGAACATTTACTCTGGATTATTGTATATACAGCATCTCTGTGTTGTCATAATATCTTGGCCCTGTGCTGTTTATCTGCAGCACTTCTTGGATACAGTAACAATCCTTATAATGTCCAGCTGCACGTTCTTGAAACACTCTCGCTGAAAAGGGACCTAAAGGCACATAGGCATAGCATCCACTCATACAGCAGATGACCAGGGATTTAGTACAGGCCATGTTGCTAGAAGATGGGGAGGAAGGAGGAAGATTTGGAGCTAGAGGCCTATTCTCTTTCCTCTCTCAAGCTGAAGTATGAGGGATTCCCAACATGTCTGAACTCTAAGACATGCAACAGGTAAATTTTCAGTGAACACTAATGGCAGGGGGACAACATGTACAGATGCCCAAATTATGGCACCATATGGAAGAATGTGTATGTAACTAATAATGCCATTGCACAGCTATTATTACAGGACTTGGGGGTCTGGTAGAGTACAACAAAGACCTATTGGCACACAGTACAATGACCACCCACCAATCTCTGGATCCTGCATCTTCTATCTTACTGATCACTCCAAGTAAAAGCAACAATTAGGTAATTTTGGAATAGACACAGGGGACCCATTCCACAAAGAGTGAGCAATTAGAGCAATAATTAATAGATCATGGGGTGTCAGCGAAGTTAGGAGGAAAATAAAACAGGATGAGGAAAAACATATATTTAAAAATACATTGTGCTGTATCAGCAAAACATGTTTGCTCAGTTTGCCATGACTAGTATATCGCAGGTACATACCCTGGCAGTCTGCATGTTAGTGTTCATGATTTAAAGTGTTATGTGTGAGTAATGCGGCTCATATCAATGTCATGCCATCGACCCTGCAATGCAATTCCCCGTGCACTGTAGGGAAAGACATGTGCATCTGTGTTGGACTGTATACAATATTCATTGACAATGTGATTGGGTTCACCTTCTTATGTATGTCAACAAGCACGTCATCCATGAATGGACTATAACCTACTGTGCACTGTAAAGTTCAACTACTCAACAAGTTATTCTGCTGCTAGCATATGGTACTGAAAGTGTGTATATGTACTCTAGGTATATGTAGTGATGTAAGGCTGGTTATACGGTTTGTTGCATGCAACAGTGTTGTTTTTGTTTACAGCAGCTGTGCTTTTTCTCAGTCTCAAAATCATGTGGACCAGGATATGGCCAAGATATTTAGAGAGAATGGAGGATTCTTAATGTTACATTTTAGGTAGCAGCAACTGTGAATACAGTGCTACTGCAGGAATGAAACATATTCTGTCAAAGTCATGAGTCTCTTCTTTTGATATGTTTTGTTAGCGTCTCCATTCATGGAGTCTGAATGTGCACAGTTACCATGCATGTGTTTGGTACGTACTACACCTGTTATACATTTGAGGTTTGTATGTTCTCTTGTTTTCATGCACTTTGAGGTGTATGTCCACCTTTTATTATGCTTGTGGTTTGTGTCATATACACTGTTGCACAGGTATCAGTTGTTAACCTTGCCCCATGGAAGATGACGATAAGCACATCTCTAAGGAAATTACAGACACACCAATTCAGGTATGCATGTTACAGTCAAGACGCATAACTGTGTTTTTGTTTGTGTAGCTATATGTCATCTTTCACATGTATGCTTGTAGTATTACAACATAGTATTGGTGCTGATAGTTGGTAATCCAGTTTTTAATTGTTTTCACACAATATAACCTTACAAGAAAAATAATGAGTTGTGTTGTGCAGAGTGACATACAAATCACCGACATACGAATGACCCTGTTGTTGTGCCTCACAAAAACCAGCCTCACATTACTGTGAAAACAGTGACAGGAGAATATATGGAACTGTTACTCATAGAGACTGTGAGCACATCAATATCCCTCTGTGTCTGCTGCATGTTGCGCGGAATAAATACTGCCACAGCCATGGGATACAGAGATATGTTTACACATTGCAAGTGGATGTACTGAAAATGCCATGTTCCTTATGTATGACAAACAGCATTCATACTGCATACACACAGGTATATACAAATAAGTATGTTTCCTTAATGGCAGAGATGAAACACCAAACTTTAGCCATTGACAGGATGGCACATGTCCCAGGGACAGTGACACAGATTCTGATTTATAGATAACATGTAATAAAAGGAGGAATGCATGCTCTCACAGATCTGTGCCTATGATGACCACATACTACACACAGGGTAGTGGTACTCTGCCCATGATAGCCACATACTACACACAGCATACCGGTACTATGCCTATGATGATCACATACTACACACAGCATACTGGTACTATGCCTGTGATGGCCACATACTACATACAGCATACCGGTACTATACCTGTGATGACCACATACTACACACAGGGTACTGGTACTATGCCTGTGATGACCACATACTACACACAGGGTACTGGTACTGTGCAGGTGATGATCACATACTACACCCAGGGTACTGATTTAGCCTCCATCAGTCTAGTACATGACACTTTCTGCTGATGTATACCTTCTCTGCTTGGGGTATATCAGCCCAGATACCTTTTGCTACACCTGTGATATGACTGCTGTCTTAATATCCAAGCCACTCTTGGGCTCACATCATGCATGCTTGACACCTTGCTACTCACTTGACAAAATCTCATAGATAGGCTTGACAACAATGTCTACATCAATACCCTTCATGCTGTACACATCATGTCGCTGAGTGTGACTACATTCTGTGTGCTGTACTGAACTGCAGCTTGTGCTACCACAGGGTTTAGATCAATCATGTATAATGGAATATACATGGTTTACATACCTTTTATAATATGATGCATATCCTATAAAATACAGCAATATGGCTGTTTTGCAATTGTGTCTGTACACCTGCATGCAAGTGGTTCATCTCTCTGTAGTTGTCATGATACAAACAAGGAGTACTGCGCATGTCATGACAGCATTGTTTTAAAGCACTTGAGATAAAGCCCTGAAGCACAACTCAGTTTTGGTACTGTTGTGCCCTTTGAGATGTCTATATGTTGTTCTGCTTACAATTTGATGATCATGTTTTATACTGCAGCTGTGGCCTTCAGATTCTGCCTGATGTATCCTCCATGACATCTTCCCCCTACAGCAGCTCTACAAACAATCCGTCTGTGTGCTCACTGATGTCATCATCTATTATATATTTCCACAAATCCTATGTGACCTATCTGTAATTATATTGTTTTTTTAACTTTTGCCACCCCTTCCAAAAGTGAACACATCATATGCACTCTCTGCACGTTTGATGCTCACAATTGTTATGCAGTCAGTCTCAGCACTATCGGCTTGCCTGACTGAATGGCAGCTCTTCCTATGTATATATCTTTGCAGCAAGATCTCTGGATGGTGCTTGTAAAGATATGATGGTGGAGTCAATAGTACCCAAGATTGCTGACATGCACTGTGGAGCCCTGATATTCTGTGCAACTGCGCCTCACTGATCAGGAAACTATATATGTTTCTTGGCATGTTCACACATAACCAGAAAATTTCCAGTGAGCAATGTGACATGCTGTGTCACCAAATAGCCTTTGAAATATTCTGGTGGCCAGGAAACATAAGTCTGTTCTAATTTTTCATTAGGGGCAAATGACTATTATCACTTCCTAGTGGGACTTGATAATATAGCTGGCTGTCTAATAAACTGCACTACACAGATGCTGGCAGACCCACTCTTACTCTATTCAACCTGCGCTTAGCAACTGGCTTTGTCCTCCAGGTATGTCTCATAGCTGTGGTGATGTCACATTACATGGGTGAGTCCACCACTGACTCATATGCAGAGGCATGTAACATATCAAAATGGAGCTGAGTAACTCTGATGGCAAAAATCTTATCAGACTTGTTGCCCCCCCCCCACACACACACACCCCTAGCATTTTGGCTTTGCAAAGGGTAGATCCTGTCTGATGAATGCGGTAAACATTTTTGAAAGGGTGACACAAGCTGTGGACAGTGAATACACTGTCCATAAAAGTTATCTTGATCTTGCCCAAGCATTTGAAACTATACCTCATGGTACAATAATAAACAAATTAGATGCACTTCAAATTGACCCTTGTGTTCCACTCTGGTAGCATAGAGGGATAAACCCTAGACTACGACTCAGGTGAACTGGGCTTGATTAGCTGCTCGGATGACTCATGGAGCAGTAAAGAGGGGATGGGCGCACCTGTCCCAGTGTGTGGTAAATGGGCATCTTTTTACAACAGTCCTTGATGGAGGCCAGGATGTTTTTAGAGGAGGTATGATGGCAGGGTGGAAATTGGGCCTGGATGAGCTGCTGCGGAGGTGGGGCAATATACTTCTCACTGACATTGCATACCCATACAGACTGAACCACGTTACCACAAGGTAGGCAGGGGATAATGTGTAAGTCATATACGTATCCTTCCCGGATGGATGCACCAATCCCCAAGAATCTTAAGGATCCAAGATTGGCAACAGCAAAAAGTTTGGGGAGGGCAAGGAGTTAGCCGGTAGACCTGGTGAGGATAGGGAATGGGGTGCCAAGTTGACAATAATGAAGGAAAAGAAAGGAGAAAATAAAATGACCCAGTGTAGTCAGATGGATTGCAAACTGGCTGAAGGACAGAACCTACACAAGGAGGGTGGCAAGTGCTTCTTCAGAGAACATGAAGGTGACCAGCAGAGTTCTCCACAGATCTGTCTTCAGACCTCAGCTGTTTGACACATATTTCTCTGATCTCCAAATCACAAATGAGGAGCTGTGGTTAACTAAGTTGTAGATGCTTGTAAACTGGGTGTCATCCTCAAGTCTCCCTCCCTCCAGATTATAATGCAGGCAACACTCCACTTCAAAATGAGAATTTAGTGAGAGATCTTGGATTATGAGTGGATATTTCCCCTCTTGTTTGACTGTCATGTTACAATGGTTGTTAGAAAGTCCTTTTACCTTGTGCAACTCATTGCAAAATGTGTATGTTCAAGTTCAAAAGAAGTCCTCAACCCCTTGTATTCTGGACTGATTAGGCCTATAAAAGAATATAATTCCCCCTTTTGGATGTATCTTACTAAACAAATCAAGCAAGTGGAAGGACCACAGAGGTTTCTAACTAAAAAAAACATCAAGGGTTTAAAAAAACTGAGCTTCCAGGAGAAACTGGAAGCTTTATCCCTACATTCACTAGTCTCCCTAGTAGTGATGCATGCCTTGCTTATCAGGCCATAGGAGATCTAGTATTACAAAGCCTTTTATACCTTCATAACTCAAATAGTCCTACAAATACTAAGACCAGAGACCTTAATCTATTTAAACAAATAAGGAAAATAAAGTGGAAAACTATATGCGGCACACAGTGCTTATCCTTTCTCTGAAAACAAACTTCCTCTCAAAATTAAGCACTGAAATCATTATCTTCCTTCAAAAGGAAGATAAAATATTGGACGGCATTCATACGTTCACTCCTGGTATGACTGGCCTGTCCCTCCATGAAATGGAGGTAAGGCCTAGGGTGCGTACTGGCAAGGTGTAAATAGCATCCTAGTCCTGCATTTTCTATGATTCTATGCTTCTATCCATTGTCACTTTCGTGATGATACCACGACATATGCTAAAGGAGTCTACAGTTCTTCTGGTATCTCATGTGACTCAACCATCTGTGTCATGGCAGTAAACACAATTGTTCTTCGTTACCATTCTTCATGGGCTTATTATGTCCTTTCCTTCTCTCCTGTTATTTAATTTTGCTGTTAAAAAGAGTTTTCATTACTATTATGTATGGTACTCCAATTTCAGCATGACTCAGCCACATGCTACACACTACACTTCCCACATTCCCAATATTTAGGGCTTTACTGGAATAAAACTTCTCGGCTTATATTTACATTTTATGGTGAGCTGTCTCCTATTTAACAAACGTCTAATGAATATACTTCCAACATTTTAAAATACCTGTTTTTGCATTCATAAAACTCATAAATGCTGATTTGATATGATAATATAATGCATTTCCCTCACCAATGCACTCCACTGTAAGCAGGAGGAAAAAACTGTTATTTCCAGAATCTGGCTCTGTGGTTCAGATGGCTGATGCCCATACTGCGACTCAGGAAACCCAGGGTTTGAGTAGCGGCCCTGATCTGTAGGATCAGACAGGGAGGATGGGAGAGAAGTAAAGGGACATGCCCTTTTGACTCTCTTTGGAGAAGGAGACTGTTGCCAGCACTTAGGGAACACATCCAGAAGTGTAGTTTATGTGACGTTGACTGGGAAACCATTTTCTATGCTTGAAGGATGGGATTGGGGCTGCGTGCAGATAATGTTCTTTGTGGAAGTGAGAGCCATTCAGCCCATTGCATGCATTCCATCTATTCTACAAACCAAGCATCTCTGAAAGTAATTTTAGGGCAAAAGGAAAAACCCACAAACCAACCCTGATAGCTAAATGAATGATGGTCCCTCTTGGTTGACTTTCACCCTGGTGATGGGGAACAAATGGGCAAATTGGCTGGGAGGGGTCTGATAATCAACAGGCAGTGGGAGCAAAGTGTTTTAAAAAACAGAGAGAGAGAGAGAGAGAGAGAGAGAGAGAGAGAACATGTTAAATCCCATCAAGACCAGTCGCCATACTGAAACAGAAAATGGTGCAGCTAGTATATGAAAAATGGGACATCAGATATGGAAGACTCACAATGCAATAAATTCTAATAGTAAAATCCTAATTTAATCTAATGGTCGCTTGTCTGAAACATCACTTAATTGACTGTAATGCAATTACACATATTCCATAACAGACATGAAAAATGTAAAAAAATACCTAAGAGAATTTTCTGTGTTTCTGTAAGGGGGCTATGCCTCCCTGGACCCCCCATAACACTATTTACCATATAGACTAACTGCAAGGTTGCAATACTTTCGGAGTAATGTGAGTACTTCTCTAGTCACTAAATTTAAACTGGTACATAGTTTCAAGAAAACTGCAACCTGAACAGGTAAAGGGGAAATGAGTTATGTGTACAGGGGTATAGAGGCAGAGCACCCACTCTGGGGAGGTGGGGTGAAAAAGAAGTTCTTTACAAATTTATAACTTTTCCAAATGTCTGCTACAGAATATGTATAGCTGTAGTAGCAAAACTGACTAAATGCTGTTTCATGCAATTGGCATTCAACTAAATGATTTTTCAACCACCTGCGATATGCTGAAATTCATCCAAATAACATATCAAAGAAATAGAGATCACTGCCTTTCTCAGAATTAAATGGTAAAACATAAACAAACCATATAAACCATCTAGAAATAAATGTCCTGTTGAATATTGCGTTAATTTAAAAAATGTTCCTCCAGCAATTAAAATGTCCACATTTTTCTAGAATATAAACCCATATACACAGTCACACAACTCTCACTTTATCAAGGAAAATATGAATAGCAAAATGTGTCTGCACACATGCACAGACACCGACAATACACACATGCATGGGTCTACCAATTCACAAAAACTGAAGAACAAATCACAAATTCAGCAGTGCTAGCTCACAAAAACAGCACAAATAAAATTAATTCAATAAAATAAAATGAAAATGTTACAGTTTTGTTCATGCTGTCTTCAAATAAATGTCATAAGGCTCACATACAAGATAAATACAAGCATGAGAGCAACCTGCAGTTTGGAAGAAAACTAAACATTCATTCATTGGCTAAATCAGTCATCTGTTGGGTGAAGGATGTACTAGTAGCTAGCTCAGTAGCTTAGAGCAAATTTCCCTATTACCAGCATTTGTTTCCAGCTCATCTTGTAGGATCCTAAATGTTTCTAGATGAGGTAAGGGATATCATCCCTAATCCTCTCAATGTTCTGCTTCTGCCCTGTAGCCACTTTTCAGTGCACCTTTTCTAGCACGCTTCCTTTAGAAGGCATTACAGTCATCTGCTCAAGGTACCACAGCAATATTATAAAAAAAACACCCAATAAAGTCTCATACGGTCTGCATGTCAGCAAAAATAACATATTGCAGAAGCACAAAAGTGATGCACTAGGCACATGTTTAGAAAAAAATCTATTCATTAAGCAATTCTGTTCCAAAATAATTCACAACAGACTTCATCAGAATAGAGCCCTCTTTCCTTATGGTTTTGGGTTTCTGCAATCTTTGTTTAACTGAGCCAAACATTCAAGCAGACAAACATAACTTCTATATTTCAAAATAATTAATAAACTAAGCAAAGTATAAACTATTAAAACATTATGATTCACATTTCTCATTTCTTAAGATCTCTAACCGCTGACTTCTGTATTTGAAGCACAGTTACCCATGTCACCTTATGACACTTTTCCCACAATAGCCAGTGTAGCCATCTCAGTAATTTTGACGGATTCCATTCAATTACAAATTATCCATCTATCTATCTATCTATCTATCCTTTATGTATTTGCATTTGTTAAGCAAGACAGAGCACTAATCATCTTATACTTTTCAGAATCAGCCTTGGAATATAAACTCAATATAAACTCAGGAAATATAATCACATAATAAATAGCACAATATATGTGACATACCAGTGCAGTAAATAATAACGCAAAACACTTAAAAAAAACAGGAGTATAAAATATATATATATATATATATATATATATATATATATATATATATATATATGTATGTTTTTATGTATCTAGCTGAAAAACAATGAAAAAAGACCATCCGTACCTTATATATATATGTGTGTGTGTGTGTGTGTGTGTGTGTGTGTGTGTGTGTGTGTGTGTGTGCGTGTGTGTGTGTGTTGGGCACTTACCTACTATAAACCTTGGTCTGACAAAAGATAAAATTATTCTTTATTCATTTGTGGAAGGAATCTTGCAGGATAAACCAAGTCATTTTGTTATACATTGCAATAATTTGTCAAAACATATATTTATGGAGCAACAATCTACATTATGATTCCATGCAATTACAGTAAACAGATACACTTGATTTAAAAACGTTTTATACACACACACACACACACACACACACACACACACACACACACACACACACACACACACACACACACACACACACACACACGCATTTACACACATACGCACACACACACACACACTATATATATATATATATATATATATATATATATATATATATATATATAGCCATTAGATCTCAGAACAAGCAAGTTTTTCATACTCCTCAACATGTTGTATCGCTGATATTTTAATCAATAAAATTAATCAACTAATTTCATACAAATCATTTTTTATAAATTCACTAACACACCCAGTTTTTAGCAATTTGCCTATTAGTGTTTTATTGTAATGTACCACAGTACTCTGAAGATCCTTGTACCATGATAACTAATATATGCAAAAAAAAGCTGTAGCCTTAACAGGACAACACCAATTAAAGAAATAATCTCTACAGAAGCATATTGTATTTATATTACTTAATCTACATTCATCTTAATTAGTTCTGTTTTTTACCCCATACACGTGCTTCTATACTGTACTTAAATAAAGACTCCCTTATTTCTCCCTTGTAGGACCACATACAAATTAAATGCAGTGCTGTGTAGGATGAAAAAGAGGAGAAAATGCCTTCCAAAAGCAAATATGTCTGCATCATGGTGAAACAATTGATTTCCATCTTTTAGTAGTAGGCTTCTTTGACAAAATCATTAGTGTGCCTAGTAATGCCTTCTCTTGTTTACGTCAAATACCTTTGTCAGGTACACCTAATAAAAAACAGAGACTGTCTGGGTCAAATGAACTTTCCTGTGCCACAAGTCTTCCAAGAAGATCTGTAACTGTGTTTCGTAAAATGTCAGTTTTTCTTTTAATCCAAATATATGCTTCCCAATTCTTCTAGACACAGGATCACACCTCCAACAAATACCCGAAAACAGGTGGGTACACATGTTACAACCTGTTAGGCATATAAAAATACTTATGGAGGCATTTCCAGACCACAGTTTGGAAAACAGTGTGAGACTGCATTGTACCTAGGAATCAAATATACCCCCTTCCACTGTAAAACTTTGTAAATCACATTTAACAATCAGTGTTAACAATCCTGTGTCCAACTACATTTTTTGTGGAAATCAGCAATTTATAAAGTCTACTGACTAATTTTTTAACTGTCCAACTATCTTGTCTAGTAGCAATTTCAAGATCTAGCCATGAGTATGCAACATTCATTTATACATGCTTTGTTGATCGAATTAGTCTCGATAGGCTTATGACATCCTTTCAGTGGAACCCTATGGAGGTATTCATAATGAGTACTTTTATAGTGCTCATCTTCAATATGATTTTCTGTTTCATTGGTCCCCTTCCCCAGCACTCTTCAGATCATGTGACACACAACATTTTCTTGTTCTGTAGCTTATAGCCTCTAGTTCCTGCTGTTGAATATTTTTAATCTAGACACAAGTGCCCTATCATCGATCCACTGATGGAAGCCTCATTGTTGTACACTGAACTTGTGGACCTCTTCTCCTTAGCCAGCTTTGTAAGCCTCACTAAGGTCTCTTTGAGAAGCTATACTCTGTTTTATTCTCCAGTGTTGTGTAGAATTTTATTCCTCACCTTTGACTGGATCACACCTTCTAAATACTGCTCCCTTATTGGTCACTACCTGCCTGACTGCTTTTCTTTCTGCAAATGTGGTGATTAGTCAGAAGTACATCACCTTCCATTTCTTTATTGTTGACCAAACAGATAGCTTTATTGACCCTATGTTGTTTGACATTGCAGCCTATTGCTCTTCTATTGGCCATAATGTTAATCCTATTCCTTTTCATATTGACTGGCTGCTCCCTTATGCTCTCTTCCCTAGCTGGGCTTACCTCGTACATATCAGCATTAGTTTTTGGACCATATGTATTCCGTTTGGTCAGTTTTGTGTTTCCATTCCTGATGGAAGATTGCATATCCCTCCAACCCTCTTTTCATGGCTTTTATCCTTGCAGTTTTGCTTTCATCCTGGGCCAGTATTTGCCTCACAGGATGCTTTGTTTTTCAGTTCTCATGCCCCCCTTCTTTGTGGTGCCTCAACCTTGTCCCAGTGTCTCCCTTTGATCGCTCTTTCAAAAGCTTTCAATGTTGCTATCTATTCCTTGTTCCTCTCATGGCACTCTTCAACTCTGTCATATACTCCCACCTCAAGTTATTTTTTAATTTTATTTGGTATCTTGGTCTCCAAGTGGCCTTACATAGACTGCTCTCATGCCTGTTACTTAGAGTAGAGCAACAAGCTTGAGGCTCCCCTTTATTCTCCATCTGCTCCCTCATTGACCCAGTAATGGTAGCACCTATCTTGCACATTGTATCTTGGTTCCTTTCTTCACAGTCAGCTTTAGTTCCACCACTATGGACAAAGATGGGGACATCAGATCATAAACCAGAGCAGCTTGCTTTGCTAAAAAGGTCAAGGAGAAAAGATTAAGATGGTTTGGTGATATGTACAAGAAAGTAGAAGATGATTTGAAAAAGAAAATTTGGGAGCTTAAAGAAGAAGGCAACAGGAACTAAGGAGGACCATACAAGAAATGGATGGATTGCATGAGAGAAGACCTGCAACAGTCAGGCATAACTATCAAAGAAAGTAGGTGAGTGGCTTTAAATTGTGAGAGGTGACAACAGTTGACAAAAATGGAAAAAAAAGGTGTTGATGATGATCATGATGATGGTTATGTGTGTGTGCTACTCTAAACTCATCCAGAGCAAGGAGAGAAGGAAGAGAAGAGGATAGGCAGGATGTTAAGTGCATTTAAAAAAGATAGACACATATAGGCTTGTCGTCTTCTTCTACCATTAAGCAGATATAACTGCTAAAGCACTTCATATCATAACAGGTTTACTTAGTATTACACTTTGTACTACAGAATATATAGCAATTTGCAACAACATATAACTTCACCAAAGTGGGCTGTGTGTCTGTGACACAATTTAAAGTTTTCAGAGCTATTTCTCTGAAGCTCTCAGCAAGAATGTTTCACATAGAATGCATGCTTCTCAGTTCTTGGAACATATGTCTAGTTTCACTGTCGATCATCATTTCAGAAGACATGAAGACATTAACTGTGTGTAGACAATAAATGCAGATGGAAAAATTAATGTATTTATTTTTTAATCCCAGCAGTACCTCATCCAGGGGCTGCTCCACATGCACCAGATGCACAGTTTGTTCCAGGGTGATGGAAATCAGGCATTTCTGGACTAATGAGCTCACAGACCAGTTGCTCTAACTTCAAATGTCATGAAATGCTTTGAGAGGCTAGTTAAATGGCATCTGTCGGCAAACCTTCCATCCACCTTTGACCCTCTACAGTTTGCTTATCGGGCTAGCAGATCCACTGCACATGCTATTTCAATGGCACTCCACCTCTCACTCGATCATTTGGAGGAGGAAACAACTACGTCAGGCTGTTGTTTATCAGCTTCAGCTCGGCATTCAATACAGTAGATCCAATGCAGCTTATTGACATGCTCATACATCTTGGAATTAGCAAACTCATGTGCAACTGAATCATTGACTTCTTGATGAACAGACCGCAGAAAATGTGTGGGCAACAACACCTCAGGATGCAGAATACCCAACACCAGTGTTCTTCAGGGTTGTGTGCTAAGCCCTTTATTGTTCAGCATCCTCACCCATGACTGTTCTGCAAAATACAACACCAATTACATCATTAAGTTTGCAGATGATACTACTGCTGTGGGTCTTATCAAAGGGGAGGATGAAAGAGCTTACAGAGATGTCTACTCATTGATTGACTGGTGTGCTAAGAACAACCTTGACCTGAATGTCAATAAAATAAAAGAAATCATTATAGACTTCAGGAAAAGGTCAACAACACACTCACCACTCATCATAAATGGTGTAAAGGTGGAAAGGGTCAAATCTACAAAGTTTTTAGGGGTACAAATTTCACAGGATCTCTCTTGGACTGTGAACACTAAACAGTTGGTCAAAAAAGCACACCAATGTCTCCACTTTCTCAGAAGGTTCAAAAAAGCAAAGTCCCCACCAACATTTTACAGAAGAGCAGTTGAGAGCATTCTCACTAGTAGCTTCACCGTTTGGTTTGGGAACAGTACAATAACAGAAAGAAAGCAGCTACAGAGAGTGGTGTGAGTTGCTGAAAAAATCATGGACACCAACTTACCATCAATACAGGATCACTTTTCAGCAAGAAACATTAAATCTGCATCCAAAAAAATTCATGACCCCTCTCACCCTGCACGTGGCTGGTTTACACAACTGTCTTCGGGCAAGACCAGATACTTAAACAGACTTATAAACTATGATAACAGCCACCAATTATTTAGTCAGTAATCATTCACAATATGTAGCTCAGCTGAAAAGTGTGCAATATCTTTTTTTATTCTTTGATGTAGCAATATATTTTCTTATTCATGTGCAATTGCCTGCTGTTTGTCTGATGCAGATGAACAAAGGAAGACAATCTTAACATGTGTAATCCTACTCTGTCATGCTGCTATTTACAGTATTCTTCTTATGACTGTCTGGGGGGGGGCTTGTGTGTTTATGCTGTTATTATTGGTTTATTTATGCTGTTATTATTGATTTATTTATCATTCTGTGGGTCTTGTATTGCAATATCTTTTTTTTAATTGAAATGTTATACTATTGTTCTTGTTAACTTTGCTTCCTGTGTAGTCTCTGATGAGTTGATACTCGGAATTTCATTTAGGCTGCACTTGTGTAGTCCTAAATGAGAATATAGTTTACTTTTACTTTTTTTCTTTACTTTAGATGACAGCCCCACAGCCCACTAATTCCAGGCTGGGAATACCCAACATCCCTCCATTTTCCAATCAGAGTCAGATGGTAGAATGTGGGCCTGTTTGCTGATCCTGTAAGGGGACCTACCCACTCCCTTTGGGACCCCCAACAGCTTTTCAGAACACTGTTATAGGTGTCTGCAGAGGGGAAACATACCTCAAACTGCTGAGTTCCTTTCAGATTACATTGAAATGCACTTAGGCAGTGAAGGCTCAAACTGCACTGACTGCAACATCTTATGCTCCTGCTAGGTGTCACCCAAGTGATAACCCAGAACTGCCTATCTCCTATCTCCTCCCAGGATGGGGTAGCTAGCAGCAAACACTCATTCTCCCTGGCCAGCTTCCACAGGCATGTAAGTAGCTAATCAAGCCTGGGTTACCTGCAGAGTACCCAGAGCTTTATTCCTGTGTCATCACTGAGCTGACTGAGAGAAATGTACCAGGCAATCAAGGGGGAGGATGAAAAAAACAATCAGGTACTTTGAAAATCATTTTGGAACATCTTCCCAGGAAGGGACACAAACAAGCCCAAATTAGATTGCTGACAGAGCACTCCATAATTGAGACCAAGTAATACAAAAGAAAAGTGCAAGTGCAAATGGAATAGTAGGGAAAGCCCCTCTATAACATCATAAAGTAGAAGGTAAATGTATTTACGGATTTTATTCCTTAGATTTTTTTTAATTTGATTTAACAGTACCCATTATACTCGGATTGTACTCCACAGTGGGACTTATCCTTGCAGGTCTGTTTTGTTTGTTATCAGCTCCATACAGTTTTTGGAAAAAGTAATTGAATAAATCTTCCAAAAGGTTGTTTCATTTTTATTTCCAGTTGAGTGATCTATGCTCTGAGAAACACTTTTGACTTGTTTTATATTGGTGAGACTAAAAGGAAATGTATGGTAAGGTTGCAGGTACATGTAAGAGACATAGAAATGGACATGCCCAACACATTAGCTCACATAGCCTGCTCAAGGCTTGTTTATTAGAAAAACAAACAACTGGTATTAGAGGGGCAAGGAAATTAAAGATATATTGTTAAAAAGTATATTCATGCTATAATGTAACACCCTTTACCTAAATGGTTTAAATAATAAAGATATTTGGAGATACTCAACAATGTGTCTTATTTGACTTTTTTCAATTCTTGTTTTCATGTGATTGAATGTCTTTAAACTGACCCTTTATATAAATGAAGCATTTTATGTACTGTGTTTCTTACTCCTTTGAAAGTTAATCTAAGGAACTAAAGAATTTACTATGTTGTGAGATGTAATTATTTTATTAGAATTTTTGATATATGTATGCTATCTGGTCATCTTTACTACCCATAAGGAGCCTTTTTGACTGCCCGTAGGTTAGCTGTGTCCACACAATACTCCTTCTGTTGGGTGCAGCCTGATGTAACACTTAGCATGTCCCCTGACACATGTAAAACTGCCCAGATTTCCTACACCTGAGAAGGTGGTAGTTGATTTGAATGTACTAAATGATCCACAAAGTTGTAAGAATGAATCTCACTGAGAAGGTCTACCACAAGACACACCCACTAATTTCTCCTGTAACACATTACATATACCTGTGTCTCCTTATGGTATAGATTTATCATGATAAAATGGTAATATTTGTGTTTTTGCCTCTTGCCTGGCAACTCTACCACAGTGTTAACATCACTCACTTTTCTCCAAATAGTGAAGGAACTTTCCCATGCTGCCTGCAGATCATTCTCTTGAATGGTAGTAAGCACCATCCCCTATATCCAGTTTTATATTCTTGGGGTGTAGCCATCCTGCCATATCAGACGTTTTGTTGCTGGTATGCTTGTGTTAGGTGCTACTGTGTCAATCTAGTCCAAACATTTTTAGACATAAATAACAGGCTTATTTTGAGAATCACATTCACTCATCCACAAGACACAAACTAAGTTCAGAGCACTCCACACCATGAGCATTCAATAACCATAAAGTAATGCGAACTCCTGTGGACACTTGAGGCACCTCTCTTTCTGCATGCAGATATAAGATGAGGCAAGTATTTGTTCCACTACTGAATTAAGACATCTGCAAATGCTGTCAGCATGGTTTTAAGAGACCCCCCCCATCCCAACGTCCTGCTAACCATTAGCCCTCCATAATCAATCAATCAATCATTTTTCTCACCATAAGATGAGGGTTGATCATGGAGGCTGTCATAAGACAGCCATCAGGACTTTTTCTATGTTTAGGACTTAACCCCTTCCATTGGCTCATCTGAAGGCTTGTTATGCCTTCCCCTGTCAACTTGAACATTCACATCCATGTGTCATGAACACAATTAAAAAAGTGTGGTTTGGCAAAGCCAAGTACAGTCCTGGCCTTGGTGCTGCACAGGGTACATCTCTATCTGTATTATGTGATGGCCTTACAGTGAGCCAAAATACCTCCTACCACTACCAGGACGTGTGATAGTATGAGCTGCTCAGTCCCTTCCTCCCCATCAAACCCCATCTATCTATCAAATCCCATCCATCTATTTAGCTACTAGTAGATTGTGGGTCATCTTGGATGCAGTCAGGATTTCAAATCGCTTCACAAAACTATTTATCTATGGATGGTAGGCGGTAGCCATTAGCTGCTTTTTCCTACAGTGCTTTCACAGACAGGTCAATACATCTGAAATTAGTCTATTTA
Organism: Protopterus annectens; assembly: GCF_019279795.1. Taxonomy (NCBI): domain Eukaryota; kingdom Metazoa; phylum Chordata; order Ceratodontiformes; family Protopteridae; genus Protopterus; species Protopterus annectens. The sequence continues at coordinate 1,008,429,821 of NC_056746.1, read as the reverse complement.
GTCTATTTCCTGAGGAAAGTCCACCCTGTTAATAATTTTTTAATACAGCAATTGCCACAGTTTTCCCTTGAGGATGAAACCACCACCTTAGGGTACCTAGTAGCACAATCTACCACCAACTAGATATACCTCTTGTCTGTGGTGTTTGGGGTATTAAGATTCCCTATAATGTTTGTGGTCACTATTTGAAATCAATCCACAGCAACAGGCAAAGGCAACAAAGTAGCCACAGCTTTATATTGTGTCTTGTCAACCTACTGGTGCTGCTGACACATCTTACAGTCCCATCTCACAATTTTTACAATACCTGGCCAGTAGAAATTATGTTTAAATTCCTTTTTGAGAACTTTACAGCCATATGGCCTGGAAAAGGGATATCTTAGGCAGTGGCCATGTGAATTTGATAAAGAAAAGTTTTCAGGATGGTTATTCCAAGGAATACGCCAGACAGATGAAAAGAGGTGTGCTTATATTAATTGCAAGCGGAGCTCCAATAGCGATAGAAGAAGATAAAAAAAAAGATAACAGTGGCAGATTTGTAGTGCTAAGAGGCTATTGGCAAGGGAGGAGGATTACACTGGTATGTATTTACATTCCACCATAAAATGCTATAATGGAGCTTAAGAAAATTCTGGGAGAAATAATCAGATTTCAGCAAGGAAAATTACTTATAGGTGGGGACTGGAATTTGATTTGCAGCCGTGAAGACGTCTCTGGGGGGCCCAGAAGGGAAATATACCAAAGAAGGGTAGATTTTTGAAGAAATTTATGAAAGTATTTGGCATGGAAAATGTGAATTCAGTAATAGGAGTTCAGAGTGAATTTACATATTATTCCCCATGATATAAAAATGGGGCTGTCAAAGGAAAAAACTTCAAAGACCAATACACGTAAGGTTCAGTTAAGGCACTTTAATTTACTTGCAGCAAGGAGACAAAAACATGCAAATACAAGGATTTGTCTAACTGCTAACGGGAAGTATGTTCATTCTTATACTATTTTACAAGACATGGCCTTCTAAGCTGACGTAATCAAACACAACTTTTAGCATTGTTCTACAGCAGATGTTACTTCAGATTTTCTGCTGACATGACTAGATTTGTGAGAAACTTTTCAGAAAAACAACCTGGCCTTGGTGACTACTAATCCGTTTACAAGCATCTATTGTACAGTGTTACTTTTCAAGGTACTTCTCTAATACAGATACAAGCAAATGCTGATTGCAGTTCATATTTTCAAGCAGGCTTTGTACTAATTATCTGTAACTTCTACAGCTATGTATTTTCTCATGGCACAGTGGAACTTCTTGTCTAAGTTTTGTACAAGTAGTATTGTTCTTTTCATTATTTTCCTAATGCAAGCAGAAAATCACCTGCTTCTCAGTAAATTTCCAAGGCACAAGCAAGACTTTAGCTAACAGTACAAGGTCAGAAAGCAACTGCAGATTGTACAGATTTATGCAGTATGAAATAGAATAACTGTGTTAACTCTTTTCAAGCATTTAAATGCACTAAGCATATTGCTAATACACACATTAATACATATTTTTCTAACATTTCCCCCCATATTAATACTTTTATTCTACTTTCAAAATAAGCATAAACAGTTTGTTTTCTTCTCCTAACCTTTTCCACTCAGGATTTGCAGTTAAGAGAGTCATTCAGTTTAGACTTATGAAAGCTTTTTAGTCTTTTAACAGTTCTTCAAACTCAGTACTTTGATATAAGGTTTCAGAAACTGACATGTCTATAAGGTCTTTAATCAGTCTTTTCATGCAGGGGATACCACAACAAACACATACTCCCAGTAGGAGCATACCTACACAAATGGCAATCAGGATGTTCATTAGGATGGTACCCCACCCCCCAAACCATTTCTGGAAAAAGTCCATCAGTGGGTTTGGGACTGGTTTGGTCATGGCCGACACTTGCTGAATTACCTCAAGATGATTGTCTATCTCGTGTTTATGGTCAGGAATATACGAACAGCATTCTTCTTGGATTAAAGTGCACGTACCACCTCTCGCCGCTAGGGTGAAGTCGAGAGCCATGCGGTTTTGGAGCACTACAGTTCTCATAGCATTCAGTTCATCAGTCACCAATTCGAGAGCAGAAAAAGTTGCGTTGCTCATTACTTCGAGAAGTTTTGATAGTTTTCTCAGCTCCCAGATCGATTTCACTGCTCCATATGCTGGTAATATGCCTGCCCACGATATAACGCTATCACTCAAGTCCATGTGTGTCAGTCCTTTGCCTAGAGAGTGATGGTCTTTCCAACGCGCATCGATTTGTCCCACTGGATTTACAGGTTTCTTGATGACTTCTCGGACATTTCGAATTTTCCCATGAGGCAAAACTGCAGTGCGTCGTATGGCCGGAACCAGGTAACCCAAAAAACAACTGCCGGACCAATTCTCAGGTAACCATTTGTATGCCTTTCTGCCACACACAAAATAACAATCCTCTGCTTTAGTAGTAACCTTGCTATGAATGTACACTCGCCCTGCATGAAACATTTTTCTATCAATTATAGACAGCTGTTTATAAAGAACAGAATTATGTTTTACTTCATCAAGTATTTTGTGCATCAATCCAAGAAATGAATCATAGTTTGTATTACAATAAAGATCTACTTTGTTACCTTTAGTGTAGCATCTATAAGGAACAGTCACATTGCAATTGCTCTAACCCACCTGAACAGTATCATTTTTATAAAAACACACAGTTCCTTTTTGTGGAACAGACAAGTGCAATGCTATTTTATCTTGTGCTGTAATGGTTGAAGTATCATAAATCAAGTTCTCCCAGGTCTCATTGACCCCTAGGGGGACTGTAGTCATTAATAACCCCCTGTATGCTGTCGGCAAAGCTGTGCAAATCCAGCAATTCGAAACATTGAAAGTCTCAGCATACACATATTTAATTGCCTGGTAAGTGTTAAAGTTTGGATGCCAGCTTATGAGTAATGCTTATTCAGTTCAGTCTGCGTGGCTGGGAAAAGAAAAGGCCACAACAAAAAGATTATTGTCACTAATACAGTTAACAAGATGATTATGCAATACTTCTGAGGAAAGGGTTGTTCTGCATTCCTGTTTCTTCTGGACTCTATCATTTTTGCTCTTGGCATGTAACAAGATTTTTGTCCAGTTCAAAGTTTTTAACTAATTTACAGTGCGTCAGGTGGATCCAGGAGGCACGCTCCGCAATTTTGACTGCGGTGGATGGTGACAAAAGCACTTGATATGGACCTTCCCACTTTGGAGATGCCCAATTTTTCCTCTTAACTATCTTCAGCCAGATCCACGCTCCAGGGGGCACTGCCACTTCTGACGGTCTGGTTCGTTCTTTATCTGAAACAGAATTTAACTGCAACAAATGTTTAGAATTTAACAAATTACACATATACTCTGCTAATGTACTGTCAGCTTCCTGGTCTGCGGGCATGAGAGATTTCCACTGAGGTATATAGTAAGCCCTTCCAAAGAGCTTTTCAAAAGGAGTCAATCCTTTTGCATTCAGAACAGTTCTCATGCTCAACAGTGCCAGGGGCAGACAGTACACCCAGTTTCTCTGCGTTTCTGTTATTAATTTTCTTAGCTTACTCTTTAAAATCCCATTATGCCTCTCTACTAGCCCTGCTGATTGCAGGTGATACGCACAATGATTCTTTAGAGAAATACAAAAATGTTTACTTAACTGCTGCATGGTCTGATTCACGAAGTGTGTGCCATTGTCACTGTAGATCCTTTCCGGAATGCCAAATCTAGGGATGATTTCTTTAACAAGAACTTTGGCCACCGTCGTAGCATCTGGATTTTTAGTCGGAAAGGCTTCCACCCATCTGGAAAACATATCTACAATGACAAGACAATACTTCTTATTTTCACATTTATTCAACTCTATGAAATCCATACAAATAGTATGAAACGGATATGGTGGTGTAGGGAAACTCCCTTGCTTGGGCTTTAATGCCCCTTGTGCATGATGTTTATTACAGATGTGGCATAACGAACAAAATTTTTTAGAGTAGTTTGTAAATCCGTACGTCGTGAACACTTGGTTCACCAGCTGTACCATCCCCCCTGTTGAGACATGGCACTGCCCATGGCTCAACAAAACTGCATATCTAAACAAATTAGATTGCAATATCGGTTTCCCTTCTTTAGAGATGTACAGCCCCTTTTCGAGAATTGCTCCTCGTTTTACCCATCTTTGCTTTTCAGTTTGCATAGTAAGTGTTTGCATTGTCTTTAAAATTTCTAAGTCTAAAATCTCAGAGGGTTGTAGTTCCTCATTCAAAAGAAATACTTCTGAAGCTGCCTGCTTTGCAGCTGTATCAGCTCTCGCATTACTTTTGAAATCCTGTCCTGTTGCTTGGTATGAGCTGTGCATTTACAAATAGCTACTTTCTGAGGTAACTGAATAGATTCTAAAAGATCTAAAATAAACTGTGCATGATTGATTGGTTTGCCAGTAGATGTTATCATTCCTCTATTTTTCCACTGTTGTGCAAAAACATGTACAGTAGAAAAAGCATACTGGCTGTCAGTAAAAATGTTTACACATTTACCCTTTGCTAAGGTACATGCCCGTGTCAAGGCAATCAATTCTGCTGTCTGTGCAGATAAACTATGTGGTAAAGATTTCGCTTCTATAATATCAGTATCAGAAACTACTGCATATCCTACTAGGTTCTGTCCTGCAGGACCCCTTTTGCATGAGCCGTCCACGTAGTATGTCACCTCGGCATCATCCAAGGGAACATCTGTAAGATCTTTTCTAGGCAGTGTCTTTTGCTCAATCACCTGCAGGCAGCTGTGTGGTGTGCCATCTGCAGGGGTTGGGAGCAAGGTAGAAGGGTTCAAAGTTGTACATCGTTCAATTGTCATATGAGGTTGGCTCAACAATATAGTCTTACAGGAATGATGCCTAGCAGGGGAAAGATATGCTACCTTTTCTTGTAGTAAAATAATCGCGACTGCATGAGGCACTCTCAGTGTGAGAGGGTGGAACAACACTACTGAGGCCGAAGCCTGTACTGCCATTGCAGCTGTAACTACTGCTTGTACACAGTGAGGTAAAGACCGTGCCACTGGGTCCAGTTGCGATGAATAATAAGCAACAGGGCGTTGCTTGTCCCCATGCTGCTGTGTTAACAGTGATGTCATATAACCTTGCTTACAATCTACAGTTTGGAAAAAACGTTTATGATAGTTTGGTAATCCCAAAACTAATGAGGACGCTATTAACTGTTTCAGTTTGCAGAAAGCAGATTCTGCTTCTGGTGTCCATTGTAACAAATCCTGTGCTGCCATAGGCTTTTTATAAATCAGGTTAGTCAACGGTGCAGATTCCAAGGCATAGTTTGGAATCCAACTCTGACAAAAATTAGTCGTACCCAGGAAGGACATCATTTCCTTCTTGGCAGTGGGTTTTGGTGCTTGTAAAATCGCTATTTTTCTGTCCTCATCTAATGTCCTACCTTCCTTGGATATTACATATCCTAGGTATTTAACTTGTTTTTTCCAAAGCTGCAGTTTATCTTTGTTTACTTTATGTCCTTCACTGGCTAAAAATTGTAATAGCGCTATGGTATCTTCTTTACAGTCTTGCTGGGTGGGGGACGCCAGCAGGATATCGTCAACATAAAGCAAAATCTGACTACCTCTTGGTGGGGTAAATCCCACCAAGTTGCTTGCCAATTCTTGTGAGAATATTGTTGGACTTTCACAATACCCCTGTGGTAGTCGTGTATATGTATACCTTTTCCCCTGAAATGTGAATGCAAACCAATGCTGGTTGTCAGGTTGTATCGGTATCGAAAAGAACGCATTGCTGATATCTACCACAGAAAAATATTTCTGTTGAGGTTTTAAATCATTCAACAGGGTGTGTGGGTCTGGCACCATAGGTGCCCTTGGTATTACTGCGTCATTTACAGCTTGTAAATCTTGGACCATACGCCACTCTCCATTTGCTTTCTTAACAGGAAATAAGGGTGTGTTACATGGTGAATCAAGATATTCCACCAGCACCCCTTCCTTAAGTGAAGCTGCTATAATAGGTTTGATTCCTACCTCTGCATCTTTTCTTAAGGGATACTGTCTCTTTTGTGGTCTAAATGCTGACTTTGGCATAATAGTAACTGGTCCTGCTGTACGAATAAGTCCTGCATCTGATTTTCCTGTCAACCAGTGATTTTCTGGTATATTCTGTAAGGCATTCTCTTCCTCCTTCAATAGGAGTGCCAATCAGCTGTCCTTGCTAGACTGCAAGTGTACAGTTGGGTGGGTCTGAGTCATCCAATTCAGCTTCTGCATTTGTATTCCTTGTTCTGACAGTTCTAACTCTGTCTGTTTTTCCCATCTCGTGACTTTCTCTCCTAAGTCTACCCATTTTACATTCTTGTCCTTAGTTAAGCTGACATGTGGTAATCGATTAGATTTATAAAGTGCAAAGAACTCCTGGGGCAATGAACAGCTGACTACACTGTTCCATTCTGTGTCCCAGTACAGATTACGTAATACCAATCTGTTTGCATGATTTCTAAACAATTCTTGCTCATATTCCTTATCAAGTCCTGGTGTATTACAATAATACGGAGTACAGTGCAACAAATGCTGTTTATCAATGTCAAGGGAGGGGAACTTGCTGAGGGCTACATTCATCAACTCTTCAGTCACTGCCCCTGGACCAGTCGTAACCAAGTCCTGGCTGTACCAATAAAACATTTCACCCTCCGATTGCACTGCAAAGGTATCAATTTGTCGCTGTGCTTCCATACCCTGCATAGTCGGAACTACTGCTATACCAAATAACTGCATAAGGTCTCTGCCCAAGAGGTTTACTGGGCATTTTGCAGATACAACAATTTTGCTTTTCTGGGTCAATCCTGAAACAGGATCAGTTATCACAATATTATGGGAGAGGGGCTCCTGATACAGCTGTCCATTAGCTGCTTTCACTAATATGTAATCAGGTGACTCTGAATTCTCTGGCAGTTTGGAGGGATGTACCAGGGTCCGTGATGCCCCTGAGTCACACAAGAATCTGACTTCCCTCCCTTCTACCAGGAGTGTAACTTCTGGTTTCGTGTCTGCTAAATAGAACTCTAAGCTCAATACAGCCAAATCCAATATTTCATTTTCTTCATTATCCGTGACTTCTTGCACTTCCTCTATTTCTTCTGTCACATTCTCTACTCCCTCTATCACATACTCATTTGTCCTTTCTCCGCTATCCCCTTCTAGTGATTCCTGACTATAATATAGTCAGTCCTCACCCTCCTTATCCTCCGTGGTTGCCTTCTTGTTTTTCTTGCAATCCCTTGCCAAGTGTCCTTTCTTACCGCATTTAAAACATTCACCCCTTTTCTTTTGCCCTTCAAAGTCCTCTAATCGTTGATCAGATTGTTTGTTCCCCTGGGCATTTTTCTTGCCCTTTTTCCCCGGACTGTACTACATATACTTCTGCTCCATCTTCTACAGAAAATACTTGGGTTTTCTTTTTCTTTTTGCTATTAAAATGCCTTTCGGCATGTCTAGCATATTCAAGCAATGACTGTAACCTGCTTGTACGATGATCTACCATGTGTTTTGTAATAAAGCTGCTTATAGGTGCAATACTGCCTTTCAAAAATGCATTCTTTAACTGCTGCTCATATGGGGAATCGTGTGTCTGATCTTCAGGAATCTGCATTCCACAATGGTTATTAAAACATTCTAATAGTCTGGCATAATATCGGTCAACAGTTTCACCTTCCTGTTGGATGCATTGATTAATGCAAGTCCAGTCTGCCCTAGGCTTCCATTTCTCAGAGATTCGGTTTGTAAGACCTTTCACTCTGTTGTCTAACTCTGCGCTGCTATGTGGGAGGAGCCTGAGCGCAATATCACGGGGATTCCAGTCGCCACTAATCATGTGCCAATCTGGTCCCACAATTTGTCTGACTACTTTTTCTACCTCTTCTCCATTTAAATTATAACTCAGCCTCATTCCTTGCAAATCTTCTAAGAACTTTTTAAAATTAACTATTGGATGGGGAATTCCCTCAGTGGCTTTCCAAATGTCTTCAGGAGTCCAGGGTCTATACACTAGAATAGTTGGGTCCTGACCTTCTTGTCCTGCCTGAGGATTAGGCACTTCTATAAGTGGGCATATTTCTTCTTCACTCATAAATCGTGAATTTCTACCCATTTGATATAACTCAATGTCCCCTTTTGAGTTTCCTGCCCATGTTTGAGACCTGGTCTCGACGGGATCTCTAACAAACGGTTTTGCTTTTGTAGTGTCTCTACTCACAGGGACAGTACGATATCGCGGGGGTGGACTAATTTGTTCATTTGCCTCATATTCTGGTAAGGGAGGCAGAGGGGCTGATGCTATTACTAAGTTATTGTCCTCATTATCTAAAAACATTGCTTTTGAATTATTACTCTTTTGTTCCCTTTGGTTTACTTCCTCAATCCACCTGTGTGCCTGAGGAATTCCTAATTGATGTTGCTTCTTTACCCGACCTCTAGAATCGGTTTTAAGCTGTTTGACAAGTTTGACAAGTGAGGATTTTTCTAGTTTATCATCAAATTCATACTTATTAACCCATTTTGAGTAGTATTTAATATTATCAGCACACTGTGACTGCATGTATTTCGCGTCTTCGTTTAACAGCGGATTTTGGGACCTTTTTGTACAATTATTACACATTTTTGTTCTACCCTTTTAATCGTTACGTAACACCTTATTTTTAACGTGGTACCACGGATGTTTTTATAGTCTCTTCAGAATGACTGCCTACCTGCTCTGTTTCCTTGATCTATGACAACACAGTAATCTTTCTGTCCCTGACTTATAAATAAAGTCTTAACAGAACAAATACAGATCTAGTCCCTGATCTAAAACAAAAAAAGAAGGTAGATTCACCTTACCTGAGCCTTCGTGATTGATCACCTGGTTTGAGTAAACCCGTCCTTCAGTCGCAGATCAGAAAGTGGCTGGCCTCTTTTGTACGACAATTCAGTCGGAGGACTTTTCAAATAAGAAGAACCGATGTGGTTTCTTCCCTGTATGGTTTCAAGCCACCTGGCCTGTCTGATCCGAGGTGAAGTGAAGGTTTCCGGTCCAAAGGACCAATCTGTCAAAGGAAAAAACTTCAAAGACCAATACACGTAAGGTTCAGTTAAGGCACTTTAATTTACTTGCAGCAAGGAGACAAAAACATGCAAATACAAGGATTTGTCTAACTACTAACAGGAAGTATGTTCATTCTTATACTATTTTACAAGACATGGCCTTCTAAGCTGACGTAATCAAACACAACTTTTAGCATTGTTCTACAGCAGATGTTACTTCAGATTTTCTGCTGACATGACTAGATTTGTGAGAAACTTTTCAGAAAAACAACCTGGCCTTGGTGACTATTAATCCGTTTACAAGCATCTATTGTACAGTGTTACTTTTCAAGGAACTTCTCTAATACAGATACAATCAAATGCTGATTGCAGTTCATATTTTCAAGCAGGCTTTGTACTAATTATCTGTAACTTCTACAGCTGTGTATTTTCTCATGGCACAGCGGAACTTCTTGTCTAAGTTTCATACAAGTAGTATTGTTCTATTCATTATTTTCCTAACACAAGCAGAAATCACCTGCTTCTCAGTAAATTTCTAAGGCACAAGCAAGATTTTAGCTAACAGTACAAGGTCAGAAAGCAACTGCAGTTTGTACAGATTTGTGCAGTATGAAATAGAATAAATGTGTTAACTCTTTTTAAGCTTCTAAATGCACCAAGCATATTGCTAATACACACATTAATACATATTTTTCTAACAGGGGCTAGGATAGACAGAATTTGCATTTCACAAGAACATGTGTATTTAATTGAAGGTCTTGATACCTACTCAATAACTATTTCAGATCATGCGCCAATAATAGCTGAAATAAAAACACAGGGTAATGAAATAAAAATGAGACTTTGGCGCTTTCCCACCTATCTGTTGAAAAGAGAGGAATTTAAGGAATGGGAAGTGGAGATTATTCAGGAGCTGTTAGAGAGGATAGACATTTCTTCTGAAAATATAGCTACAGAGTTGGATAAAATTAAAGTGGAGTTTAAAAATGGGTGGAAATAAAACAAAGGGAACTATGGTTAAGAAATAAGAATTATTTAGAAGGACTGACAAATGTTAAAGTATTGCAGAATAGGGGGAATCTCACAGAACAAGAAAAGGATCAACTGCAGAATGCTAATCCTCAATATGCATGAGCTTAGAGACTCAGGCAACAGAAAGAAGAAAGGGCTATCATCAGACTTAGGGAGCCTGTAACAAAGAAGGTAAGAGAGACCCCAGAGGTTTTAGAAATATTTTGGAAAGGAAGTCTGGAAGCTAGGAGGAAAAACGATGAAGATCTGGAAGATTTTGTTCCATTTCAATAAAAAACCATGATGTTAAGTAGTCTTGTTTATAATGGCAAAAAGAATGGCAAAAATACAAAGATATGGATAGATGTTATTTTTTGGAGGGGAGGCAAACATTTGACAACATTAACAGAGCATTGATGATCCAGAAGGAAGCAGAATTTCAGAAAATACTGTTGTCGCTGGTGGGTATTGATGCAGAGAAAGCAGTTGACAGAGTAAACTGGGACTTTATTAGCAGGGTATGGAAGCATTTGCATTTCTGGAAAAGGTGAAAATTAAAGTGGGGGGTCCTCTCTGATAATTTCTGGGTAGTGAAGAAAAGTTGGCTTTATTTGCAGATGATATTATTTACAGTTTCAGATCTTTGGTGCAGGAATACCCATATTTATGGGGACATGATAAAATGAAATATTTAGGGTTATGGATTAAAAAATTATTCTAATGTGGCAGCTAAGAATATGTGGAAAAAGAATAAAGGACTTTTATATATGGATGGATAGTAAGATACAAGCAGTTAATTAAACCTTCTTTTCTCTAGTTATACAGGTAGGGCATATTTTTTTTTTTAGACCAGGAGAAGTTGTAGCGAGCGATTAATAAAGAGCTGAAGGACTTTGTCTGGGAGGGGAATGTGGCAGGGGTCAAGTGGGATAAGCTGATTCTTCCAGTAGAACAGGAAGGATTGGCATTACTTAATTTGAAGGGGTATTTCAGACCTACACAGTTAAGACTCTTATACATAGCACAAGCAGAACTCTATAATTCAATGCAAAAAGGGATGATGATGAAACACAGGGGAAGCTCAAGAAATAAGGAGACACTGAGCTTTTGGATGCAGGCCTTTAAGGAGAATAACAATAATTATGCAGAATCATACCTCAGCTATACAGATTTTCACAGAATATCCATATTTTTGCCTCATATTTTTGGTGCGTTCCTCCTAAAAGTTCTTCTTTTCTGACAAATAGCTGAGGATTGAAGTAATTAAATAATGACAAACATTTGAGTTTAAGACTCCACATCCTTCAGAAAATTCATGCTAATGCAAAACCTATTATTCTATCAACTTTCTAAGTTTGTAAGAACAATATTTAAAATCTGTCCCTATTTGTCCCCCCATCATTTTAAGCTTTGCCCAGATTTTTTGCTCTAAGAGGTTGAGAGGTATGTGCAGAATATTATATCCATAAAGTAGCAGAAAGTATTCTAAGAAATAAACCAACATGGGAATGGAGAAAGGAGATTCTGCTGATAGGGATGACTGCAATTACGGATACAGACAATAGGCAAGAGGGGGATGGAATGTATTGGGGGAAACTGGCAAAGGAACCAAGGTATTGGGAATGAATACCTAGAGAAGGAAAGATAATAGAATAGGAAGACACCAAGAATTTATTTGGATTGCAGGTTAGAGATTGCCTCCCCATCAGGGATCGATATCAGAGTATAGGCAAAGAAAACGAAATAGGGGGGTCTTAAACGAAAAACCAGCACTGTCAGAGTTTTTAATATAATCTATAACAGAAGCTGCCATTAAAAAAGGAATGATTAGTAGACCATATAAAATATTGCATGATAATTATAAGAATCAATCAGATGAGGTTAGAAAGGACTGGAAAGAGAGAGTGGATAAGCAATTCACAAAGAAACAATGAGAGGATATATGTATGTCTCCCAGATAAGCAACAAAATCTAGAAGGTTTAGGATTTTTGCTTGGAGATGTTTACATAGATATTTTTATACCCCAAGTAGACTCCAGAGAATTTTTCCTCAGACAGACAGTACATGTCGGAGGTGTGAAGCTGAAGAAAGAGGTAATTGGGAACATATTTTCTGGGAGTGCGGTGGTGGACTTTAAGGATTCCCTGTGGGATGCACTGTCGGAGATGCTGGGTGGGCAGATTGGTCTGATGAGGGAGATAATTTTTCTGAGCTGTGATACAGAATTGGAATTGCCTAGGCTTGGTAAGGCCTTGCTGTGTCTAATAATGGTGGCTGCCAAAAAACAAATTACTAGAAAATGGAAATCAAAATCTAATCCAAATATACTGGAAGCAGTGAATATAGTAACAGAGATAAAACAAGTAGAACTGAGAGCTTTAGAAAAGGGTAGGAGCAAAGTACATAGGAAAAATGGGAACTGTGGGAACAATACATACAAGGCAGGAATGAGGTCTAAAAGGTGGCAGGACTTAAATGAGCTATGTAATGTTTGAGTGAGAAAGATTGGGTAGATTATAAGTGATGTATAATGTTTGCAACTGGGAGTATGTCAGTATGGTTTGCAATGTAAAATGCTTGTGACTAGGATTGTGTCAGTGTGGTTTGTTTTCATTTATATAAATGTATGATTGCCTATGTATTAAGTGATGGTTTAATAAAGATGTTTCTTGTTTAAAAAAAGACAGGAATTTTATAATTTATGTAACACTGCTTAGATTATATGATATATAGCAATATATGGGAAGTATAATGTTGATGTTAATATAGTTGATTATTTTTGTATGAATGTAAATTTGCCTGTGTCACAAGTGATAATCCAATAAAGGTGTTTGGAAAAAAAAGAAAAAGAAAGGACCAAGTATAATGTGATCATGTGAAAAGACTCTTCCGTTGCTAGTTATGTGGGATCTCCTGGATTACTCTTTTTTTGAATGTGACTCAACATCTTCTTTCTTACTACATGCTTCTCTGTTGGGATTAGACATCAGCAGGATGTTCTGTGAAGGGATAAAAAGGGAATTATGCAGATTCTGAATATGATGGTACTCACCTCCTTGTCCTGTGTGATGATCATTAGTACAGACAAGTGGAGACAGGTGCTATCCAAATGCTTCCAGTACAGAGCAGTCATGCAAGGTATCAGGGAGCTGACTCTATGCCTTGTCAAGGTGATCACAGTATTTTGATAATTCTGACATCCTTTTGAGCCATTAGCTACTCCAGAAGTTGCCATAACCTTACCATCTTAAAGAACCTTTAATGTCATATTGCTGTTTGCCATGCTGGGATCATAACTGATGTGGGGTCTGCTGTGTTTGGAAGATCATACAGTGGGATTCTAGGATGTAATGTCAATAGCACTGAGAGCCTTGCCCACTTGCTATTGTTTCTGTGTTTTAGCTTTTGCAGCTGGTCTAAACAGCTAGAATTCATCAAATGGTTTATTCGTACATTTGGCCACTGTGTCCTTTGCCAAACTATATTAGGTGCAGCTAGGTGTGGCATTTGATCATAATGCCAGTACTCATACCATCACCCAACCATCTGTAGTACTGTGTGCTAAGTGCATGGTTAGGTTTATTTATTTATTTAGTTATATATATGTGTGTATTTATTTATTTATTTGCATTTCATTATCAGGAAATTCTGACTGGGTAGAAGCCCATTTTAAGAGGAGTCCCAAGGAGAAAAGCTCCAAAATATTACAAAACATTTTAAAAACAATAATTTTACAGTCTTTAAAAATAATACAAAAACAACTACAGTTTAAATAATTATACCAAATTAGACATAATATGAAAACAATGGTTAAGAAAATATAAAAGTAATATGATAATGATTTAATAGTTAGAGACATTTTAGTGATTTTATAGAGAACATAAAGGTAAGTTAGTATAATACTAACAGGAATTGCAATACAAAGTGAGAGAAAAGCAGGCGTGTGGTAAATTTAGAGAGAAAGTCTGGGGAGAGAAATTGATAGAACTAAGGACGTGAGTGAAGAAGGAAGAATAAGGAGATGTAAGGTATGAATAGATATTTGTTCAAATTTAGGCATACAGTTTATCCTGGTGTTGAGCAAGGAATGTAGCAAATGGCTGATATCTGAAACTTTAGTCTTATGTTTTCCATCAGACAGCAACACATCCAAAGTCCAAGAAGATTCTTGAGTCATATCCTTCTAGAAACATAACATATGGGCCAGGTAGTTTATGGTCCTCAAAATAAAGATGGGAAATGTGTAAACTCAACTTCTCTAGCCTGTCTAGTGCATATGATTCTTTATTTGGTGACTGGACAGCCAGAGTATGTGGGGTAACAGCCTTTTTAAGGCAGCTGCTGCAATTATGTCATCCACCTCCGGAGTATGTGACAAACATGTCCAGTCCTTAAGTGGACAAATGATTCAGTCTGGAATCTTTAGGACAACGGTGATTCTTTCATGCTGTTTGAGTCACCTGACAACCCTTCTTGTCAGGTGGGGCACTACTCAAGAAGGAGAATGTGGGAGACTGAAAAGCCTCCTCCAGAATGCATTCAGCAAAGAAGAAGATTTCATTCACATATCCCACATTAACTCTGATCACCACCAAGATCTCCTTAAACTGGTGTCTCATCTGGCAGGGATGAAGGAAGGAGTCTGCTTGAGATTATCCATATGTGGGGTGGGAAACATTTGTGGAAGAGTCATGCTGCTCCTTCTTTTCCTCTGTGCTTGTTTTACTGAACTTGGAGGAAAAGAATTCAACAAAGAGGAAGATGAATCTCACCCAGATGAATCTTTAACACCTTGAGGTAGCCCCCAGTCCCTCTGTCCTTTATATAAGTAAGGTAAATGCCCAACAATGTAATCAGTTAAGATCTGATGGAACAGACTATAATGGAAGTTCCTGTTATAGTAGACACATGAACAGAAGCCTGTATTACTAATACTGAACTGATATTAGGACTGTAAATTATTCCACTGTGATTAACCTTAATCACTCTGGCTCTGAATATGGAAGATACCCTCATTTATATCAAAGTCAGTGCTGAAGGCATTGATACCAATAGCTGAAACACTGACCTCCAGGATGGCATTGTCAGTCCTGTGAAAACTGGTCCCAAACTTGATCCCCAAAGCATCCATCCTAGGTCCCAGTGCCAAAGGGTCTATCTAATTGTCAATGTTCCTGGGGTTAGAAACCTTACCACTAATGGCACCATCAAAAGGGGAAAAGTTAAAGTTGAGGGTTGCATCTCCAAGATTGCAACAGCAGTTGACAATTGCAGGTCTATTGTTGTTGACACAGATATTGACAGGTTGGTCAATTGGTGACCTGTTATGAACCAGGATAAGTATAAGAACCAGTGAGGAAAATTCAGACAAGGCAAACTGCAGCAAATTTTGGTAAGAAGAGCACTCCACCTCAATGTTAGTAAGGAAGGAGACCTGAGAGCATATATGCTACATTTTTAGAAATCCATAGCAATCATTATAATCCATGTTTACAGAAATGGACCTTTGAGATCTGACTAACCTGACTGACAGGGCTCAAAAGTCCACATTTTCTGTTCAGAAGCTAGTAATGATAAACTGTTGGGTTGGGTTTGAGGAGCAGATGACTCCTTGCAGAAACTTAGTTTAGCCAAGTGTGAGGAGACTGCCCCTCCAGTTGGCATTTCTTAGAAACAGGAGACAAAAAACAAATCACATACTCTGAGAGATGGGGCTTCTACTTAGCTTCAACTTGCTTAGGGGGAAAATAAGAAGATAATGAAGTACTGGCAGAAGCCCTAACATTAGTGACCTACTGCACAGAAACAGCTTTAAGTGTCTCATATTCCTGCAGTCTTTAATACAATGTAAGGTGTAAATGCAGCACAAATGTAACAGTGTGCAGAAAAGTGAGCCTAATGCTTATCTGGCACTGGAGTTTTGTTCCACATTTACTTTTTTAAACTTTTTTGCCATCTTTGTTATCACTATACAGAACTATATGCATGGTGTAAGAAATATGGAGAAGGATGCTAGTAAACACAGCACTGTGTCTAAGTGCTGCAGGTCATAGTATGCTGGGTAAAAAAATGGAACTCCTAATCCAAGATCTGAAGTTGTAAATTGGTGAGGAAATTATATTCAGAGCGAATAGATTTACTAACTTTATTCAATATACTGAATATTTGTTTTTTTCCACTGGCATACAGAAAGCTGCCCTTATTGTGACACAAGGGACCAGAGTTTCCAGATGAGCCTCAGAAGCTGGAGGTCTGTCGGTGGGGAGGGGGGGATACAGTAGGAATGATCACCTCAGGGGAAAGGGTCATTGTGACAGTGGCTGAGTTAGTGACTCAGTGTAAAGTGGGAGTAACTGCAGAGACACTGTGCTGGTAGCTCACATTATGGTACAGTCCTTTGAGTTCCAAATAATTGATAGAAAATAGTGATATTTTTTAACGATAAATTCAGTTTAGCATTTACTTAATGCAACATCCTTCAACTTTGCAGTGTCTTGGAAGAAAATTTAAAATTTTGCTAAATTGGTCTGATTAGTTAGAACCTGATGTATCATAAAAATGATAGATAACTAAACATGAAAGGTGATGCAATGACATGCACGTTCACTGAAAAAAAATAAAAAATGAATGGAATCTCAACTTGTGCACGCTAGTTATGGACTCATGTATAGCCTCCTGAAAGTTGACAGTGCATCAGTCTCAGCTATGAAACGTACATACCAATGGCCATATTCTCAGAGGGAGAAGTGCCAGTCTCCAGGGAGCACAGGGGGGATCTCATGGAGTGGGGTCTTATGGAGTGTATCTTCTACAAGGAGTGAGCAGCATAGATTATTGGGATAGTGCTATTAGCCTAAAATTTGGATTGTAGGCTCTAGGTTTGGTCTACAGAAGGAGGAGTCTGCCAAAGGAACTAAAAAAAAGAGTGATAAGTGAAAACACACATGAAAGTAGTGAAGAATATGAAAGTCGAGGTAAGGTGTTGTCTACAATGTTCTATACTGAGCATTTAGGTGACAAAAGAGGGCCAGCAATATACACTGTGACATAAACCACCAACACTAAATACCAAGGAGAAATGCTGGGCTAACAATATACACTGTGACATAAACCACCGACACTCAATACCAGGGAAAAATACTGGGCTACCAATATACACTGTGACATAACCCACCAACAGTAAATACCAAGGAGATATGTTAGACTACCAATACACACTGTGACATAACTCACCAATACTGTGTATGAACGTCAAATGCTGGGTTACCTATATAGACTGAGACATAGCCAACCAACACTCAGTACAAAGGAGACATGCCAGGCTACCTACATGCACTGTGACATAAACCACCAAGAATAAATACCAGAGAGACATTCCAAGCTATCTATATACACTATGATATAACCTACAAACACTAAAAACCAGGGAAATATGCTGGGCTGCCTCTATACACTGTGACATGAGCCACAAACACTAAATACCAGGGAGACATGTTGGGCAACCAGCACCCTGGGATATATATATATATATATATATATATATATATATATATATATATATATATATATATATATACACTGTAGCATGAGCCAGCACCACCAAATACAAAGCAGACATGCTGGTCTACCTATATACACTGTAGCATGAGCCAACAGTACTGAATACAAGGGACACATGCTGGGCTACCTATATATACTGTGACATCAGCCAGCACCACCAAATACCAGGGAGTCATGCTGGGGTACCTATATACACTGTGACATGAACTACTAGCACTGAATACCAGGGAGACACGAGTGAAAAATACAGTGTGCAGAAACAAGCTAACTCCTACAGGCTTAAAACACTGTACCATGAAAAATAGGAATTTCTCAGTCATATGTGCTCCTTTGTGAAAACAATTTACATTTTGTATCTGAGAAAGTCAGATACCAGGATGAAGAAGCTGAGACTGAAGGAGGAGGAGGCTGAGTTTTTTTTCCACAGGTGTCTAACAATACAGAAAATTGAAACAAACTGGTAGATGGGGAAAAAATGCCATTTCTTTGCTGGGTTCCTGCTCATCATATAGTTTCTTGTGTAAGTGATCACATGTGAACAGCTTTAATTTCAGGTTCTGCATTAAGCTGATTCTGAATGATGCTAGAGAACTGAGGCACATAATATATTTGTTCAGTTTTAATTACCAAGCCTCAAGACTTGCTTGTGTCTGCCACTGTTCTTGCATGTGCGTCACCTCAAATTCCTTCCTACTGCCCTGGGGAATTGGGCGCATTTCATCAATATAAAAAAAGTGCTTCATAACAAAACTTAGGGTTTAATGGCAGCCTGTCTTTGCATGTTTATACACTTATACTTCTCAGCTCCCCATCTCCAAAAATATTGCACTACCTTCAAACTGTAATTTTTTTTCTCTGTCAATCCTTGGAATGACCTTGGTTTAATTAACTGCATCTCTGTGAGTGAATCTACATAGAAAGTGAAGGTTAATTAATGAAGAATCGTTTCTACTCTAAACCCATCAGCCAGTGTCTGACAGCAAGTCTCCGCCATACAGTATTATTCAGTATCTCATTAGAAATGGTCGTCAGATTGATGTGTTAGCTTTGGTTTGAAAAAGGCACATTTTATTAATGATGAACATTTGTGGTGATGTCTCATAATTTCCAAAATAAATATACAACCGTCTGTCGAAAATAATAACCTGACAGCTTAAAGAATATTGTAATTAAAGGAACTTACAGCCCAGAAGGAAGTTACTTCAGCTTTAAATGATACCATATTTTTCACTCTAATAGTAGGCTTTGTAGTTCAGATCACTGAAATATTCCATGACTACTCAGTTATAGTGCAGTTGAAAGAAGAAACTGGGACATTCCATCTCATGATTTCTCAAGATGGTGACAAAGTGAGTCATAAATAAATGCATAAATGAAAAAAAAGTCTACACTTGCTAATGCAGCACAGATCTGATTCATTGCTTTGATGTGCATTGTTTTTAAAAAGGTTCAAAAGATAAGCAAGATTCTCTTTTTTCTCACACACGTGCCCTGTTTTTATGACTCAATGAACAGGGACGTAAAAAAGGCAGCTGTCTTGCCCACATTTAAATACAACTAGGCTCATAACTGACATTTTATATTATTAAACAAAAGCTCTAACTTCTAGGCCACAGTACCTCCATTGTATGCTGTTCAACAGGACACTGCTGCTACAAAATTCAGGTCTGCTGTTGACTATGAAAAAGTCTGCATTGTGGTTCAAAATGAGATGTTGCTGGGACTCCTGTTGGCAAACTTTGGACAGCAGGCAATACAACAAAAACTAAAGCAAGAGTATCCCAAGTATGCACTGACATGGCCCATGCAGTCAGAAGCCATATGCAATGGCATGGTAGCAGGAAATACTGCCTCGAACAGCAAAACCTACTTACAAAAATCGAAGAGATCTAAAATAGTTATGAAGCCAGTCACTTTCTAAAGCAAAAATAAATGAGCCCTGGCCAGAAAAAAAAGGATGAAATGATGATTTTGAAGTAACATTTTAAAACTAATAAAAGGAGACATGCATTCACAAAACAAGTACGTAAAAGCATCATGCTGTCATTTCTTCAAACCAGATTTTCAACATTACATTGTTATATTCCCATCTCATACCAAGTGGTATGGCAAACATTCAAATGTCTGGGTAAGAGCCCATTTGAAGCAAAGATTGTAAATTAAGTCTGGGAGGTGGGAAATATGCTTTATACAGGAACTAAAAATGACAGCTGTAATCTTAAATTGACTGTAACAACACAAAAAAAAAGATGATTCTCTAAATATGTTTCAGTTCTTCTCAGCACTGGGTATTTCAGATATTTATGAACAATAAATTAATGCATACAAAAACTGCTCTGGTAAAACAAATTATTAAACTGCTAAATATGAAAAATGCTACATGCCACTTCTCAAATTTCCACAAAGAATTCCCCTGTTGTACATTTAAAAACATTCTGACTAAAATTATTAACAAATTGTATACAGCTCAACTCAATGTTGTAACTCCAAGATGTTTAACTGTTTGTGACAGAATTAGGAAGAAAAAACAGTGAAACTGTAAAAGAAGAGCAAATGTTGACAATCACAGTTCTCCTTTATAGTTGTGTTTTGCAGGGGCAGTCACCCTGCACCCCTCACATCCCAAATACTTATACATACTAACTGAAATTGCTATACCTTACAGAAAGGGAAAAACTATGAGATACAGCAGCATTATAATTAGCATTAAGTTCCCATTTTCAAATATTCGGTCTTGTTATACTGGACTCACATTTCGGAGTTTTGGAAATTAAAATTATTACTCTACAGCTAAATAAAGTTTTGCAAAGATAACGCAGTGAAAAATATTTACTGCGTCTGCATATGTACTTGTATGGATACATCGTTGCCAGTGCTAGCTAGCATAATGTTTTTATGTTTGTAAGCGAGGCTGCATTTTTAATGCATCAGTGTAGCTGAAAATACTGTAGAGGTAACAGCTCCCCATACAGGAAGACATATTTGGCTCATTTTGTTCAATAAGAGATCATAGAAGTTTCAATGAAAATTTGGAAGACTATAAAGTCCAACATCTGAAATTTCAGAAGTTGTGAAGAAACTTGACTAAAAGAGTTTCTCTCCATAAGGACTGAATGGCTACATGGAGACTTATGTGAGCATAGCCATTATAAACAAGGATATGGAGATGAAGAATTTAAAATACAAACATTACTAATGATTGTAACTAAGAGTAGTTGTTGGACTTCATGAATCACTTATTAAAAAATTGCTAAAATTACATTAAAATAACATTCACCTCCAAAACAAAACTACCGTCTAACACAAAAGCATTTCAGATTGCTTTTCACACACACACCCCAAGATGTGCGTAAGTGAATGTGCATGCATGTGCTTGTACAAACACACACACACACACACACACACACACACACACACACACACACACACACACACACACACACACACACACACACACACACACCATTCCATACAGCTACAGCTAGGGATTGTTGCTTTAATCCCAGAAAAAAAGAAATTGAAAGGGAATAAAAATAGGACCTTTAGCCTTTGAGACATAAATACAAAATCTAACAGTCTGAAAGTTGAAGTGCAACAAGTGTAGAATAATGAAACAAAAGCTCTTCAAACAACAGAGATACTGTGGCCTAGCGATTAGAGCTTTTGGTTTTAAATGGGGCAGCATATCGATCAAAGCAATAGGAGTACACTGTTAAGAAAGAAGAAAAGCAAATATAAATGGAGTTATCGAAAACAAGGACGGAAGTACAGAAATGCATTTATTTATTTATTTGGTTATTTATTTACTTACTGACATTTGATTACCAGGAAAGTCCAAATGGGTAGGAGCCCGTTTTCAGTGGAGGCCAGGAGATAAAGGCTCCAAAGTATTACAAAACATTTTAAGAACAATAGTTTTGCAGTCTTTAAGAATAATACAAAAATACAGTTTAAATAATTATACCATATCAGACATAATATGAAAACGTTGGTTAAGAACAGATACAAGTCATAATTATACCAACTCAGACATAATATGAAAACATTGGTTAAGAACTGATACAAGTCATATGATAATGATTTAATAGCTAGAGAAATCTTAACCAGTTTATAGAGAAAGTAAATGTAATTTAGTACAATACAAACAGAAATTGTAATACAAACTGAGAGTAAAGCAGGTTTATGGTATATTTAGAGAAAAAGTCAGAGGACAGAAATTGAAAGAACTAAGGAAGTGACTGAAGAAGGGAGAGTAAGGAGATGTAAGGTGTGAATAGCTACTTGTTCACATTTAGGGATATAGTTTATCTTGGTGTTGAGCAAGAACAGAGACAGCTTTTAGTTAGGAAGTCTTTCAGAATGGTTTTGAAGGATGGGAGGGAGGGTACTGACCTGATGGATAGAGATAAGGAGTTCCAGGCCTTAGCAATATGGTACAAATACAGACAATGCCCAGCACATGTGGATAGAGAGGAGGGTTTGGTCGCTGGATCATAATGACCAACTGGGAACATAGTTGTGTAGAATGTTATTTAGTGCTGGACAAACAGATGTATTCTAGATAATTTTATAGGTGGTAAGAAGCTGTGTATATGTTAGTTGATGGGGTAGTTCTAATCAATTTATACAGTGGTAGATTCTGAAAGGGGTAATTGCTGCAAATTAAGCAACTTTGTTAAAGCATTGTTCAGGTTTTGATTTTTGTGGTCCCGGAAGGTTAGTAAGGATGGGGAGCATCATAAAGAAGAGTGAGGATTAGATACGTAGTGACAAGTGTAGTTTTAGTTGCACTGATGAGAAGGTATTTGACTTAAAAAACATCCCTAAATTTTGATGATTTTTTATGCAATTTTGTATATGCAGGTCGAATTTAAGATTATTATCCACTATCATCCCTAATAATTTTCTATGAGAAGTGACTTCAATGGTTATATTAGCAAGACAGAGGACTTTAAATTTTGTTGTTTTCATGGGAAGGGGAGTTGGGGGAAAAAGTAGCAGTTTTTTTCATGGTTGAGCAGGAATTGTGAATTAAAAAAACATGTTTCGGTTGCTGTTAAAGCATCCTGAGTAATATCTTGGAGGTGTACCACATTGTCAGGTGTGCAAATGAGTGTGAAGTCACCTGCATACTGTATTAGGGACTGGGAGAACCATTATGTGAATGTGTGGAGGGTGCTGGTAAGAATATTAAAGATGATTACCACGGATAAAGCCCTTATTCCTTAGTAGAACTCCCAAAGAAAGGAAAGAGTATCTCAGACCAGAAGTATGGATAAATGTGAGGCCCTATCTAGAACTTAGCTTCTGATGGAAGATGCTTCAATGAAAGTTTACATTTCCCAAGAAAACAAACCAGGAACGGTATTTTGTTAAACTAAAATAATACCATAATTAAGGGACTTACAGGCTAGAGTCTCTTAAGAAAGAATGAAGGCCAAACTATTAAGTTCTGTTGCAGTAGGATGGGAGATAGGCTTTGCAGGATATTTCATGTAAAGATCAAAACCACATTCCTCAAAATTGAAAGGAATAGGACTGCATGGATAGCAACCATTGTTACAGGCATGAAACTAGTCAAAATGTATAAGGATAGGATGGATCACCGTAGCAATGGCACCATTGCAACTGAATCTGTAACTGCCCCTGGTAGGTCAAAGTAATAATAAGATAAGTCAGTTGTCCTGAATCACCTTAGCCGAGGGACAATGGCAAATGAATCAGCATTTGACCCTAAAAGGTAAACGTAATCACAGAAAAATTAAGTAGTGTCATGTCCAACTGTAGTGAAATTTAAGTGCTAGCCTGTATGTGAAGAGTGCTTGAACGTGCTTCCATATAGCTACTGCACAAGAAGGGAGGCATAAGCAACTAGATAGATAATTAGAAGTAGAGAGGTTCACCACCGATGAGGGAGACTGACCATGGCAGAAGAGGTCACCACTGCTGAACTCTGAAAATCACTCCTAAGCTTTGCTTATAAAAAAATTCAGGGTATGAAAAGTATAATCAACTGGGAATAAAATAAGGAATATGTGTACATAAATATATGACTACACAAGGTATTCCAACTGCCATGCAAGAATAACATTTCTACGTGGAACACTACAGGTGGACAGTACCCTGTTCAGTACAGGAAAAAAGATGAGGGGTCTTGTATAAACCTGAGAACATGTCAGAAGATTAACAAGAGTTAGGTACAACAAGGATCCACCCACCCACAGAACAGACCCAGCCTCTCTACAAGACAAGCAGGAGGAAGAGGTTGTTATGTTTTGGAAAACTGTGAGGCAGGCTGTAGCCCTGTGAAAAATCTAAGTAATGGTCTATGTCTGCAGGATAGCAAGAGAGGATCACTTGATGGATGTAAAGTAGCAGCCACTGCAGAATATATCAGAATATGAATAAGTGCCAGTTACAACTAGGACCCACCTGCCTACATAACAGATTCATCCTCCATACATGTCATGGCGAAAGATGAGAAATTTTGGATAATTGTAAAGTTTGCCAGGAACAGGCCCTGGTAAAACCTAAGTGAGAGCATCCACACACAGGAATGGCAAGGTTGGGTCACATCTTACATGTAAAATAGCACTCTATGTAAGATACGAGTTCAGTAGCAATCTCATGTTCAACCCCTAGCATGCTGCTATAAAGTTCATAATTAATAGACAACTAAGTCCCCTGTCAGTTTCACTATCTGTCAGGATGAAAGACAGCTGAGAAAAGCATCAACGCTGTACAGAAATAAATAAATAAATTGTGCCTAAACTCAATTCCTTACTGTTGAAAGAGGGAGGTAGTGAAGGTCCAGTTGCTGGCTGTGGAAGGTATAATAAAATGGCGGCACACAGCCTGGGATAGCACTAGAGAAAATGGCTAAAAGTTCTCAGGCTCCCAAAGGATAACAATACTAGCATCCATTTGGTGATTGAGTTTTCCTTACACTATCATAACAGAATCCTAGGTCAGGGAAAGCAGCAAACTTGCTACTGTCTAGGCAAAGAAACCTCTTTGTGGTCAAGGTTGGGGAATGTTGGTGATGACTGAATACCCCCATAAGCACTGAACAGCTCAACTTTGAAATATCACCTCAGCACCAAAAACGTATGACACCAACCAGCATGTCATTGTAAGGGTTCTGGTACTTTAAAGCTCAGCTCCTAACCAGGGTCACTGCTGGTAGCCAGACTCCAAAGCAGAATCCAGACAGAAAGTCCTCCTTAGTGCCAAGTTGCCTGATGCTGAATTGGTATTGAAGATGTGAATCAATAGCCTAAGCACACACTTGGGATCAATGATACATTCAGCTCTGGAGTTAAACTCAAAGCCTATGAGGGCTGAAGTGATAAAGACCTCCACTTTGATTGTAGTAGGGACAAGATGGCCCAAAAGGAGTCCTACATCTCATGCTGTCACTGAAGTCAAAGCAGAATAGGAGGTACACATCAAGTGAGTCGATCCCAATAGAAATACAACCACACTGGCAATGATGCAGACAGGACTCGTGAGAGGGACCAAATAGAAATTTTCTATTCAACATGGAGCAAAAATAAAAATGTCCAGAAATGTTAGGTGAGTAAAGGCAAGCACAGGCCAATAACACAGTCTGTACATTCACCAAGGCTACTCGAAAAGTAAACTAAGACATGACAACAGCTAACAATGAAGACAGAAATGGACTGATGAGAGGACCAAACACTATATTAGTTCAGCACTAAATGCAAAGACTTGAAAGAAAGTCATGTACACATAAACTTCTACCTCTACAGATTTAATAAAACTAATGCGATATTTCTTATTAAAGATCACTCCATGAAGAAAAAAAAAAACTTTGATCTGTTTTTAAACATCACAAGTAGAATATGAGAACCAGACTAATAAAGGAATACAAAATATGCCACTGTCAGAAAAGTAGATTGAAATATGACCACATCTAATAACAGGTTTACAGGGGTTTACTAGACTAATGACCACAAGGCCCTTTTCAACCCTAGTCATGCATCCCAAATCCCTGACAAGTTCTGATACCCTTGATAATTGTAAGCGTGGGCCTGAGAGATTAACCATTTACAGGTTATCTGTGTCCATTAGAGGCATAGGTGCCAAACCAGGGATGAATTTCTGATTTCCCATCCAACTGTCCAAGTTGCACCTGAATTGGGTTTGGGAAGAACTCACATGGATGGGGAGCCTGTTCCATAGACGGGGTAGTCTCTGGGATACATAACTATCTCTCTGGCAGGTCCTACTTATATCACAGGCATGGTTAATTCTGTAGAACGGGTAATTCTGGCGCTGTTTGTTTTGTGGATATGCAGGAGGTCCATCAGAGTGGGGTATGACAATGCCCTGTATACTAGGCATAGATCTCCCCTCAAAAGCCTGTAGGAGACAGAATACAGGAATAGGGCCCTGAGGTGGTCTGCATAGGACATTTTGCTTATGCCCTGTATTCTTTTAATAAGGAACCTTTGTGGATGTTCCAGTTGTTGGATATGCCTGGTTAGGTACATACCAAAAGGGGCACTGTACTCAATGATAGGACTGAAGAATGCCGAATACAGTGGAACAATGACTTCCTTGGACTTAGATGCCATACCTTTGTTTATAAGTTGTGCAACATAGAATGATTTCCTCACCACTGTAGTCACATGATGGTCAAAGGCTAGATTACTATCTATGTGTGTCCCTACGTCCCTGACTACTGGGTCAACTCTAAGGGGTGTGTTTTCAATATGATAGCTACCAGGGATGGATGACTTCGCAAAGGATACTATTATGTATTTCTTGGCATTTGGTTTTAGTCCATGGCTGTGACACCAGTTGTTTTTCTGTGTCAGCCCCTCCTAGAGAACATTTGTGTCAGTGTGAGATTCAGTGACCACTCTTAATTTGCAATCATCTGCAAATTTATTCAGCCAGAGACCACTGACATTGGCCTTGACTTCTGGGAAGTAAATGCCAAAAAGGAGTTGTCCAAGGACTGATCCCTGAGGGACTCCACTTGTGATTGGCCTCTTTGTAGAGGTGGATTCCCCAGTTCTAACTTCCTGGGTCCTGTCTGTGAGCCAGGTGGCTATCTAACGGGTGACATAAGGGTTTGTACCTAACTTCTTGAGTTTGTCAACAATGCCTGAGTAGGGCTTTGTGTCAAATGCCTTGGCCAGGTCAAGGTAGGCAGTGTGAATGATTTTGTCCTCATCCATTGCTTTGCTGACCTTCTCAAAGAAGTCCACCAGGTTGAGTAGGCATGATCTGCCCTTGATGAAACCACACTGTTTTATATCTCTATTGATCATCTCCATGATAATTATTTCCATGGCTTTACATATAAGACTAGTAAGACTTATGGGTCTGTAGTTTCCAGGGTCTGCAGATGGCCCACCTTTGTGTAGAGGGATGACTGTTGCCGTTTTCCATTCATGAGGCATGAAACCTGTTTGGAGGCTACGGTTAAACAGTAATTCCAGAGGCCCTGATACTTCATGTTTCATGCTATTTAGAAGGCATCCTGGGATATTGTCAGGGCCTATTGATGCAGTGTTCTAGGTCTTAGAGAGACCATTAATGGCCTTTTCCCTAATGATAGTAGGAAGAGTTATATTTGATGATATTTCCCGAGGGAAGGTTGAGGGGGATGAGGGGGGGTAATGTTGGAGCTGAATTTATCAGCCATGAGGTTTGCTTTGTCTTCTCATTCAATATAGGTGGCTCCATTTACAATGAGCTCTGCACACAATTGTGTACTGCCTTTGAGGTTGCAGACATAGCTAATGAATGATTTGCGGTTGTCCTCGGCTATTTCATTGTTCATATTGTTTATATTTTTATTTTACATATATATATATATATATATATATATATATATATATATATATATATATTATATCACTTTTTAGTTAATTTTACTTTCTTCTATGATTGTAATAAATTGAATGACTGTATAGCTTAGTTGATGTAGGTTTATTAGTTTTAGATTACCAT
This sequence comes from Protopterus annectens, assembly GCF_019279795.1. Taxonomy (NCBI): domain Eukaryota; kingdom Metazoa; phylum Chordata; order Ceratodontiformes; family Protopteridae; genus Protopterus; species Protopterus annectens. The sequence goes on along the minus strand of NC_056746.1, from coordinate 1,008,402,135 downwards.
CTTTAAGCTAAATTATGGATGCGTTTTTTGTGATGTGGTTGATTGTGATGTGGTTTTAGGTTACAACCTATCAATAATGAGCTGCTGAATTGTTTGATTACTTGATTTTGTAATTAATTGATTCAATTAGTTGAATTGGTTTTAGTATAAAAGATCTGATTGAATTGTATACAGTAGATCTGAAGAAGCGTGGTTTGTTACACGCGAAAGCGCTCATCGTTTTTCCAGTTTGTTCAACAATAAACAACTTTCTGTTTCATCGTGGTGATTTGCCTCTAATTTATCCTATTGACATTGGCTTGGCGTTTTTGTAGGTATCTTCAAGAGACAGTTTTTGCTTTTATTTGCTTTATCGTTTTTTCGTGTGCTTGTACTGTCTCTACACGATGGAAGGGCTACCTGTGGAGCTTGATTATTTGCCGGAGAAATCTAATCAAAATAAAAGATGGAAAACACTAATTGATAAAAGAGACAATCCGTTACTCAGTATGGAGCTTTCTGCTGCTGCCATTCAAACTGAATCAGGTACTGTAAATGTTATTCCTGAATTCAATTCTCTATATAAAGAACTAGAGAATAATCTTTATAGGCTATTCCGTTTAATTTGGCAACGCAGGCACCTTGAAGTGTGCCTACACTTTAAAGTCATACCACGAGGTATGAGGGTTTTATGTATGCCCTCATATGGCAGTAGTCATCCGGAATTGCTTAAAAAGTGGCAGAAATTAAACTTGGATTGCAGTTTTGGGTACATGAAACTACTTATTGATCATTTCTTGCCGATTGAAACTGAATTATCGGCTCATGTAAATACATCATTCACTGACCTTTCTACTAGATTTAAAGGGGAAATGTTCTCCAGTAGATTGGACAACCTTTTATGCCAAATCGATGCCTATAGTGACAGGCTTCAACAAACGAAACTTCGTAAGCTACAAAGGGATCATCGGGACTTCAGTAATGGACAAGTTTTCGTTTGGCCTAGAAACAACCAAGGCCAAGAGACATCGACAGAGGCTTCATCAACGCCTATTAATTTAGAAAGAGGTGTTTCAGTAATGCAACAAGACATTGCCCCTTTAATGACTGGAACTATACCAGGCGACGTCATGACATCACAAATGGGTAGCTCCAGAATGATGCTGCCTGAGAATATGGATACACCTCCACCTAACCAACTGGCGTTGAATCAACATGACATTTTAGGAGCCAAGCCCAAGATACAGCAGAGCAACATTGATTCTTTTTTGCCGTTTCCTGTAAAATTCCAAAGCAACATGAGGGGAAGGTCACAGAGTCGAGGACGAGGCAAGAGGAAACTATCGGGCGAGTCGCACACAAGGAAAGGACGGATGAGGAACTAAACAATCTGTTTTTTAACATATCTAGTTTATCCCTTTCTGACTTGGAACATAAAATACTCAATAACGGTTTGTCCTTTATCCCTGCACAAAGCAGTAATATTTCAAATATGCTTATTGATTTAAGAACTTTCATACGTAATGTAGCTCTGAAATTGTTTTACAATAAGAGCAATGTTTCACACAACAATAGAAATATTGTGAATTATTTTAAAATAAAAGTACCTTTACACCAGCGTTACATCCATATCTTGATTGTTTTGTTAAAAGTTGTGAGAAGGATTTTTATAATTATTATAGTAACATCAAAAAATTCAATTCCAATTTCTTCTTTAACATCAATAAAGATGAATGGGAATCTTTGAATTCCTTAATAAGAAACCATGACATAACAGTTAAACCAGCAGATAAGGGGGGGGGGTTAGTACTCATGAATACTGATGACTACATTAGCTATATGAATATATTACTAAATGACACTGATACTTATATGTTGATTGACACTACGAAAGTTGAGAGGTTAATCTATGAAGTGCATCATGAGTTATACGATTTATTAATGTGCAGACAGATAAATTATGACCTCTACTCATTTTTTCTTATAGAACATCCAGTAATACCTTATATTAAAGGCCTCCCCAAAATGCATAAAGGCGTTTTTTCCACCACCACTTCGTCCTATAGTAGTAGGACAAGGCTGGGTAACTGAACACATGTCGATATATATTGAGAAAAAGCTAAGACCCTTGGTAACAAATATTCCAACTATTTTGAGGGATTCTTATCAGTTGTTGGAGGATTTAAAGACTATGGATGGTATAGTTTCAGATTCATGCTTATTGGTCACCCTAGATGTTAAAACTTTATTTACGGCTATCCCAAATTGTTATGGACTTGAAGCCATTAGGGACTTGCTTCATAATAGCCAATTATATGTTAATGATGAACAGATTTTGATAAACACATTATTGGAAATGGTTTTGACTAATAGTATTTTGATGTTCAATGACCATACATATATTCAGCAGTGGGGTGTTGCTATGGGCACCCCCTGCGCTAACACTTATGCGAACCTAGTGATGTATAGTTGGGAAACCTCATTTGTATTTACACATGATGTTTTCAAAAATATCTTACTATACAGAAGGTTTGTAGATGATATCCTACTGGTATGGCAAGGTACTGCAGAGGACTTAATGACCTTTATACTTGAACTTGAAAATACAACAGACTTTCTTAAATTTTCCATTGAATATTCTGAAATGAGTGCAAATTTCTTAGATATTACTATCACTAAGGATGGTAGGGGTGGTTTGATAACGTCTTTGTTTAGGAAGTCATGTTACAAAAATACTTTCCTAATTTACAATTGCATGCATCCCAGGTTTGTGTTCAATAATATAGTTAAGGGACAATATATGAGGGTCAATAAATTATGCCAGGAAGCTGAAGAACAGAAAAATGAGTATGATATACTTGAAAGGCTCTTTTTGGATAGGGGCTACAATGCAGCAATGGTAGCCAGAATAAAAGATTCTTTTCTTTTACCAAATACCCCTGCTACTAGTCGCTCAAATGTGAGGCCTTATAATCATAATTATGGTAATAAGAGATATGACAATAGTAAGGTGTCTTTTCAGACAAGTTTTACTAGTGATAATAAATATATTATTGATATTATTTCTAGAAATTGGCATATCCTGATAGCAGATATAGAAATTAAAAATATAATAGGAAACCATCCAGCTTTCACTTATAGAAACATGAAAAACCTCAAGAGGCTACTATGTATAGAGAAGAAAGGATTATGTACAGCTAGTAACAACACTAACATTAATACTTTTGGCACCTATCCATGTGGTGGATGCAATATGTGCCCCTGGAAATCCAAACAACAGTCCTTTGAGCTTCCTGAACTACACTATAGATTTGAACCTAGGTTTACAGCTACATGTGAAGCTAAGAATGTGGTGTATTTTGCTAACTGTGAGTCATGCCCAGCTTTTTATATAGGCATGACCACACAACGCCTAAGGGATAGAATACAAGAACATTTGCATGATATTAAAAAACTGGACTTAAAAAATGCATTAGCTAAGCATATTATGGAATGTCAAGGTCATAATTTTGCCTTTAAAATATTACAAGTGAGTACTTATAGTGAAAGAAAAGGAGATAATTTTAATAATTTAGAAAATTTAGAGTTAAAATGGATATTGAAATTAAGGGCACAATAACCACCAGGTCTTAACTCTTACGTTAGCATCAGATCTTCTTTAAAGAAACGTAGATTTAAATAGTATGTCTAGAACATTTTATTTATATATACATATATTGTCTATCACTTGTAATTATTTATTTGATTTATTCTACAATAATAGGTCTTATATAGATATATATATATATATTCATATATATTACATATATGATTATATATATTTTATTTTATACATACATACATTGATACCCTAATATATTTATATTCATATATATATTTTTAGATATGTTTTATACACGTTTTCTATAGCTTTCATCATATATATATTTCACACACTCAATGTTTTATGCATAGTGTAGTTCACTTAAGCATTTCATGTGTTCTTTTTCTTGAATTTGTTATGGATTTGTCACATGTATATATATTTATTATTTATGTGACTACATACTTGCATATTTCATTGTTCATATTGTTTATATTTTTATTTTACATATATATATATTATATCACTTTTTAGTTAATTTTACTTTCTTCTATGATTGTAATAAATTGAATGACTGTATAGCTTAGTTGATGTAGGTTTATTATCTTTAGATTACCATCTTTAAGCTAAATTATGGATGCGTTTTTTGTGATGTGGTTGATTGTGATGTGGTTTTAGGTTACAACCTATCAATAATGAGCTGCTGAATTGTTTGATTACTTGATTTTGTAATTAATTGATTCAATTAGTTGAATTGGTTTTAGTATAAAAGATCTGATTGAATTGTATATAGTAGATCTGAAGAAGCGTGGTTTGTTACACGCGAAAGCGCTCATCGTTTTTCCAGTTTGTTCAACAATAAACAACTTTCTGTTTCATCGTGGTGATTTGCCTCTAATTTATCCTATTGATTTGCGGTTGTCCTCGGCCTGGGAAGCCAAATGTACCTCAACTTTGGCTTTGGTAGACTTTATTTGTCCTCTGAGTTTTTTGTTTAATTTGATGAGAGTGCTTTCATCCTGATGGGTGCTGCACCTCCTAATTTTGCCATGAATTTCTTCCTCCTGTTACACAGCCTATTGATTTTGTGATTCCACCAGGGTGGCTTGTTTTTTGAGTTATTTCTGAACTTCTTCCTGGTGTGTACAGCTGCCTTTTTAATTTCTCCAAATCTTTTGGGTTTTTAATACCGTGATGGGAATGGACTCCATTCCTAAGTCAAAGTACGATTAAAGTTCATGAAATTAGTATTGTTTCACTCTTTGATGTCAGCCAAAAGTGCTCTCTGTAGCACCCACAATATACCCTGCAATGACTCCTTCTGCAATTTGTATGGAGTTACATGTATTGGTAACATATCTAAATATGATTGTAAACTCTTTTTTATAAGACCCATTGCTCCTACTACTACTGGAACTATCTGGGTATATTTCTTCCACATTGCTCTTGTTTCTGCATGCAAATCCTGATATTTTATAACTTTGCGTCTCTCTGTATGCAAGACACTGTAGTCACTGGGTGTGGTGATTTTAATGATTAGTGCTATTTTTTCTTCTTTTCTTGGATCACTATATCCAGTTTTCTAGCATCTATCTTTTGAATTGTTGGTAATGGATGATCCCATGTGGTGCAGACTTCATCATTTTCTATGATGCTTTGTGGCTTATATTTCCAGTGTTTTTCAGCCACTTCAGTACCATAATGTTTTCACATTTCCCAGTGCAACAGTCTTGCCACATTACTATGCCTTTCAGTATGCAGTCCTTCTGCCATTAGTATGTCACAACCAGCAACAAGGAGTGTGACTGTTTCCATTTCGGTTTTATAAAATCTACATTTGTCTGTTTCTTCCACATGTTCAATGGACTTTGTAAACCAGTGTGCATGTAGCCACTAACTTGGGCTGCCAATATTAACCTTTCATCTCTTAGTTTGAATTCACAACTTCTTAACCATTCCTGTGTTTGTTCCTGATCAACACGAGGCTCTTCCAGTTTTCTATACTTGCAGCTGTAGTTACGCGTTTTCCACATGTCTTGCCTTTTCATCTGGTCCGTCACCTTATATTCTTTCTTTAGTTTTTTGGCACATTCAGTTGCTGCCTGATTTTTATCTACTTCTGGTTTGATTTCCATTCCTGCTTGTCACCGATATGCTTCTGCTAGGTTAAGCAGAGAAGTCATCTTAGATTTATTCTCATCTTTTAAAACTTTCACTACCTTTGGGTCTTGTGAGGTCATCAGATATGTGTGGAGTCCCACGACTGCAGATGTATACCTGTAATCAATTTCAAAGAGGCCCATCGCTCCATCTGAATGGGGAATATATAATCTTGGTATGCACTGATTTTTATAGATCATTTGATGAGCATGAAGCATCCTTCTTTTTTTCAATATCTAATATATCTAACACATTTTGGGGCCAATCAATCACTCCAAAACTGTAAGTTAGGACAGGAAGAGCAAATTGATTTATAGCTTGGATTTTGTTCCTAGATGTCAACACTGTTTTCAGGATTAATTTAAGTCTTCAAAAGTATTCCTTACTAAGTGGCTGACCATTCATCAATTCCCAAGTATTTATACACTCCCTCTTGCGCAAGTTCTTTTATATCCCATTCTTGTCCCAAACTGATGTTTTCCTGGTGCTGCAGTTTTCCTGCTTTAAAGGTTGCTTTTGCACATTTATCAAGACAAAATGACATTCTAATATCATCTGTACCCATATATGCAAGCTGTACAGATGTGTAAAGGCCCTTACCAGCCCTATCCAAATGTTCTGTTTGCTGTACACTTCATGATTTCTGCAGGAACTAAAATATGTGGTGTGCATGAAACTCAGCATGATGTGGAAGAGAAGGAGTAAGAATATACCCCCTCTGGACAGCTGCAAGTGACATGTTATCCCATTGGTTTTATGACACCTGAAGAGAAAGAGTGTGAAATTAATCAGTTTATTTGGCACTGCCTGCTGGTCTGGTTTTGTGTGCACTACAACATTCATCAACTGGAAGAAGTTCTGCTACTTCAGCAATGTAAAAAGCAACTTCATCAGCAAAACTGGAGCAATACTACAGTGGGTTCGCTGATCTTGGGTGAAGTCGCCAAATTGAATATGTCATGCATGAAGGTTTTAATGGACTTAGCAAGGGACAGTTTGACCCAGAGCCATGAAGCAAACTACAAACAGATAGATACTAGCAAAAAAAAGCATCATCTTCCTGGCCTTGGGAATTAGCCTATGTCTATACAACTGTGATGGCAGACATTTTTCTACATGGTGATACTTCAGAAATAAAAAAAATGGCCCTTATTGGTAGTAGTAATGAAGCTACCTTAATGACAGCTGCACGGCATTCACAAAGAATCGGACTGTGCCAGCTTCTACAGTGTAACGTATTGCAAATGCCTGATTGTGATGACATTAGTTGGTACATTCGTTACAGTGCAGTACACACTTTGGTGAAAGCCTGTCATGTGCTTCAAGGGAATGCAAGTCAAGAAGGACTAAGAAATGCTGCCTGAACAGCTTTACAAAAGCACCTGTGTAAAGAAAGCAACCACATTCTAGAAGCTGTCCAAGTATCTGAGGCTGAGATAAATGGTCCGACAAATCCTTGCATTAATGAGAGTGTAAAAGGACCACCGGTTTTAAGGATCTCAGCTGTAACACAGCATGTGGGCCAAAGAATTGCCAGCAGATTAGCTCAGTTCTACTTACCACCTGCTATTCCTTACATCCCCCTACCCAGAACTCAGAAAAAAAAGAGACCTGCACCTAAGATTTCAGTTCCAAAGAAGCATGTTTCAAAAAATAAAGCTACACATCTATCACTAAGGGATACATTTTTTCTGATAGACACACCTTATGAACGTGGTCCTGATTTCAATATTCGGACAGAAATGTACTTACAAAGAGTGATAGAAGATCAGTGGAAAGAGGAATTGCAAGTCATTCTTAAGGAGGAAGAAGAAATCCTTAAAAAGGAGCTGCAGGAAAGAAAGAAAAAAAGGAGGAGGAGCACTTCAATGAGCTAATGAAGAAAAGAGAAGAAAAACTGAACAAAAAGCCTAAGCCCTATGAGTTGTAATTAGAGAACAGTTAATAAAGCAGAAGCCCATCAGTGAAATTCAATACTACAGACAGATCGCTCATTCTTTCTTATTAGCTTATGAAGATAATGAGGTCCTCTTCCATTTATACTGTCATGCAAAGCTCATTGTGAATGATTCCTTTACTTCTTCAGCTTGTCTCTGTTGTATACACTCATCAAAAATAAAACAGAATCCTATAAACTACTTTTCAATTACTGATCCCAATGGCTTGTAGATGAACACTTTATTAAGATGAACAAAGAAGAATGTGCCTTTCTGTTTTTTTTTTAGAAACAACACTTTAGTTTCCAAGCACTCCATCATTATTATAATGGTACCACACTAAATTGTTTGTCTATAAATTGCTTACCACTTCATCCCACAGTGATTGAAAAAAATAAATAATAAAGGGGTGTCTTATTTTGTTCTACTTTCTTATATAACATGTGCTTATTTTCCTTGTAGCATATGTTTTGCATGACTAGTATCTTTAATTGAAGTTTAATGCTTGAAACTGAATTTTTAATGTGCTGTTTTATGTGTAGCTTTTCTCCCCGGGTCTCTACTGAAAATGGACATATATTCAGTTAGACTAGCCCGGTCAACAAATGTAAAATAATTAAATAAATAATCTGAAAAGGTTTTGACAACTTGCAGCTGTACTTTCAGTTCCTCATCTGATGAGCTATACAGTTTTAAATCATAGACAAAGAGATGAGAAGTCTTTAGACTTTCTTGTTTTCTTGGAGCCAAATTATAGCCATGGCCTAAGCTGTTAAGTAGACAACTTAATGGGTTAAGGGCAAGGCAGAATAGCAATGGTGACAGAGAGTCACCATGGAATATCCCCCCTTGAATTTTTATCCCTGGGATAATAATTTGTCCTTTATCATGGCTTAATTGCAAAGTGGTCTGTCACTGTTTCATAGTCACTGTAATGTAGTCGATCAGTGCAGGGTGTTCTTATACATTTTTAAGCACTCTTTTATCCATGAATGTGGGATACTATCAAATGAATTTTGTAGTCAATCCTTGCCATACTTAGATCCCTTTTTACAGTTCTCCACTTTGACTTTATTTAACAACAAATGATCCTTTGTTCCATATGACTTTCTTTTATTGCCCTTTTGTTCTACTGCCATAATTGAGTTTTCTTCTAAATGACTATAAACTGTCAGCATCAATTCCAGTGTATAGTTTATAAGTCATAAGAATGTAAGTTATTGGTCTATAATTTCTGGGGTAGCTTGCAGGTTCACTCTTAAGTAGGAGTATTGTTTTACCTGTTGTTAGCCAGGTTGGTGTCTGTTCGGGCTGTGCATATAAATAGTTCTTACTCATGGCTAAATCTTTGTGCAAAGATGTTAATACTTTTAACCAGAAGTTAGGTACTACATTTGGGCCTGGGGTTTTCCAATTAGAGGCTTTTCTTAACTTTGTTTCAATTCTCTGGCTGTCACTTCATCCCATTTCATATCCTGTACCTTTAAACGGGTCTATATTATATGTTCGAAGTTTGAAAACTTCAAACATTAAATGTTCGAAGTTTCAAACATCGAACATATAATAAAAAAAAAAAAAAAAAAAAAAAAAAAATTACCTGACTAGTGTAGGCGGGGGGCAAGCCACCCTGCACCCCCACTCACCCCCCGCTCTTTAAATATACCAACTCCGAGACTGTACTATAGTGCGGTAAAGGGAAGATTTCCCTTTCTGCACTATAATGCAGTCTCAGAGTTGGCATATTTAAAGAGTGGGGGGTGCAGGTGTGATTGCCCCCCTGCCTACAAGTGTTAGTTTTGGGTTTGGGTTTTTTTTTTTGTTGTTGCATATGTTTGAAGTTTTATAACTTCGAACATTTAAATTCAATATTTTAACATTCGAAGTTATAAAACTTCGAACATATGATATAGACCCCCCTTTAAACTTCTTATTCTTTCTTTTACTTCTTTTATCCATTTAGCATCTTTGTTGTGTTCCACAGGATCTTCATAGATAATTCTCCAAAATGCACTTATTTCTTCTTTTTTTGACGGTTTTCGGCAGTCTTTCAATTATTTTTACCTTGTTTCCCAGTTCTCTATCAAACTTTTTTGGGTCATCAATAAATTGCGTATTTTGTACTTTTCCTTTATATTTATCTCTGTATCTTCTAAGTTTTTCCACCTGTGCTAAAATGTTTAGTTTGTTATTTGCTATAGTGCAAGATAGATCCTGGTCTGTTCTAATACTGTGCATTGCTTTTATAAACATCTATCTTTCTTTGTATTTTTGCTGATCTATTCCCACTTCTATAGTGTTCTAGTGACACTTCTTGTCTTAATAGCTTTATATTTTCTCTATTTGATACTTTAGTGATGGTATTCGATTTCTCCCCTTCCTTTCCCTCACTACCCTGTGCTCTTGTGGCAGAACTTTATCAGTTATAAGTTTAGCCGCCCAGTAATATATCCTGTTTACTTCTGTTATATCGCATGGATCTCTATGGACAGTCCTAGTTACTGTGTTCATTTGTTTTATCAGACTTCTGACTTTTGGGGTTTTATTGACCTTCTGTAGACTATTTCTTTCATTGATCTTAACATATCTATCTATATCTATTAAATCAAGCAACTCTTCTCTTTCTTCCAAACTGAGGGCACATCCCATGTTTTCTGTTTCCTGTGGGCATTCTAAAGAAAGTTCTATGGCATCTTCCTGTGGCACCTTCTCTTCAATTTCATCCTGTGCCATCCATTCCTCTATCATATGGGAACTCACTGGCCTGTCACTCCTCAGCATAGACTGCATCACAGTTTCCACAGTTTGCTGTTCCTTCCCTAGCAGTTTAGCTTCAAGTGAATGTTTATGCTCATTCCTGTGGTAGGCTCCAAAAAATTTCTTGAAATGGCACCTGACTAATTGCTTCCAGTTCTGCTGGTTTCCCCTTAATTTGGATATCCTTTGCTCTATCCTATTGTGATGCTTTCTGCATTAGATTTTCTACACTGAATCCTTCACTTTGCAGGTGCTCCATAACCTCAGTTTTTATTTCTTTAACTTTTCCATTACTAATCTACTTTTCCTCTTTGTCTTCTTATTTTTTGTATTGTACAGTTATCCATATCTGGATTCCTTTGCCTGTATTTTTCTTCAAATATCTTTGGTGCTGATATTTTTTATATTGATTAGTTTTGCTTTCTCCTTTGCATAAATATTATACCACATTAAATCTCTTTTTCTTTCCCTTGTCCATATTTCTTCTTCAGATGTCTCCTGATCTTCCTGCTTTTCCTTACTTTGAGGACCCACTCCATCATGCTGTGATGTAGTCTGTGTTAGACCTTCTACATTAAATCCTTCACTTCGTAGGCATTCCGTAACTTCAACTTCTATTTTTTTAACTTCTACTTTACTAATATTCTTTTTGACATTCCATCTTTGTGATATTATTTTTTTAATTGTGAAATTTTCCATATCTGGATGCCTTTGCCTGCATTTCTCTTCAAATATCTTTGGGGCTGCCTTCTTTATATTGATTAATTTGGCTTTCTCCTTGGAATAAATATTGCACCATATTAAATCTCTCTTTCTTTCCCATGTCCATATTTCTTTTTTATACTTTTCAAATATATCTAGGTTTTGTTGTTTATAATTTTGCACTTCCTCGGATGCTTCTTTTTCCAAGAAGATCAACATTTCTTGATCTATACACTGTTTTTCAAAAATCTGTTGTATTAATGAACACAAATTTTTTTTGAAGCTTGTAACAGTTTTTCCTGTGGTAGTATTTTTTCTTTCCTCTAATTTATCACTTAATCTTTTTGTATATCATCTGTCTGGAAATTCTGAGCTTTTGGCATAACAGTAACAGTATATAATTTCTTTCTAATCCTCAATAGTCCACTATATCATCTTTATGGCTCTTCTTTGGCCTATTAGTTTTTGTGATTTTTGGGGACTGCTACTTCCTTCTACAACATGGGGGTTATCCTCCCCCTGGGCCTGGCCTGGCACCATTGTAGGAATGTTTCCATATTTTGAGGATTCTAAACTGTCATTTTTTCCAGTCCTGGCACCAGTGCGCCTACCAGGATTGGGCACTTTTTTATCCTGGGTCTTGTGCACCCAGCTATCTTTTTTTGTTTTTGACTAACTTTTGTCCCTGATATATGCTATAAAAATACAATCCATATATCAGTGTCGCCTTGGTGAGATTTTGTGAAAAAACAGGGTCCACCTTGTGAAGGTACACCCCAAGACTTGAGGATGACTTCACTTTCAGCACTATTACTCTTCTTTAGTTGCTGACTTTTCATCTCTCCATTAGGACCCTAAAAAGGGCAATATGGGGGACGACGATGTTTTAGCTACTATTCGAAAGCCTAGAGGGGAGAGGTGCAGACCATCCTTGGTAAAGCAACGTGGTCTGTTAACCATCTCCTTCCATGCTGACAAATATTGCACCCTCTTAGAATGACACCAGAAACTAAGCCAATTATTAAAGTCAATCTTCTTTTGTTCATACTGTGGCGTCATCCTTGGAGAAGGTAAAATGCCTCTATGCAGCTATTGACATGCTTGTACAGGGTTTCTGTGAACAGTTCTGGATAGGCAACAGTGTTCTCAAGGTTTATGGGGGAATTGAAATTTTGCAGGTTCTCACTTAATAGCAAGAGGTTAGCCTTAGAATAGTTTCTGAATATTCCAGGTTTAGCTGGGGGTCCAGGTTTTAATTTTACTTCAAAGGAGATCATTTTGTGGTCTGACATTACCAGAGAAAGCATTACAGTAGGGAGTGTGCAGCACTTTCACATATTAGTGAGGACCAGATCCAGTATGGTTGCACCCCTGGTTGGTGTATTGACTGGTCCAAGAAATTTGTGTTTACAAAATCCAGGAATCTCTATGGATGTACATTTGGTGCCATATAGGATTCCCAGTTAATAGTGGGGTAATTAAAGTCACCTATGAATATGGTATTGTTTTGGATGGTTAGTATTTCTAATAAGTTTAAATACATGGTATGGGTTTCCTGGTTCATAGAGGGGGACCTATGGCTTGCAGGGTGGCCTAATGGTTAAGGTGTTTGCCTTACAAACACAAGGTACAGGGATAATTGGCTGGGCTTAAAATGGCTCGCAAGGGCAGTTATCCTAGTACTAATCTATGAACCTAAAAAAAAGGAAGTGGTATTGAATTTTGCCTATGGTGATTTGAACATAGAGCAGCTCAAATGCAGTGTCCTGTTTGACCAGCCATGAAGTATGTCTATCTTTAATGTAAATAGAGACACCTCCACCTTCAGTCCCTGCCTGTGAAGTAGCTGGCTTAAATGTGTGGAAGGCATTATGACTTAGCACTGCTGACGTGCTCTCCACACCTTTAAACCACATCTCAGTGACTGCACAGACATCAGCTTTCTCTAGGGTAAAGAGAGCTTCTAGGGAGTAGAGTTTTTTGCTTAGACACCTACAACTGTGCAGTAATACCTTTAGATTTTCTTTGTTTTGATTTGCTATATCGGAAGTACTTTCAGCTTGGCATTGCCTAAAAAAGGCAACATGGGGAAGACAGTGTTTTAGCTAATATTTGAAAACTTATAGGGGAGAGGTGCAGACCATCCCTGGCAAAGCAGCATGGTCTGTTGACCATCTCCTTCCATGCTGACAAATATTGCACCCCCTTAGAATGACACCAGAAAATAAGCCAATTATTAGAGTCTTTTGTTCATACTGGAGAAGGTAAAATGCTGCTCAGTGCTGGATTCATACCAGCCCGAGACATATTCCAAGAGCTCCATGACATCTCTCTTCATATAGTCCAGGGAGGTACATCCTAGGCTATTTTCTCCCACATGGACTATGACTGAGTCATATTGGTAATTGTGGTCCAATTATCTGAGTGCCTGTGTAATGTGGCAGATTCTAGCCACTGATAAGCAACTGACCATGACTTTCTCCTTTCTCAGCCTGGTGAGAGGGACATCAGTGTGTCTCATGATGGAGTCTACAATGACTAGAATATTGCACTGTGTGGTGGCTTGCCTTATGGGCTTAGAGATAGATGCTCCATTAGATGTAGCTCTATGTGTTGATGTGGGTGCTGTTTTGAAAGGGCGCATATGGGGCTGCTGAGGGCATTTAATATGTGTACTTCATCTTTGTGGCTTAGGAAGGTTACATTTAAGTGCCTCAGCATATGTGGGTCTATGTGTCTGCTTTGAATTGTGCGTGATGAGTGCAGTGTGTGTACTACTGACAACCTTAATGATATTAGGAGTGCTTTTATATGAGAGCTTTGCCTCCAGTGACATTGTGTAAATACATCTCTCATATACCATATCAATTTGTTTGAAATTTAACTGGTTGTCAGTAAACATGAGGCAATTTCTAAATTGCCTTAGGATGCCCATATCCACCCAGCCAGTAAGAGAGACAGTAGGAAAGTTCATATCCATGGCAACAGACCCTTTTTTATTGATTAGACAGAGTGAGAATATCAATTACTGTCAGTATTATCCGGTTTGCAACTATGGGGACAGTGCTTGTCACTTGTCACTGTGAATTAGTTGTCCTGTGTACAACTAGGTATTGGAGAAATTTCAATTGTGCTTTTACAAGAAAAATGTCACTCAAGGTGTCTGAGTCCATAAAGAGCACTGCCAAACATTTGAGGGGAAACTAATACATAGCCCCTGAAAATTTAAGGATGAAGCATTAGGCAGATATTCTGAAGTCAGAAACAAATCAAGCAGTACTTAATGAAAACAATGAATTAGCTTGTCAAAAATTATGAAAAGAGGGGAGTCACATAAATGGCTACTGCCTGGCTACTACTAATGCTGGTCTCACCACACCTTCATTCTGTTGGAATAAAATGCTCCTTTGCTTCTTCTCTCACCAGAAGCAAAATGTTAGCACCAATCCCAAGATGAGAAGAAGACCTGTTTGGTGATCCACAGTCTTGTCCCAGATGATGCAAGGGTCTATAGGCTTGCAGCCTTTTCCTGGTAGATGCCTTGAATAGCAGCCAGAGCAATCTGAAACATTAAACACAGACACTTACTCTCCAACCAGAAACAGTCAGGAATCAATGCACTCTGTGAGAAGCACGTCACAGAGAGGGTCAAACAGAAATCAAGCTCCTTACACATGGAGCCCATAGTAAGTCATGCACAGATGAACACCAACATTTACCTTTAGTATGGCAAATTAAATGTTTGTTAGATGAAAGACAAAACTGAAAAGAGTAAAAACTTTGGTCTGCTCTAAAAACTACAAGTGAAGTCCAAACCAGCCTGAAACAAGACTATGACTGGCACTGGAGTCCAGAATGACTCTTACATGTGAAGGTCATTCAGTTACATGCACACAGAAAGTTCCCAAAGACTGAATAATGCATTTATGAGCACAGCATCATTCAGACACTTGTATAGATGTGGAAAAACTGAAAGTTTAAAGTTTAACTCCAAACTATGATAGTAATGCCTCATAAAGATCCAAAAATTACTAAGAACATATTGAGAAAAATGCATCTGATTGTAAGACATGTACAGACTAGTCCAAAAGGAAGAAAGATGTTAGGAGAGGAAGTCAGGTAATAAGAAACATAATTACTAACTTTAAACTCAATAAGTGAGATGCAACTTCACTTACATCCAGCAAAAAACATCAAGACCGATATCCTTCTGTGGTTGATTCAGCTAAGCTCCTTAGGCACATTAATTAAATTAATTTTAGAATGTGTTCTCCAGGTAAACAATGCAGTCACAAAGACAAATATAAAAACAGGTAAACTTTAACAAGGCCAACATTTTCTTAACAGATTGTGCCAACTTAGACAGTGTAACCTCTTATGTACATTCCTTATGTACCCTTTTTCACATCTTTGATAATGTCTTGGTTATTTCAGTAGGCTTATAGTACCATTTCTAGATTAGCCTTAGGAGGCCAAAACAGAATTCACAACTGATTATTTTGGCATCATCTGACCTGGCTCAAATTATTCATCACCTTTCTGTCAGTCAACAATAGGTTTATAGGTAATTATACAATTCCTCCTTATTAATATTCTAAAATGTGCACGCTGATTGGCCAGCCCAACCAGCGTGCTCATTGTAAATACCCCAATATACCAACAGAAAAAGGTCAGGTTGCCCGGACTTTTTTCCGTTGGTATAAAGTGCCCCCAAATCTTTTTTTTTTTGTACAATAAAAAAAAAAAGATTGAAAACAGAGCAACGGAGATTTCTTTTCACTGTTGCTTCTGTTTCAAAGCCTTGATGTACTGGGTATGTGTGGGAACACAAGTTCCATACGCATGCGCAGTACATCAAAAAGCAGGACGCCTTTGACTTGCTAACCAGAGGTCTCCAATTTGTACCCCTATGCCCCCTCAATATAGTGAACACTCTTATAGACTTGAAACTTTTTGTAAGGAATTTAAATCTTACACTCTACTTCAAGGGGCAACCCTATACCAACAACAAATTGAGTAGGAGTAGTACTTTCAACCCCCCCACTCACCCATCTATTAAGGTCTTTGAGGAACTTGTTGATAGGGACCTTCGATTATTCCGGTCCAAAGTAGCTAAAACATCTCCAACCAACTTAGACCAACAAGCACTCAGACTCATTAACTATCTCAAGAAAGAGAATGTTAGAGTTATGAAACCTGATAAAGGGGGAGGGGTGGTGTTGATGTACAACTCGGATTATGATACCTACATTTACAGCATGTTGCAGGATTCTAACCAGTATAAGCTAGTATCTAGAAATGAGGCTAATATCACCTATTCGAAGATTAGTTTTATGTTAACTGACCACCTACTTCAAGGCGCTATTAATGAAAAGCTTTACAACTACTTGTATGTCAACAAACCAAGAATCCCTGTTATTTTCAGAATCCCCAAGATACACAAAGGGCTTGACCCTTTAAAGTTTTGACCAATTGTATCTGGGGCAGGAGGCATTACAGAACCTTTAGGGAAATTTATTGACCAGGTAACAAAACAGTTCGGAACATCATTAGAACACATTTGTAAGGACTCCTGGGATTTTCTCAAAGGAATAAAACATGCTTTTTACAAACCGGAACTTCTTTTGATCACTATAGAAATAGTTGATCTATTCCCAAGTATTCCACATTCAGTAGGCTTAGAGTGGTTTAATGAAGTATTAAGTACTGAAACCAATCTGGGCAACACTATAACTAACCTGTTAGTTGAATACATGGAAACAATTTTAGAAAACAACTATATACATTTTAATGGCGAAATATACAAGCAGAAAAAAGGAGCAGCTATGGGCACTCCTTGTGCGTCCTTTTATGCTAACACCGTCTTACATAGATGGGAACAAAGGTTTATTTTTTCTACCACCTGGGTACAATATTTAGTGCACTACAAGAGGTACCTAGACGATATATGCATTTTTTGGGCAGGAACCCATGATGAATTTTTGGATTTCATTAAGTATTTAAACTCAACCACCCATTTTTTATCTTTTACGTATACGATTAGTAATGACGAACTACATTACCTTGATGTAACCTTATACAAGGATCGGGCCAATAATGTATTCCAATCTAAACTGTATAGGAAGCCAACCTTTTCTAATACATACTTACACTTTCAGAGTGGACACACCTTCTATCAGAAAAAGGGCATTGTCAAAGGACAATTCATAAGAGCTTCTAGAATGTCCAGTACTACACACAATTGTTTAGAAGAGATTGACTTCCTAAAATCTCTATTTCTTGAAAGAGGATACCCCTTAACACTTTTAACTACTTTAGCCCAACAGGTCATGGGCAGCAGAGAAACACTCTATCCCCCTCTTTTAGGTGCAGATGTGGTTGTTCATCACACTGACATTAAAGAGCCTGACCACACTTATGGCAGGTTCATTTATACTTACTGTCTCAACTCCTTTGAAGTTGAAGAAATTTTCCACAGACATTGGCCAGTTCTTTCCCTACATGATGAATTGAAAAATATTATACCACCACACCCAAAGTTTATTAGAAAGAGAGACACCAACCTCAAAGAAATTTTTGAAGGGAACAACCACACCAGAATGAACACTCAATTGCCCAAAGCAGGCACCTTTAAATGTGGTGCCTGCAAACAATCTAACACTATTTTTGACACCCCTAGTATTTACATTGTTTCTAGGAACTTTCTGTTTAAACCTAAAGTTTTTACAAACTGTGGCAGCAAAGGTGTGGCATACTTAGGGTTCTGTACCACCTGCACTAGTTTCTATATTGGCAAAACAGAAAGGCCTTTTAGAAGAAGAATTTATGAGCATTTACATGACATTTCTAAACAAAAGGAATCAAATGCTTTATATAAGCATTCCTTGGTTTGCAAGAATTTCAAATTCAAGTTCTTGGTATTGGAACAAGTACTTCCCAATGCTAGGGGTGTCGACTGGGAAACAAGTCTAGAATATAGAGAACTTTTCTGGCAACTCAGGTTAGAAGCAAGTAGAGCCCCAGGTTTAAATGAGAGTGTTAACATTAGCAGTGTTCTCAAAATTAGAAGAGCTCGCTTGTAGGTTTGTAAGTAGACACACCCTTCACAGTAAGATCATTCACTGTTGTAGGTGTCTGCTGCAACATGACTTTTTAACTACAGTAAACTTTATGCTTGTACACTTTTTTTCAACAATTTTTTCTCTACAGATGTATGTTTTCTATTTCTACTATTTTTAAAATTTTTTAACATTTACCAAATATATTTAACACAAAAATTATGAACAACAGGAATACAGTTTTTAACATAACTGATAATGCAGTTCATTTAATAGGTTTTATATGTATACACACTTGCTACTAGAGTTAATACATGAGCATTAGCACGTACATTTCTAAACAGTGTATTTTATGTTTCAAATGTGCAACGCTTTGTAATATGGGTATTTCTTTTTAAACATATGAGCATTTTTCCTTTTTAAATTATGTGTGTTGCTTCACTAAAGTAGCACTCCTCACTAATTGTTAATTGTTAATTAATTAAGACTAACAGCTAACTAGCTAACCATGTGATAGGGAAAGATATATAAAATGGCACTGTTTCCAATGTTTTAATTCATTTTTAACTTGAAAAAGCTCGGTATCTAGCCGAGCGAAAGCGCTTGTTTTTTATCAATAAATTTTCTTGCAACTACCCACTTGGCACTTGTTTACTCTGTGATTACTTTGGTCAGATCCTGCTTTGAAGCTTGTTTTTCTTTGGTTTGGTGATACTGTTGCTATTTATTTCTTGGTAAAAAGCAGAATCAGTATACCACAACTGGCGGAAGAACAGCAATCCACTGTTATACAAAGACATTATTTAAGAAAAGTAAGTATTTTTTTTTCTTAAATAATGTCATTGTATAATAGCAATAACTGACTCTGTGGTTGCGGTATATTGAAGATTTACCCACAGTTGGCTTTGTTTAATCACTCGGGCTCCGCCCTCATGATTAAACCACACCAACCATGGGTAAATCTTCAATATACCATACTACGTCATTGGTTATTGCTTAATAATCCACTTCTGTTTGTGGACAACTCAGACTTCACTCTCTTTAACAAACCACACCAACCATGGGTAAATCCCGATATACCCATGCATAGTCATGGATTATTGCTTAAATACTGGGCAAGTAGTCCACAGATCATTTTTGCCTAACCGGTAACACATATTCAAAAGTTTCCTTCTGCTTCCAGTAGGACAACATAAAATTGACAAAAGAAAAATGTCTTAGTACCTATCCAATTGTTGAGGTTTACTTTAAATGTGATGAGGACAATATTCTTAACATGTAATGGAACTTTAAGCTATAGACTAGGGATATAGTCATTAATTAATCTGTCACATTACTAGATAGTTTTCAATTGCTGAGAGAAATTTAGGGACTTTATGTGGCCATTTGAGTTTTGAAGATGTAATAAGTTAAGGAAGGTAGGATCTTTTATGGCATGAATGGCTAAACATAAGTCACTTTGGAAAAGTATCTAAGTGACAGAAAACAGGGAGAAGGCTGCCATCCTGTCAGGATAGCTATGGGTCTTAGGGCAGTGAACTTTTTGATAGAATCTCAGAGGTTTCTTGTGTTGAGTGATACATTTACACAAATACATGCCCAAAGTGGCATTATATTCAGTAATGGGTCTGCTAAGGGATGACCACAGGGGAAGTCTGGTTCCTTTCAATATAGAGGAGATGCCCCTGGAAATTTACTGAGCTAGATAAAAAGGTTTCTTAACTACTGTTTTTTGCAAAATTTTGCAGAATGTCCCCAATTTTGCCTCATATTTTAGCCATGTCCCTTCAAAAATTTAGATTTTTCTGGTAAATCGCTGAGAATTACAGTCAGTCAATCTTCTTTTGGCTTTTCCTGGTTAGGGGTTGTCATAGTGGATCACCTGTCCGCTCATGATTGGCAGTGGAGTTTTACGGAGTTGAGTTGCCAGCCCAGCACCCAACCTTCCACAGAAAGCACACACTCACACGTAGGGCCAATTTAGAGTATCCAATCCACTTACAGCATGTCTTTGGGATGTGGGAAGAAATCAGACCACCCAGAGGGAACCCACGTGACCACAGTGAGGACATGCAGACTCTGCACAGAAGGCATCCTAGATGAGGATTGAACCGGAGAACCTCTTCCTATGAGGCAGCAATGTTAACCGCTGCACCACCATGGCCACCTGAGAATTACAATCAATAATCCCAGTCATTAGAGTTGTATACTCTTATTGCTAAGAAAATAAATGTTGATGCAAATGTGAATTATAATAGTATTAAAGTAACTGTGTATGATTTTAGGCCTTTGTCCCCACCCTTTTATTTTTGGCTTTATCCAGAATTCTTGTACAAGAAAGTTGAGAGGCTTTATCCAGAATTCTTGTACAAGAAAGTTGAGAGGCATGCTCTTAAGACATGATTGCTAAAAAATAAGGTGTTATCCACAAAGGTTCCTAGATTTCTGATGACACAGTTTGTTTGGAGGAGTATGTCATCTGTGTGGTTGGAAATTTAACTCTACCTATATTACATGTTTTGCATTTAATGTGAGATCACTGTAATATATTCTAATCCTTGGAGCAATCTCATATTGACGTTTGAATGAATAACATCCAGTTTTCAGTCTTCTACAAATTGAGACAACCACAAGCCAAGGTTACTGGTATGGAGGTTTGAGAAGTAACTGTTGACTAAGAAGAGCCTTAACATTAAGACCTGTGGGACACCATATGGATTTATGGTCAAGTCTGGGAGTCTGTTAATAATACCAGCAAAAAAATAGTATCAAAGGTTATGGCCAGACTGAGGAAAACTGCATGAATTCTGCAACTACTATGCACTTTTTCAATAATATTTTTGAATATGTTAAGATGGTTAAGTAGTCTCAACCTACCTTTGATGAAGCCAAATTTGTGAGGACCCAGGACTAAGTGGATTTTATTGTCTAAACTGAAGAAATTATATGTTGCGTAGCTTTACATATAAGACTAGTGAGGTTAATAGTTACCAGGGTAAGATGCTGAGACACTTTTATGTTGAGTCATTACAATGGCTGCTATCAAGGCTTCAAGAACGCAGCCCATAGAAAGGTTTAGGTTGAACAGGACAAAAAGGAGGTCAAATAGGCTATATGTAGCACTAGCAGTCAGACATTCTGGTATATTATCTGGTCTGATGGACACAGCTGATTGGGATTGTTCCATAGTATTTTATGGAATAGGCTAGGATTGAGGAATATGTTGAATATTTATAGTAGTAGTTGAAGTAAAATTGTCAAGTAATTTGTTGGCTGGAAAATTATCTATTTCCTTTGAGTCTGATTGAGTAGTGTCATTGCAGACAAGCTAAGAACATTGTCGTATGTTAATCTATAAATCCTGTGCACCAGTGGTTATCCAGTGATATTTTTGAAAGGTCAGGATACACCATTATTGTGGTCAAAGAGGTAACTTTTATTATGTACAACATGGCATCTGAACAGAAACATGGCTAACACTTCAGTTATCAAACTGACAGCTACTAGGCTTTTGAATGCAATGTATTATGTGATATGTACACTCCTAAAACAGAAATGCTATACAATAGGCTTAACAAGGCAATAACTATTATATGCAAACACCCTAGCAGTTATATTCTACTTATCATCGCATCTCACATCTTAATAAGAAAAATAAAATTTTCAAAATTATGAACTATAGACATGCACAACTAATGTACCATACATTCAACACTCCGGCCTGATCCTGCAAATGTATACTAATAACTAGTATGAGCAATACATTTAGACCCGCGGTGGTGGTGCTGCGGTAGCATTGTCGCCTCACAATAAGACACTGTCCGGTTCGATTCTCAGCTAGCGCGTTCTCTGCGTGGAGACATGCGTGAATGGGCGTACCTTCATTGAAGATTGTGCATCAGGGCTGGTAACTCGGCACGTAAAAATCAACTACCAATTATTAGCGGACCGGAGTGCCGCTGTGGCGACCCCTAACCGGGAAAAGCTGAAAGACACAGCAACTTGCAAGAAAATGTGTGGTGGCTTGTTTTTCTCTATTAGTCTATCACAACTTCAGAAATGATTTACTATTTTGAGTTTGCAACTATTCCTGGTCATTTGTATATTGCCAGAACTGCACCTAGAAATGGAATTAGAACCTGCGGAAGGAAAATTTTCAGGTAAGCTATTATAACTATCATTACTATTTTTACAGTTGCTAGACAGAAGAGAGTCGACAGGATCAGGAACAGTCATACAAAATAATTTGTATAACATAGTCTGTCACTATGACTCACTTGAAATAGTTCTTTTTGTCAGTACAAGAACAGTGTTAGTATGCATAGATCTAGTTATTCTTGGTGCAAACTAGTTCAATTTTCTCTCAGAAACAATGTATTCTGGTAGACTCTCATTAGGAACCAAATGGATATGTCTTGATCTAATTATGGTACCATCTGCTGTCTGTATCATGTATGTGGTTCTGCACTGCAAAACCTGCTGTGTCCCACTTTTTCTCCTTCTCTAACTTTAATTAGATAGACTGACATGGTTGAAGGAAAGGTGGTTGACATGCAAAATATTATCAATCTTAAGAGGGTTTATATGATGCTCTGGCTTTTTACTCTAGTTGTTTAGCTATATTGTACAGAATAATTGCAGAATAGTTTTAGGTTCTTGATGCTAACATGGGCATGTCAGTTTCCTAAGTGTTTTGCAAGCACTATATGTTGACAGCTTGCTGCTATAGCACTCCCATAGCACATAGAACAGTTCAGTTCTTCATTTGCTATCTTTCCCCAACCCTCCAGTGTTTCGATTAGCTGTCTTTGTGTGATTGAGTCAAAGGCCTTGCTGATATCCATACAGACCACATCCGCAGGTGCTCTGCTGTTCATACTTCTGATGGATTACATTGGCAAAAGATTCAGAGGAAACATATCAACAAAGTTGTTGTATGCAGATGATGTGGCATTACATGCAGACTCTGAACAAGTACTTCAGCAAAGGACAGGGAAATACAATGCAAAATTGAAGACACTCAGAATGAAACTGAGTACAGATAAGACAGTTGAACTGGCTGCAAATGGGGGAAATTGGAATAAGGTGGGAATTGAAATAGAACTGAAAACAGTGGAATAGGTTAACAGCTGAAATATTTGGGAGAGGTGGTTGAGGGGAAGGGAAGTTTGAATGAGGAGGTCAGAGCTAGAATCAGAAGGGCTTCAGCCACCTAGCACAAAGTATTAAGGGTAGTATATGACAGAAGAATGCCAAATAAACTGAATAGTAACGTGTCCAAAAACAGCAGTGTAACCAGTACTATTGTAAGGTACAGAAACCTAGACAGCAAAAGTAGAGTAACTGAAGAAGTTAAACGTAATGGAGAGGAAGCACCTGAGATGGGTAGTAGGATGCACACAGTGGGACTGAAGTAGAAATGAGGACATTGGAGCAGAACCTCAAATTGCAGGGAGGGTCAACGATAACAGATTACAGTCATTAAGGCACATATGTAGGAAAATAGAAGACAATCTGATGAAGAATATTTAATGCAAACAGGAAGAAGGCAAGAAAAATTAGGGCATCCAACAAAGAGATGCATGGATTGTGTAAGAGAAAACCTGAGACAATCATGCGCGACTGTTGAAGAAGGTAGGATAGTAACACTGAATTGAGAAAAATGGTCACAATTAAAATGACACCCTGACCGCATGAAGAAAATAGGAAAAAGTGGAGGGGGTGTTGATGATGATTTTGGCAAAATAAATTCTGGTTTTCTTTCATTGTTGTTTATTTCCTTTGCATAATGGCATTGAATTTGGTTTTATTCTTATTTATTTCTTTGATTTTGGATTACTGGGAAAGTCTAAATAGGCTTAAATTCTATTTTCCACAGAGGACAATAGAGAAAAAGCTCTATAAGATATAAAGCAAACTGTATACGTATGATCTCTGACACACAAATAGTAAAAGAAGATTACAAAAAATTATACAAATGAGTTCAATAGAAAACGAGAGTAATTACATCACAGATAGACAAAGCAGCAACTGGAAATGGATGAAATGGCCCAGCAATAAACAACAAATGAACACACACACATACACACACACACACACACACACACACACATACACACACACACACACACACATATTTATATATAAAATTATCTAAGTTTATTTGAATATTTTGGAGAAATAAGTAATAAAAGGTACAAGAGGTGCAGAACAGAAAACATGACAGTAAGAAAAATATTATAGGTTAACAAAGGTCAAAGGAAAGTGGAAGAGAGGAAGAGGCTGAAATAAGATTTAAAGGTAGTGATGTAGAAGGAATTATGACAGAAATAAGGCTAGGCACTAAGAGGAGTAAGACAGACAGTTGGTGTATGGGAGCTTGTAAGGAGGAAGGGGTATTGAAGAGAAAGGGAAGAGAGAGAGAGCATGTATAAGAAGTATGGTATTGGAATGGGAACATAAATGAGTCAATTTAACCTAGAAAAAGGTAAGTGCAGTGCCTACAGTTTAGAATTGGTATTCCTTTGGGGTATGTTTAACAATGGGACTTGTAGGCTTTCCTCTAATGTCCATAGGAAACTTGTGGCAGGTTTTGGTTTCCATCGAGGAGAATAAACTATGTCCTATGTATTTTTAAGTTTATGGGTTTCCAGAAGCTGATTCTCAGATGAGCAAAGTGGATAGTTAGAAAGGTACTGTTTGAAAGCATTATTGATGGATGGACAGTGGAAATGATTATATATAATTTTGTGGAGAAATAGAAATTGAGAGTACTTGAGGTAGCTGGGCAATTCAAACCAGTTTAATGTTTTCAGAGCAAAGCAGTGATGATTTTTATATGACAGATTGGTTGCAAGTCTAGCTACCTTGTTATAACATATATGAAGGATTAGTTGCAAATCTAGCTACCTTGTTAAAATGTAATTCGAGTTTTGTGATGAGGGAAAGTTGAATATTGGTAAGAATTGTTGAGGCATACGGCAAAGAAGGTAGTAGGTATGTATTTGCTGGTATGATTCTGCAGGAGATGTTGAGGAATTTTATATATCTGTAGAGCATACTGACTTTCTGGTGTGTTTTTTATACAATTTTGTATATGAAGATCACATTTCAGTTGACCTTCAATTGTGGCACCTATTAACTTGGTGTGAGATATAACTTCAATATCTGTGTGATTGAGAGAAGTTATTTTGAAACTGTTTTTGAGGTGTTAAGAAATTTAGGGAGAAATCGTTATAGCTTGGCTTTATTGGGATTTAGGAAAAGTAGGTTTTCACAGATCCAGTGTGTTCAATGGAGTTGAAATCGTTTTGAGTAATGGAGAGTGAATAGAGGAGAGTGTTTGATGAGCAGATGAGTGAGCATATTAAATGAGGGTGACTGGAAGATTGATGGATGTTGTAAATAAAATTGCTGAAGAGAAAAGGTCCAATGATAGATCTTTAAGGCACACTGGTATTAGCTGAAAGAAAAAGGAGTATGCAGAAAGCCATTTTATAGATTGTTGCCAATGAGAAAGATAGCTAGCAAACAAGCTGAGTGAAGGACTGTGTCAAAGGCTTTGGAGACATCTAAAAACAAGAAATAGACCAAGTTATTATTATCTCTAGCTTTGATGATGGCACCCAGAACAGCTATTGTACTATGGTATATGTGAAAACTATGTTGGGTAGAGGTTAGTAGATTTTCTTGAAGAAGGCATTGTAAGATTTGTTGCTGTATGCACTTTTCTAGAATTTTAGAGAGGGGGATAAGAGTGTTAGGCTTAAAGTTTGTTATTTCACAGGAGTTGCCACTTTGTGAAGTGGTATGATGTAGAATTTTTCCAGCGAGATGGCACACATGATTCTTGAATGGATCTATTGATCAAGATGGAGACTGCATAAGCAATGGAAGTAGCTGCAAACTTTAAATATTCTGTAGTAGGTGATCAACAGTGGGTTAGCATGGCTTGAGCTTTCTGAGTAGGTGTTTATGTGAGGTATTGACAGTTTTTTTAAGGAGAAGAGAGATTTATTGGAAGTGGGAACTTCATCAGGATTGTTGTGAGTTTGCATGAGATTTTGTGTTAAGGTAGCAACAGAGTCTATACAATGGGAATTAAATTTATTATCAGTTTCTGTGAGAGAGCTATCTGGGCAGGGGATAGTGCTGTAGGAGTTCCAGGGTGTGAAAGTTTGTGAATTGTGAACCAACATTTATTGTTTTTTTTTTCATGTTTTATTTATGGATCTAAGTAATATTGTTTTCTATTAGCAGTGACTTGAGTTTTAGCAAGGTTATGGAGATGCTTATAAGTTTTAAGATGGTAGGAGATTTGGTTCAATGACAGTTTCTTCAAGCTTTGTCTCTCTTGTGCATTATTGTGTGACTAGTGTAGGAGTGCCAGGTAGTTTAGGTGGATTTAACACATTTTCCTCTGATGGAGATAAGGCTATTTAAGGTATTGAGAAATAGTACATTGAACTGAATTCAAGTACAGTATCATCCAGAGGTAAGGTGTAAATGCTTTTCTAGTTAATGGATTGAAGAACATTGTTAAAAGCATCAGGTTTAAAGCTGATAAGGTTACAGCATCCCTTAAGAAGATGATCTTTGGAGTTGTGGTTTATTAATCTCTGCACATAGGTGGGATAGTGGTCACTGAGTGAGTTTGGGAATGTTCTGGGACAGCTGTATTGTTTAGGATTTCAATTAATTGTTTAGTTTGTTCCAATGAAGTCATTGTATATTGAACAAAAATCCTTAACCTGATTAAAGTTCTGTTGAGGTTTAAAAGAAGGCAGGACTTAAATGAGCTATGTAATGTTTGACTGAAAATGATTGGGGAGACTACAAGTGATGTACAATGTTTGCAACTGGGAGTGTGTCAGTATGGTTTGTGATGTAAAATGCTTGCAACTAGGAGTGTACTGGTGTAGTTTGTTTTCATTTATATAAATATATGATAGATTATGTTGTAAGTGATGGCTTAATAAAGTTGCTTCTTGTTTAAAAAAGGGGGATCAGGAACTGAATAATTTATGTAATGTTGCTTAGGTCTATATAATACATAAAGCAATATATGTGAAGCAGAATGTTTGTTAATTTTAACATGTTAATACAGTTTGATTATTTTTATATAAATGTAAATGTGCCTATGTCACAAGTGATAATTCAATAAAGGTGTTTAAAACAAAAAACAAAGTTCTGCAATGTGCCTTATGGCATTATATTTTTTTAACAGAGAAGATAATGATTCTGGCAAAAGAAGAAGGGACTAGTGTAGGCTAATGTAAACTAATGAATATGAGTTTGAAAGAACTTCAAGAAGCAGTTCTTTGCAAACAGGCCCGACATGCTGATGTATATGAGGCCACAAAGTGTCAGATTCAACAAAATAACTAAACAATAACCCCTTTCTATAAAGGCCCTTTTACTGAATCATTAGAATAAGGCATCATGGTAACTACATGCTGATTCATTCCTTCTCTATTTACCCCTAGGATGAGATTTCCAAAAATCGTCTCACCTCTTGGGTGCAAGTTACCATAGACACGTATGTTTTGGAGATAGTTTTTATTCATCAGAATTTCTTTAGAAACTTCAAGCTCATTGCACTCCTCACTCTCCATTGCATTATGTTACATAGTTACTGACTTTTGATTATCTTTTTCCTTGGGGAAAAAAAACGAAACAATACAGTGTGTACTGCTTACTCAGGAAAGGCAAAGTTTCTATTCTAAGCAAATTCTGATCCCAAAAAAGAGGAGAACATATTTAGACTAGTAGATTTATTTGACCTGACCACTTTTATCAAGAAAATAAATTCAGAATAGTAATGCTGAAGTTAGTTGTTTTATGCTTAATGAAGTAATGAAGTGTAAAGTGGATACGTTTAAACTTGATGATGCTCTCATCCCCAAACTAGATCCACTTGTTTGTTATACAGGAAATTACTGGGAGTCCAGTTTTGTGTTACTGCGCTGATAGTGATTCCAAGTATTTGGACTTTTACTTTTTATCCATTGTTGAACAACTGTCAAGGGAGCCCGCAGGATTTTTTGCAGGGAGGTGCAAACCCAGAGCCCCACCCACATAGCTCTCCCCGCCCCCTGCCAACACAGCCCCGCCCAAGTCCACCCACCCAAGCCCCGCCCACACAGCCATTCCAGTGTCCCATTACTTGGCTATTTCTCCCCATTTGCCATAGACACTGTTCAAATCTCTGTGTGCATACTGTTTTATGCTTTAGTTCTACAATGATTACAGGCAGTTGGATTTAATTTACAACTTTTATTTCAAACATTATAGCCCAAACACTGATAGACATTTACTAAACCTAAACAAAGCAATAGTCTTACAATGAAAACAGACTTGGCATTAAAGCTTCTCTACTTTTGAAACTCACATTCAGTGAAACAGCATTGAAACCCACATTCAAAGAAAATGCATCTGGCCAGTGGCAGGTTATTTACCTTTGAACTGTTTTCAAGCAATAGGCTCCTTGCACACTGTTAGGGCCAGGCAAAAGTTATTTGATTTACCTGATTGTATTAATTATAATATATAAAATATAACTGAATTATATCCCTTGTATTATACAGCAACACTTGTTTGAGTGTGTTTTAAATTTATAGTTTTGAACATTTTTCCAGTAAGCAATGAAACAAAACATACAAACCAATAATGACAAACTGCCCAATTCAGAACATTTCAACCATAAAAGACCACTCATTACAATCCACCAATATCAGTCAATACACACAATCTCTGCCGAAGTAAAAGTAATCTGAATAATTCCACATTAAAGATATCTGAAACTAATGAAGAGGTTGTTGCTAGAAAACAACTGTATATTTCAGTGTTTCATCTACAAATTCAGTGCCTGCTGCCGTCAAAGAATAAATTGCCAATGTTAAATTAAAAAAATAGTAAGCTGGTATATTGCAATAGAAAATAGATGGCAAGCTGAAAAACAGATTCATAGTTATTAGGCATCTCATCCAATGGAGGACATCCTCAGGACTGCAGCATACAAATGTACATGCTGTAGGAATAAAACCTCAAGCCTGTACACTATGATGCAAGTATTCTACTTGTGGTGCTACTAACATAGCTTTAAAACTTTATACCACAATAGAGATACCATTTGCTAAACAAAACAGTTGCACATTGTAAATAGACTTGGCATGAGCAGCAGTAAACTTCGCTTCCCTTAAAACTCACAGTTCCTTGAAAATGCACTTGAAAATAAATTCCACCTGCTAACTCTACCTTGGGCATTTCACTGTCTCTCTCTCTCTCTCTCTCTCTCTCTCTCTCTCTCACACAAACATACCACACCCCTCAAGGCCTCAACCTTAGTGCAAGAAATCTGGACAAAGCCTAAAATAAATAGGGACAGATTATAAATATGGCTCTCATAAACTTAGAAAATTGCAAGAGTAACAGGATTTGTGTTAGTATGCATTTTTCTAAATGATATGACGTCTAAAACTGAAATGTCTCATTATTTAGCAACTTCAATCCTTTTTAGGAGGAATATGGGACAACAATCTGGACATTCTGCAAAAACCTGGACAGCTGAGGGGTATGCTAACTCCCTCTTATATACACACATACACACACACTCACACACACACACACACACACACACACACACACACACACACACACACACACCAAATAATTCTGGTCAGACTTGAATTCGTTCTGGGAAGGCTGCACTGAACGGCACCGTGCTTGATCTGAAGTGAGTGAAATCCTGGTAGCCAGTGATAATAACTGATCTGCAGCTCAGCAATGTGGAGCATTAAAGCATTTTTAGCAGAGCATTGTTTCATCACTACCTATTGTGTTTGCACATAAGCTGTAGTTATTTCAAACATTTGCCTTTTTTGATTACTACAGAGTACATTTACCCACCAGAGCTATTGTGTTTTGACTTCAGTGTGGAGCTTACCTAGTTGTTGCAGGGCTTGGCTTTTAAGTAAGGTAGCAATGCTTATTTACCATATACCATTAAAGCCACCCAACTACAAGTGTACTAACACACAGACACTGCTATAAGACACTGGTCTCCAATAAAATGTAACGAGCTTCTGAAAATACTGTAATCCTGTCCTTTTATTACAAATACTGTCATATGCATTTCAATACCCAAGGCTTATACATTATCTAGTTATGTAAATATTCTCTGCATGGCAACAACGAAAAGGCTTTCAATGCTGGTAATTCTTTAACAGTATGCTTACTAAAGCTTACTTGCATCTTACAATCTCCGACAAGCTTACCTGATGTTCATTAAACCATGGCTACTTAAACAGAGCAACAGGGCACTGTGACAGCATGCAGTTCCTGAATAATAAGAAGCATAAATCAACAGTATAAAAATTTGATAGAAAACCAGAACATTCTGCAAAATCAAGGACAGATGAAAAGCCACGGTTGTATTTGTGATCTACCTTGGATGGGGGAATACTCTGCACACTTACACTGCATAACTGTTCCTTGCCTTCCTTGGACACATCCAGAGCCACTACAATGGGGGGTGGGGTGCAATAAGTATGCCATAATTTGAAATGTCTCTGTCTGACAGTGATGGCTCTGACACTCACACCTCTCAACTTCAGAGCAAGAAATCTGGGCAAAGCCATACATAGAACTAGAAGTGGGACACAGGTCCAAAAATAAGGCCAATTTTTAAATATTGCTCTTATTAACTTAGATAATAGAACAGTAGTAGAGCTTGCATTAGTACGAATTTTCTGAAGGGTATAAAATCTGAAACTCAAATGCCTGCCATTATTTTCTAACTTCAATCTTTAATGACTTGCCACTAATTTGCCAGAAAAACACAATTTTATGAAAAACGGACCAAAATGTGATGCAAAAATATAAAGTTGCCACACAATACAGCTGGGAACCTGTCAAAAAAGGGACATCTTTTTAGTATTAACATTGTTAACTTGAGCAGCTAACAAAATAAGAGCATCTACATGCATTTCTGAAATAAAAGTAATCTATAACTCTGATCATTACAGTTATATATAATTGTAAACCCTCCACATTTTCTTCCAAAATTGCCATTTTGGAGGAGGGATTATTAGGGGAGAGCAACATTTTGAGCCAAAATTGGGGACAATTGAGAGGTTTGGATATTCCTAATCTACAAAGTGATTTGCATGTACCTCTCAACCTCTTAATGCAGGAAATCTGGACAAGGCCAAATATATTGGAGGGGAACATACAAACACTACTAAAAATTGCTCTTGTATAAACTTAAGCCAGTCTTGCTTTTTTCTGAAGGTTATGACGTCTGAAACTCAATGTCTGTCATTTAGTGACTTCATTCCTAAATGATTTGCTAGAAAACCACAAATTTTATGAGGAACAAACCAAAAATAAGAAGCAAATATCTATTCATTCTGCAAAGATATGGACAACTGAGAGGTATAGTTCAACCGGGGCTGTCTGAGATTGCTACCCTCCCCCTCACAAAATCACAGTCGAATGGAGCCTCCCCCCTGCAGCCATTCCA
Organism: Protopterus annectens; assembly: GCF_019279795.1. Lineage (NCBI taxonomy): Eukaryota > Metazoa > Chordata > Ceratodontiformes > Protopteridae > Protopterus > Protopterus annectens. Next base: position 1,008,370,440 of record NC_056746.1, on the reverse strand, counting down.
ATGTCCCATTCCTTGGTTATTTTGCCCCATTTACCATAAACACTGTAATGTGCATACTGCTTTACATCTGCGATGATTTAGATTTCATTTGAAAGTTTTATTTTGCATTTTACAGCAATACATTAAACAAAGCAATGCAGTCTCACAATGAAAATAGACTCAACATTAAAACTTCTCTGCCCTTGAAACTCACATGCATTGAAACAGCATTGAAACCCACATTCAAAGAAAATATATTTTGCCAGTGGCAGATAAATATTAACTCTGGGCTGTCTTCAAAATCACAGGCCCCTCGAACATAACATACACATGCTCTTTGATACACCTTCCTGCCTGTATTACATTATATTCCTTGTACAATACAGTACAGTTGTTAGAGGGAATTTTAAATTTATTGTTTTGAACATTTTTCCAGTAAACAATGAAACAAAATGCATACACCAATGACAAAACTGCCCAATTCAGAACATTTCCATCATAAAAAGTCTACTCAACCTTCTATAGTCCACCAGTATCAGTAAAACATATGCACAATCTCTGAAGTAGTAAAATCCACATTAAAGAAATTTGTAACTAATAAAGAGGTTGCTGGCTTGCTGCTAGCGAACAACTTTACATGTCATTGTTTAATCTACAAATAAAGTGCCTGTTATCCTTGAAGAATAAATTGCCTTTGTTGTATGCAATAAAAAAATGATAAGCTAGTAATACTGCAATAGGGAATGGATAGCAAACTGATAACAGGTTCATAGTTACTAGATATCTTTGCCAAAAGGACTGCAGCATCCACCCCCTTTACAACACAGTACAGTATCAGCAATGCATCCACCTACTGTGGGAGTAGAACCCACAGCCTTCAGCATCAAAAGCAAGTACACTATCTGTTGTGCATTAACAATGCAAGTAGACTAAACATAAGCAGCACTAAACTTTTGCTCCCCTGCAGCTCTCAGCTCCTTGTAAAATCTACTGGACACTCAGCTGTATCTCTGAACTTTGTAGCACAAGAAATCTGGAAAAAGCCAAAATTTATTGGGGGGGGAGACAAAAGGCCAAAAACCAGGGACACATTTTAAACATTGCTTGTATAATGTTGGAAAGTTGCTAGAATAAAATGCTGCATTACCACCATACATTTCACTGCCACGTCTTGAACCCAGGGGACCATGTGCAAAACAGTCAGAGCAACATATTTTATTTTACATTTTACACACGCAAGAAGAATATTAGACATGTATATAAATATTTTTTCTACCATTCTGGATCTCCTGTTAAATGAAATTATTTTGTATACTTATTGACAGAATGACAAACAAACTGATTTGTGAACTAACTGAAAGCATCAGCATCCACTCACCCAATGGTCAGCAGACAAAAGTACTAATTCGTCATTTCAATGTTGTCTGTCATAGTGTCAATTGCTGAATGAAAAACCTGCTTTAATTTAATGAGTTCTAGCTCTTTTACCCCTGGGAGTAAAGTTGGACAAACTGTCTTGATTCTATTTCCTTTAATATTAAACCTTGCATATGAGCATTTATGGTACAGGAATTATATTTTACTTGCGGGACTGGTGATATATTAGAAACAATAAGCTTTCTTCTTGTTGAATTAAAAAAGCATGGCAGAGTTATAATGATTAGTAGATATCAGTAGTTGTGGCAGCAGCAACTGTGACTTTTCCTGAGTGTAAAACTATAGTCATTTTGAATGATTTTGCTCTTTTTCCCAAAATGCAACAGCTTTGGAGGTCATTCTAATAATTAAGGGACTGAAAGAGGGAAAAACTGTTACACAGGCCTTGGGATGGCAATGCCCTTGCCACACAAGAACATGGTATTCAAAATCCACATCATATTCAAATACTTATCATTCCTAACCATGACTTCTGACTGCTGCTTTCCCCGTTCATAATTATTCTTAGAAGAGTACATTAAATGCTAGACCTGGCCTGGGGCATTTTACACACACACACACACACACACACACACACACACACACACACACACACACACACACTGTCCCATCTTCCGTCCAACTACTCACTCTGAAAGTGTCCCATCTTCTGTCTATTTCAGTTTCCCTGCGCTCCTAAGTATCTGTCCATCGTGCTTGCGAACCCGAAACCGTCTGTGTCCCGCCTCCATCTTCAGTGAAGTCCGTCTCAGTTCCCGCTTGCGAACCCGAATCCGTTCGTGTCAGTTCCCACTCGCAAACTTGAAAATATATGCACTGCGCGATGAGCGATGATGTCAGCATGCCCGCGACTGGACTTCTTTCTTCTTAAAGAAAAAAAAAACAAAAACATTTTTTTTAAACTAGTCAGCCGATTCCAGGGGGCTGCAAGCGCATCCCCTTGCACCTGGCTGCAGGTGCCCTTGACAACTGTATAGTTATTAAATGCAAGTAAGATGGTGTAGGAGTACATGGGGGGGTGTCTGTCTCCTGCAAAACATTGTTTTTTTGTTTGCTTCATCTAGTTGAAGCTTTAACCACTTTGTACTATCTAGCTGGGTCTTCAGTGAGATGAATCTCAATGAAACATATGGAAAGCACTGAAGACATTGCTTCCTTAAGTAGAAGAGAGACAGATAAAGGGAGAGAGAGATCTTATGTGGCAGCACAGGATATGGGAAATGCTTGCCTATACATTCAAATAAGGCCATCCCACAGGAAATATCTTGGGATTCAGGTATCTTAGCACCATTTCCAGGTTTCTTCTCAATGATGCAGTCTATTCATAGTTCATATTGTATTTACCATACATTTAGCTCCAATATTTACACATCTCAAGAAAAAATATCAGGGGGGGCTTGGCCAAGATGGCAAACTGCTAACAGCACAAATACTCTTAGCGCTGCTTTATTTCCTTTCTTCTGACAAGATTTTATTCTACAGATTTAACAAAAATTTATTTTCTTATACATTTTGAGTCTTTTAAAGAAACTTGGACAACTATTTGGAAGAAAAATCAAGTATTTATTGATTTTTTTTTATTTTTTCCAGTCAGACGTTTTATTGACTATTGTTACAGAATGAGACACTCAAAAGTGAATTCTCAAGACAACTCAGTGAAAAAGGAACTATAGTCTACAATGGACAGTGTCCAGGAGCGCTCTATTATATTTGATAAACTTGAAATCAAAATGGACAAGTTAAAAGAAGATTCAAAGGAACAAATAGAAATGTTAAAACAAATCACAAAACAACAATCTGTTCAGATCCCAGCAATAGAAGACACATTAAATGATGTGGATAGCAGAATGATAGAGAGTGAGAATCATACAAAATTCCTATTAAAACAAAATGCTTTGCTTATGGAAAAACATGAGGACCTAGAAAGTAGAGCTAGAAGAAATAATATTAGGATATATAGAATACCAGAAAAGGAAGAAGGAGACAATATGTTGCAGTTTTTTAACTAAATGGATGTCTAAAATTCTAAATCTACTAGAAGCTCTCTCTTTTGATATTTTGGGAGCTCATAGATCTCTTTCAACGTCTCCTTTGAAGAAAAATCATTTGGATCCCCAGATCTGTATTGTAAAATTTCTGTCTAGCCAAGACAAGGGCCTGGTACTGAAGACTGCTTAGAATAATTCTCTGATAAAAATAAATAACAACACTATCAAATTTGACAGTGACTATACTGCATTTGTTATGAACAAAAGGAAAGCATATATTCCATTCATTAAAGACTTAAAGAAGCTAAACAGTAAAAGTTCTATTAAGGTTTCCAGTCAGCATTAGGATCTTTTTACCAAAAGGTCAGAAAACATTTAATTCTCTATAAGATGCACTGGACTTTTCTCAGGAAAAGAAAATGTTTGATCAATCAGAAAATATGGATTGGACTCTTGTCATCTTAAAGAGACAAGCGATAAAACATGGCTGATCTCTGAAGGCCAAAAATAGTAAATAAATTAAAGAAAAGTAATGTTCTCATTTTATATTTTGCCTAAATAACTTTCTTACAGGTATTCAGTTCTGTTATCTATTTCATTTCATTATGAAATACAAGGTAAAACAAACAAAAAAATTATATTTTATCAAAATACCTTTTATATAGTATCTGAAATAATGTATACATGTTATTATTACTATTACTTATAAGTCCCTTTATTATTTTATTTTAATTCTCTCCAACATTATTTTCAAATATAGAGAGTAGTGTGTATGTGGTGGGGGTGTATTGACAGTATCTGAGATAATATATATATATATATATATATATATATATATATATATATATATATATATATGTATATGGTTCCCCTTCACAATCTCGAATTACTGAATGCTCGAAATTCAGTAACTCAAAACTATAAAGTCGAACCAACAAAAATCACGAAATCCACAAGCACGAAAACAAAAAAACCCAAACATACAGACCACATACACCATACAACATGCACACCATACAACCCACATCACAGAAACTACAAGCCCTACACTATATGCACACAGGGGGGAAAGCCCCCTTACACCCCCCATGTGGGGGGAAGCCCCCCACACTTCCTACTTATATATTTTAACTCAGAGATCGCACTAAAACCAAAATAAAAAACACCACACAGACATTTTAAACTGCCTCACACACACACACACACACACACACACACACACACACACACACACACACACACACACAAATACAGACACATCCAACACTCACACTCATACTCCCACCTACCTACCCTAACCTACACATACAACTTACAAAACACACACATACACTCACTTACCTTCACTTCTGTAACACATCCCGACTCACACACTTCCCATCCCATAGTTGACATGCAGAAGCATGAATTCAAGATATTCGAATTTGCGCTTATGCAGATTCACGCTTATGGGTTTTCTACTTTACAGTCTCGAGTTACTGAATTTCGAGCATTCAGTAATTTGTGATTGTGAAGGGGAACCATATATATATATATATATATATATATATATATATATATATATATATATATATATATATTAATATTACTTATGTCTATTATTTTATTTAAATATTTCAAACATTATTTTCTATCATAGAGATTAGTGTGTATGTGGGGATTATATTAAAATGTTTAACTAATGCACTTAATTTATATATATATTTTCTATACATAATGTCAAGTAATCTCTTTCTTATTTTTGGTTATTTTATCTGGTGACTGTGGTTGTATGTGACAAATTTTATCTATGTGCAGTGGGTTTTGTGTTGAGTGGTTTTGGCTGCATGAAAATCATTGGGGGTTGGGAGGATGGCCTAATGGTTAAGGTGTTTGCCTTACAAACACAAGGTGCAGGATTTGAGTCTCACAAGGGATAATTGGCTAGACTTACAATGGTTCACAAGAGCAGTTAGCCTAGTACTAACCTATGAACTTATACATTACTTCACTTTCTTTTAATAGGTTTAACTTGTATGGTGTCTGTTCATTACTTGGGCTCTTATTCAAAGAATTAGAGATGCTATTGACTGTTTTTTACAGTAACTGTTTCTTTTCAGACTCTTTTCCTGCCTAGTGTTAGTTAAATTGCTTAAGAATGTTTTTTCCCACAAACTTCAAGCTGTTTATCAACTCATAACAGTCCAGACTCCATGTTCAAGCTGCCTCTGCTGCAGGAAATGCATTTTGAACTTTAACCCTCATTTACAGGAAGTGAACTTTTAGAATGTTAAAACAACCAGCAAAAACAGAAAAACAGTACATTTAAAATTAATCTGCAGACTTAAAGACACCTTGTTCAAATCTCTGTTTAGTGACATCTTGTGGTCATCCTAAATATAGTTCAGTGAAAGTTGTATCCTTTATATACGTACAGTGTAAATATAATATACTCATGCAGCAGATCATCACAGTACAGAGGAATATGTACTTTATAGTGATGAAAATGCTTGTTTAAAACAATATTACTGGTTTTAATGTGTCATGAAAGAAGCTGAAAAAACTATATAACTTTAATAATAATGAATTAGATAGTTACTGCTATGCAGAATACTTCTGATAAGCAAAGAAGTACCTATTACAGTAATAGGATTTCCTCTAACGTTTCTCTGGTTCTATCACATTATACTATTACACTGTTATACTGTACAAACAAATATTTACACACAGTCAGACTGGATTCAGTCTAAACATTTCAGGACTTGGCATTGTGAGTCCTGCTATTTTAAAAGGCCACTTTCCTTAACTGATCCATTATTGTTACTGACCTAATATATTGTTTCATATGTACATTTAATTTATGCAAATACAAGTCATTAACTTCTTTGCTAGCTATGTCTTATATTTCTGACATTTTCTAACTTTTCCATTATTCAATGGCTATTTGCTATTTTCTACCTGGGCTCCCTCAGAATACAGATTCTTCACAATACAACTTACAGGTTACAGATTAATACTAGGCTAACTGCCCCTGGGGGTCATTTTAAGCCTACTCAATTACCTCATGTGAGAATCAAACCCTGCACCTTGTGTTTGTAAGGTAAACACCTTAACCATTACACCAACTTCCCACCTTATAAGTATGAAGCTAGCTGCATTTTAAGCCTAGCTAATTTCCTTTTCAAAGGTGAAACTCAAACCCTGTACCTTGAGTCTGTGAGATAAGCATGTTAACCATTATCCTAAATCTCCTAAAGAATAGATAGTTTCAATAAATAAGATCTAATAAGTAAAATAACTGATCTGCTTCTTGCAAGAGACAGTGGCACACCTAAAGGTTTAATCTCATAAAAAAAAAAAAAATATATATATATATATATATATATATATATATATATATATATATATATGTATATATATATGGTTTCACTTCATAGTGCCGAAATGATGAAATATTGAATTTCAGCATTTCGACAGTATAAAGCCAAAACCATTAAAACACTGACAACTCACAACCCCGAAATCACATCGAACACACAGCATACAGCACACAATACACAAACCATAACACCCACAACACAAAACACTGAAATACAGCACACCACACAGACACACACCTACACTACACATATGCAGGGGGCAAGCCCCCCTGCACCCCCTACACACCTCTACTTATATATACTAACTCTGCAATCACACAAATAGTAAAAAAATAAAAAATCACACACAGTGAACAAACACACTCATTCCCCCACCTCCCTACCCTGACCCACTCGTACAAGTTACAAAAACACTCATGCACACTCACTCACCTTAAACTGCAGTCAGCATCCTAGCTGAACACTTCTGTATGATAACGAAAATGCATAAGCGCAAATTCGACATAGTCCTATTCTGGATTATGCACTTTCGGTATTTAGAGGTTTCAGCTTCATGGACATGAATTGCTGAAATTCGATATTTCAGCAATTCATGTTTATGAAGTGAAACTATATATATATCTTGTAACCCAGGCAGGTATGACTCTAGCCCTGAGTAGCATTCTGCCATCGCCCAGAATGATACAGCAGTACAAGGACAAAATGATTGACTTCAACAATTGGCTAAGCTTCTGGTGTCATTCTAAGGGGATCCAGTATCTGTCTGCTTGGGATGACATGGTCGACAGTCCACGATACTTTGCCACAGATGGCCTGCACCTGTCACCCCTGGGATTCTGGATACTGGCTAAGACTCTTGCTGCCCCTATAGTGCCTTTTTTAGGCAGGGTTCAAATAACAAATTCACTACCATAACAGGAACAGGCAAGCAAAAACTGAGGGTAATGCTACTCAATGCTAGAAGTCTAAATCTCAAAATGCACTCACTCGAGGCACTCCTTAAAATGGAGTACATCGATATCTGTGCAGTGACTGAGACCTGGTTCAAGGCTGCAGAGAGCACCCCTGCACTACCAGGCTATAACTCATACCACACTTTTCAGCCATGTAACCTGGACCAAAACACCAAAGGCGGATGTGTGTCTATATTCATTAAGGATATCCACACCACCAGGCTAGTTGCTCAGCATAATGCATCTGAGGTTATCCAAGTGCAACTAACTCTGGGCAAAACTGCAATCCAAATTGTAGCTTGATACAGATCCCCCACCATGCCCCAGGATTCCCACTCCTCTTTTCTTGATGTAATGGAAAATACTAGGATTCAACCAAACACCCTAATAATGGGCGACTTCAACTACCCCACCATTAACTGGGAAAACTACTCGTGTACCAACTCCTTAGCTCAACGCTTTCTCGAATTCATAAACTCCAATGCCCTAGATCAACTTATCCACACCCCCACCAGGGGCAACAATATCCTAGACCTAGTCATTACCAACATGAGTGACCAGTGTTCCACACCTGAAGTCAACTCCTCATTGGTCCGATCTGACCATAAGCTTATCACCCTTGATATCCACATCCCGCCCCCACCCCCCATTAAGGAATCCACAGTAAAAAATTTCTCCAAAGCCAACTTCATGCTTCTTAAGACAGAAGTGGTGAACTTCATGACACCCATGCAGATGGACAGTACAGTTACAACTGCTGAATCCTACACAAATGCACTCTATAAGCACTTACATGAGTGCATGGATCATGCTATCCCAAACAGAACCAAGACGCTATCCTCCAAAAAAAGGAAGCCAATCTGGTGGTCCCCTGCCATAAACAAACTGTACAACAGAAGGAAGAAACTGCTGCAAAAGAGAGTACAATCCCATGAGTGGAGGAGCTCCCTGGTCAGCCTCAGTAAGAAGCTGAGATCTCTTATAAGATTCTCCAAAGCTAGCTATGAAAACAAAATCACCACTAAATCCAAGGACAACCACAAAGCATTCTATAGCTATGTCAAGAATCTAGATGGCAACACCCAAATCTGCTCTGAGTTACAGCACATAGGCATGAAAATTACAGAACCAACTGATATTGCCAACATCCTGGCAGATAGGTTCAGTGCTAACCTTACCCTCCTCTCACCCCCTAAAGGGCCGATATCTCTACAGGAAGAATGCAGAGTCCCTGTAATCACAACTACGCAAGTAAAAGTTGCACTCTCTAAAGCCAAAAACACACCATCCATGGGACCGGACAACATCGCAGGTTGCGTTTTACACAAACTTCAGAATGAACTGGCTCCCCACTTAAGCACTATGTTCAATAATAGCCTCGCGTCAGGCTTTGTGCCCACTGAATGGCACACAGCAACAGTTATCCCACTCCACAAAGAGGGAGCCACCACTGATCCCAGGAACTATCGACCTATTAGCCTGATGAGCCTGATCTGCAAGACTATGGAATGTATCATCGCGGAACTCATAAACAAAGACATTGGTAATCTCCAAACTCTGGATCCCACCCAGTTTGGGTTTGTGAAAAGCAGATCATGCCTCCTGAACCTGATTGATTTCTTTGAGGCAGTCACCAAAGCCGTGGATGAGGGTAAGGTGGTTCACAGAGCCTATTTTGACCTCACCAAGGCTTTTGACACCATCACCCATTCTGGAATTATAGCTAAACTCACTGAACTAGGTATAAATCACTACATCACAAGATGGGTTGCCAACTGGCTCACTGACAGAACCCACACTGTAAAAGTTGCAGACTCCAAATCTGACCTCAAAGCAGTGACAAGTGGTGTACCACAGGGTTCCGTCCTGGGACCTCTCCTGTTTGGTATCTACTTCTCTGAAGTACAGGCTAACACAGAAGAACTCTGGCTAACGAAGTTAGCAGATAACTACAAACTAAGAGCCATAGTCAAGTCCCCAAATGATGTGGACATCCTACAGAAGGGCCTCACTGAGAAAGATGCCTGGTGTCAGAGCCATGGCCTCAAGCTCAATGCCAAAACGTGTAGTGTCATCCCCTTTGGTAAAAACTCTGTACCCATGAACTACCACATAGGCAGCAATCTACTTAACACCAAATGTGTGATAAGAGATCTTGGTACCCAGGTGGACAGTAGTCTCTCCTTTGATAGTCATATCGCCACAGTAGTCAGGAAGTCCTTCTACATGGCACACCTCATCATAAAAGGGTTCTCATCCAGGAAAAAAGGTCATTGTTCCCCTCTACTCGACACTCATTATACCCATTATAGAGTACAATGCCCCTTTTGGAATGTACCTCACAAGACATCTGCAGCAGCTAGAAAGGCCACAGAAGTACCTCACAAAGAGGATTACTGTCCTCAAACAAATGCCCTACACTACCTGCCTCAAACAACTCCACCTTTACTTCGTAGCATATCGCCTACTCTGAAGTGATCTCTGCCTAACATATAAAGCTATGTCAAACCCAGAGCTGCTGGATATGCTACACCTAAAGAAATCCCAATCCCTCTGAGCTACACACGGTAGGGACCTAAACCTTGGCACCACAATAAACAGGACATGCTGGAGGGATAGATTCCTGTCCCAGAGACTTCCTATACTCTGGAAGAAGCTACCCATCTATTTCAAGCAAAGTTCTTCATTAGCATTCTTCAAAAAAAATCTTGATGAGTGGATGGGAAATAGGAAATACACCCCGGGGATCACTTCTGTGTCTCTGCTCAACAGTGGCACAGGAAAATAACTTTCTTGGGTGGCGTAAGCCATGGAACCTTGCTAGCTGGGCTTATGTATGCCCTTGGGCCGATAGCCTAGTACCTACCTATGAACCTATGAACCTATATACATATATATATATATATATATATATATATATATATATATATATATATATATATGGGTCTAGGACTATTCACTGAAAGCACATTTCACTGAAACACATTTGACTGTGCACAATTCACTGTCAATTCATTGGAAACACAATTCACTGAAACACATTTCACTGAAAGTTATATATGGCATTTTCCCCACTGTTGTGCGACCCTGGAGTTAGCATATATCATAAGGGGGGGTGGGTATATTTTGAACTATATACATGGATACTTGCAATTTCAATAAATTACTCTTTTCTGAACTTAATATATATCCAAAGCATGTGGGGGGGCTTGGCCCCCCACCCCCTTACTATATATACTAACTCCAGGGATGCACAACAGTGAGGAAAAGGCCATATATAACTTTCAGTGAAATGTGTTTCAGTGAATTGTGTTTTCAGTGAATAGAGCTTTCATTGATTTGTGCACAGTCATTTGACTTTCAGTGAATAATCCTAGAACCATACATATATATATATATATATATATATATATATATATATAAACAAACACATGGACCATGGGTGATCCACAGATAATAGAAGACCTGAGATATAATATAAAGAGGTAGTTAAGCATCAAGTCTGTTGGTGGATTACAAAATACTTACAAATGTATAGCATGAATGAAGCTGATAGCATAGTAAACAGAGAATGACATGTGCCAGACATAACATCTGGCAGTGTATTGAAGTATTGTTATAGAGAGCTATTAGTCATCTGAAAGTTGGTGAGAGACAGATTAAGCATCTGTACTTAAACAAATGATGCTACATTGCAATACTATATACATAAGGCCATTTACATGCAAAAAACACACACACATTAAAATACATATTTACACAGACCACACTTGTCTAGTCATAATTAAAGGGTCTACAGATGTATTTACACAAGGTATTACTAACTGCCTATAAAAACTAAATACCCCCATAACCTTTTGGTATTACTTCAGTATACAGTTGTCCAAATGCTTTCCCTGTAATGCAATTGTGAAATCTAACACCTGATGTGATGCCTAAAACAGCTGTGCAATGTAACAAAACTGTAAGGTTAAACACAGGGAACTCTTCATTACTAAATTGCAAATGAAAACAAGCATGCAGGAAGCTAGCATACCTTATATGGGATAACATATGGTACACATCTGCACATCGGGTTGCTATAAAATTGTTTTTATACAAAATTATTTTTACAGACATTTGACTGGAAACTATGAACAGTGATTATAAACTTGCTCTGAGAGAAATATATTTATTTGACTTCTATATAGATATTAATTTGCATACAACAGCATTTATATACATTACTGTACTTATGAAATAAATATTGGGAGGGTACAATGGCAGATATCAGTACCTTGCATAAAGAGTCCAAACACCAAAATTATTCCGAAATTCTTGTATCACTGTCCAAGCATGTGTGAGATGTATTTATTCTTCTCAAAAAGCCCTTCAGCACGATAACAGGAACAAGCCACCACAATCTACAAGCAGTTTTCACTTCACTGTGGATAGTACAATTTAACACTCGTGCTTCGTTCCTTAAAAAATTTTTATTAGACAAGATAAAATTGGCTAGCGCTTTCACCCGTAGGCTTCCTCAGGCCATTACAACAAATAGTCACTTTTAAGGCATTTATATACAATTTCCTTGCACTATTACTGAGATCACTTCCTGTTATTACAATAATTAGCCCCAATAACATATTCAATTAATGTTCAGAAAACATGGTGAATATATAAAGAATATATAAAAAAATATATATATTTTTTTAAATTTCTTAAAATACTCATTCACATCAGTAATATTGCCAAATTTTAAAAAATATATGTATATTTTAAAAGTTTCTTATATAGAAAACTTATATCATTACATATACAACTAGGCTCAAACACCTTAATAAAACATCATAATCACATGTTATTTATTAGTAAACTATGTAAGAAAAAATTTTTAAAAACATTTATAAACATTTATATGTAGCAAAATATATCTGTTACAGAATGTGCAAGTATTTAAAACATCTGCATATGGATCATATAAATATAAATACATATATATATATATATATATATATATATATATATATACACACCAAAAACAATGCTTTATTTCTTCTTATATGTATAACCATTTCCTTTCAAACACCTTAGAACATTAATTTATTTATTTATTGATTTTCAATTTCCTGGCCTTTAACATGGGTTTGATAGGAATCCTATCATTTAAACCTGGTAGATGGTCAGCTCTTAACCTGATAATCCATTTCATTTCATTCTCCTCAGTTCTATTTGTTATATCACCACGTCTAATGGTAACATAATTATTTTGTATGACCATGAACCTAAATTCATGTTGCATAGATGTGTCAAGAACATGTTTTGATAAAGCATTATTATATGACTTTATTCTAATGTTGTACAAATGTTCTCTAATACGGCCCCTTTGTCGTCTATCCATCTTGCCTACATAAAATGCAGGGCAACTAGTACAGGTAGCAAGGTAGATGACATGGGCCGTATTACAGGTGGCTTGTACTGAGAACATAAATTTTTGTTGTGTAATAGGGTGTATAAATCTAGCAGTATCATCAATGGATGTACAGTATCTGCACTTCTGACAAGGTTTGGTTACTCCAGCTGAACTATTTTGGTGGCCCTTTCCTACTCTGTTTGGGCCACACAACATTCTATACAAGTTCATTTTATTTTTATATATAAACTTGGGGCAACTACCTACTACTTCTAGTATTCTAGGATCCACTGTCAATATTTCCCAGTATTTTTGATATATATCTCTTATATCCATTGCATCCTGTGTATAATATATTGATACTTTGACCTCTTCACATTTACCATCTCTATCATCATTGGTAGCAGCTGAATCACTATCCATACTCCTGTCAGCAAAGTATGGATATGCTACATTTGTTCTCATTCGATCTACTTTACATAATTCTTGATTTACCTCACCTAGCCCATATGATCTATCTAATAATTGTTGCATTAAAGTACACAGTTCACTCCTATATCCAGTATCAGTTGAATTCAAGAGTGACACCCACATTGCCTGTCCTCTAATTATGTTTTTAAAAATAAATCCAGGGTGCATACTGCTCCTGTGTAGTAGTGAGTTCCTATAGCAATTCCTGCTGTATACCCCGGTGTTAAGAAGACCATCTGGTAACTTCTCAACATACACATCCAGGTAAGATATTTTTCCCAAAGATGCTTCCATGATAAATTTTAAATACTGTGTGAATGAATTCACCTTTACCAGGAATTCATTAAGTTTCTCCTCATCTGAACCCCAGATGAGAAAGAGGTCATCCACAAAACGTGTATAAAATTTTACATTCTCTTTAAATTCATTCGTTTCAAACAAATACCTCTCCTCCCAATCTGCCATTACAAGATTGGCGTAGCTATTGGCACATGAAGTGCCCATAGCCATGCCATCTTTTTGTATATATGCCTGATTATTAAATATGAAAACATTATTGTACAATACTATTTCTAATAAATCACATATTACATCAACATATGCAGGCATGTGTAAATAATCTACTCGAAGACATCTACGAATACATTCTATGCCTTCCTGATTAGGGATAGATGTAAAAAGGGATTGGACATCTAGTGTAACTAACCAATAGTTTCTATCACTAGACGCCTTGGGCATCTGATCATATAACATAATCAGGAATTGCTTGGTATCCTTGAGTATATATGAATAATTATTAACCACCGGTCTCAGTATAGATTCTAAGTATAGAGATACAGGTTCGGTTACCCATCCTCTTCCTGCGACAATGGGTCGCATAGGTGGATGGGAGGGGTGTTTATGGATTTTTGGGACTCCTTGTATACTTGGTATTGTGGGATGATTAACTAAACAATAATTATACAAATTCTCATCTAGTTTTCCTTGATTATATAATATATTTAAAGTTTTGGAGACCTGTTCAATAACTCTATCTACCATATTTAATCCAATCTTCACATAATATTGTTCATCTTTCAACATATCTTTCATACTTACAATGTATTGCTCCATATCCATAATGACAATAAGTCCACCTTTATCAGCTGGCCTTATCATTATATTACAGTCACTCATTAGATTTCTCAATGCCCTCCGTTGTTTAAATGTTAAATTACCGAACCACCTTCTTTCACTATTCCTTTTTTCATGTATATATAGTTCCTGTTCAACCATTTTAGAGTATGCATCAATCAATGGATGCAGATTCGGTATAAAGGTGCTAGGTTTTCTAAACTGATGTCTATCATTTGCACTCTGACCGAAATCTAATTTTAACTGTACATTTCGTGCAAATAGCTTTAAATCAACAATTGTTTGTGTTATATCACTTTTAATAGATGGAATAAATGTAAGTCCTTTCTCCAGGACTATACTTTCATCTACAGATAGTTTTCTTTTAGATATATTCCAAATTAATGATTCTTGGTCCCTTGCCACATCTTCTTTAAAGTTGGCCCTACATACTCTTGGTCGGCCGCTCTCTTTTTCTGTCATCCCCTGCTCATTGAGCGGTCCCTTTCCCCTCTCCAGTGATCTGCTATGGGGAAAGGGGCCTTACTATTGGAACTATAATTACCCTTCTGCTCTTGACTTGACTGGTGTTAATAACCTTTTTTGTTACAGATACTTCAGTTGTATCTGATTCAGTTATCTCTGTTATGGCATCTAATTCATCTACTGATGCTACTTTTTTTTTTTTTTTTTTTTTACATCTCACACATGCGTGGACAGTGATACAAGAATTTCGGAATAATTTTGGTGTTTGGACTCTTTATGCAAGGTACTGATATCTGCCATTGTACCCTCCCAATATTTATTTCATTATACTTTTGCGTTGTTTTTATAGGGAGAGGTACTCACGAAATAGCGGCAGCTATTTTATTCTTATTACTGTACTTATACTTTAATACAAGGTGTTGTCTTCTATGCTGTATGAAACAGTTTAGAGAAGATGTTTAAAACACCTCAATCTGCTAAACATCAGTTGCCTTAATTACTCAGAGTTACTTTGTTAATTATCTAGGGACCTAAACCTTGTCACCACAATAAACAGGACATGCTGGAGGGATAGATTCCTGTCCCAGAGACTTCCTATACTCTGGAACAAGCTATCCATCTATGTCAAGCAAAGTTCTTCATTAGCACTCTTCAAGAAAAATCTTGATGAGTGGATGGGAAATAGGAAATACATCCCGGGATCACTTCTGTGTCTCTGCTGGACAGTGGCACAGAAAAATAACTTTCTTGGGTGGCGTAAGCTATGGAACCTTGTTGGCTAGGCTTACGTAGGCCCTTGGGTCGATAGCCTAGTACCTACCTATGAACCTATGAACCTATAATATTAATGAGCATATTTAACTCTTCAAAATGTTCTGCATTTGTTAGTGAAATATGTAATATTATTTTATTCTAAACTGACTTTTAAACAATTTCAAGCATTTTCCATCTCCCATTGGTATGATGAATACAAAAACTTGATCTGCACATTTCAGAATATACAGATATGCAGGACAAAAGCACATGAAACACCCAGGAATCTTCAGCTATTCACCTCTTTATTGAAAATATGAACAAAACCCAGTACCACACTGTAGAAGTTAAGCGCTTTTCATCTGGTACAATGACCAGACTTCTTCAGACAAATAACAGCAGGCGCAAGATCAGTTTGTATCTATACACTAGAGCACACTTCCCTCCATCCCCTAATTATTCAATTAATCAATGCAAAGCAATTCACCATCCAAATAAGTCTTCTACTTATAAAACTGAGTTAAAATTCATTCTTTAAGAACAGCTAGTTCATTGTTGGTATTTAAAACAAATACTGAATCTGCTACCATTATATGGCAACAAACAATTTACCTAAACAGTATGAAAGAAAATAAATCAAAACTAGCAAAAAATGTGTTTTTAAAAACAAAAATTAACCTAATATATATTTTTAAAAATATTTGGAATTCAAAACTCACACTGCTCATCGCCACATCCACTGTAAAAATTGCCACCATGTATTTTAGAACACTTTGTCCTAGCAGGATTAACATGACAAAAACACTTGAAAAAGTAAACATTATCTATTTAAACTTTTCGGTTTCAATAAGCAATTTAGAGAGCAACCATCATTAATACCAGGGAAATGGCAAGCATCTAAACACATCAATTCTCTTTTTTCTAATAACAAAGATCTTGGACCACCCCTTATATCTCCAACTACATGATCTATCACTCTAAAATAGAAGTTATGTGTGGGATTCATTTTAATATGGGCAGCTAATGCATTTTCAACCTTGCCTTTCCTAATGTAATAAAGGTGCTCATACACTCACTTCCGCAGTCTACGATCAGTTTTTCCAACACAGAATGCAGGGCATAGGTTACATTGGGCAAAATATACTACATAAGTTGCATTACAGTTGTACTTGCCTAACAAGGTCTTGTAGTTGATGTCCCTAATATTAAATGAATACCCTATACACATGTGCTTACAGAAGTTACAAGATTCACATTTACTCATCCCAGGGTTCTTAATAATGTTATGTTGTTTCATTTCTATAAAATTTTTCAAATTCATGCCTCTCTTGAATGTAAAAGAGGAAAATGGACCTAACAAGGTGCTTAATTCCAAGTTGTTGCTTAACAGATTCCAATTTTTCTTTATGATTGAAATAATTTGGCCACATTCAGGACTATATATTAAAATAAAAGACACCGGTGACCTGTTAACCTTCTCTGTAATGTTCATCCTCTTACATGATGACAAAGTAAGTATAAAAAAAGGAGAGGCGCTCTTATTCTTTAGAGAAATTAATTACCTATGCCTAAAACATTAAATACCTATTCAGATAAAAATGGTATGTTAAGTTTAGTATAGGATCATAGGAGGTTACAAGGCTAATGGCCATGGGGACCTTATAAGCCTAGCCAAGTGTTTATTCCAAAAAAGAAACCTCAGTCACCACCTATTGCCCCTGTCAATAAGGGACACAGGTGGAACCCCTAGGACAAGTTTGTGGTTTCCCAGCCACTCATCAAGGTTGTGCTTGAAGAGGGTCAGTGATGTATTCTGTTTGACATGTATGGGAAGTCTATTCCAGAGACAATGCAGTCTCTGGGAGACAAACCTGTCTCTCCAGCAGGTTTCATTAATGTTGCATATTAGATTTAGGACTTTTGACCAGGTAATGTGCAAGGAGTTAGACTTATGGATATGGAGCATCTCTAGTAGGGCTGTGTCCAAGATTGCCCTGCAGGCAATACACAGATCACCTCTAAGCAATCTGTACAATAGCGAGTAGAGTGATGGTGATTTGAGCCTGTCCACATAGGGCAGGTGTTGGAGGCCATGGATTCCCTCTGTGAGGAATTTCTATGGCCTTTCCAGCTGGTGCAGGTGTTTGGAGAGGTACATACCAGATGGGATGTTGTACTCAATTATTGGCCTAATGAGGGAGGAGTACAAAGAAGTAATAACCTCCTTTTTTCTGGATGCAATCCCTTTACTTATGAGATGAACCAAGTGACAGGCTTTCCTGACCACTTCCACTTCATGATGGTCAAATGTGAGATTGTTGTCAACCTGTGTACCCAGGTCTCTCACCACAGGCTGTGTGCTTAGGTGGTTTCAGTTGATGTGGTAATCAGTAGGGGCCATGTTTTTGCCAAATGGTCTAACACTTTTTTGCATTTAACTTAAGGCCATGTATTTGGCACCAGTTATTTGTTGCTGTGAGACCCTCTTGTAGTATGTTAACATCATTTGGCAAGTCATTGACAGCACCCAACTTATAGTTGTCCACAAAAGTTGATCAGCCACAGGCCTTTTGTCTTTGCCTGGACCTCTGAGAAGTAGATGCCAAACAGTAGGGGCCCCAGGATAGATCCCTGGGGAACACCACTAGTGTCAGGTCTGCTGTTAAAGGTGGAGGCACCTATTTTGACCTTGTGGGTCCTATCAGTGAGCCAGTTGGCCACCCACCTAATGAGATAGGGATATACCCCAAGTTGTGCTAGCTTTTTGATGATGCCTAAGTGGGGGATTGTGTCAAAACCTTTGGCAAAGTCAAGGTAATCTGTGTGCACTGAAACCGTAAAATTTAGTATAAGTAGGCCAACAAAGTACAGCACACAAGTTTATTCAGAGTCAGCACACCACAAGGATGGAATGATCCTTGTGGTGTGCTAACTCTGAATAAACCTGTGTGCTGTACTTCATCGGGATACTTGTGCTGAATTTGACTGTTTTAGTTTCACTATACAGCACTTGCTTCCATTTGCTTTGGTTTTGTTTTTTTCTGTATGTACTGACTTTCCCTCATCCAAGGCCTTTGTGACAGTATCAAAAAAGTCAACCAGATTCAACAGGCAAGATCTTCCCTTGATGAGTCCAAACTGGGTAGTGTCAAGTGCTTGGAGATTGCCTATGCCCTTGTTTATGAGGTCTGTAATAATACGCTCCATGGCTTTACAGATTAGACCTGTCAAACTCATGGGGGAGATAGTTACCTGGGTCAGTAGTGGCACCACTTTTGTGCAAGGGGATGACAGTGGCAGTCCTTCACTCTGCTGAAATGAAGCCTGTACTTAGGCTGTGGTTGAATAGGGTGCTCAATGGCAAAGCTAGTTCTTGTTGGAGATGGTGTAGAATACAGCCTGAGATACTATCAGGTCCCATGGAAGCTGTGTTCTTTTCCTTGGATAGGGCGTTTTAACACTTGATCTATAGAGATGTGAGGTGCAAGACAAGTATCAGGGATGTCAAATGGGCCTTTGGGGGGGCAGTGAAGTTTGTGCTGAACCTATGTGCTAGCAGGTTGGCTAAGTCAACAGGGTCAGTGTAAGTGGTACCATTAAGAACTAATTTGGAACAAACCTGGGCTTTGCCGTGGAGGTTCCTATTGAAGAAGGCTTTGTGGTTTCCTTTTGTTTCAGAGGCTAGTTTCAATTCATAATTGGCTTTGTAGAGTTTCACTAATGATCTAATTTGCTTGTTTAGGCTAAGGAGGGAGTTTTTCCAACCGGGAATTTGTTCCTTTTTACCCTTGAACAACATTTTTTTCCTTATGATGTAAAGCATGTTGATAAAGGATGTCCACCAGATAGATTTGTGTTTCCTTGAGGAGCAGGTTTTAGTTCTACTGGGTATGGCTGAGTCCATGCAGATGTACAGATGCTTGTATACAGCATTGGCATACTGTTCAGCATAGTTTTTTGCATCCAATGAGGGGGCGGTGGTATGAAGCTACTGATACCCTCCATTAGGAGGTTGTAGTCAGCGTTTGAAAAGTTTTTAGCCTGGTTATAGCTGGGGGGGGGGGGTTGGATGGGATAGAAACTTCTATGACACAGACTAATGGTTTGATCTCACCAGAGAAGAACTTACTATGGGGGTGGTGCAGTGGTCTAATATGTTGATGAGAACCAAGTCCAGAATGTTATCTCCCCTTGTGGGGGATGAGATGAGCTGGTCTAGTGAATTAGAAATAATGAAGTCAAGGAATCATTGGGTGAGTGCATTAGTGCAGGAATAGTTCACCCAGTCTATGGTGGGGTAGTTGAAGTTACCAAGGATCAGGGTGCTAGGGGGTACCTTGATGGAATCAAGTAGGTCCAGGTAGGAGGACTGGGTGTCCTGAGACATGGAGGGGGGTCTATAGCTGGCTATAACTTAGATGGGTGTCTTGCCAACTGTCAGTTGCACCTGGAGTAGTTCTAGTGCATCATGCTGGCAAACCAGTCTGGAGCTGTGCTTGTCTTTAATGAAGATAAAGACTCTACCATCCTTAGTCTTCTCGGCCTCATTTTGGTGTCGGAATGTGTGGAATGGTATATCCTGGTAAGGTAGGGGTGCTTTCCACAGCCTTGAACCAAGTTTCCGTGACTGTACAGATATTGGCATCTTTCAGTGTGAGGAGAGCCTCCAATGAGTGCATTTTCAGGTTAAGGCTCCTAGCATTAAACAGCATGACCTTCAATTTGCTTTTTGACAGATCTTTTATGTTGGAAGATTTGTCTTTGGTGCATTGCCTAAAAAAAAGGCACAACGGGGGAGGCAAGAGCCTTGGCCAGAATCCAGAATCCCAGGGGTAACAGGTGGAGGCCATCTCTGATAAAGCCACAAGGCCTGTCAACCATGTCATCCCAGACAGACAAATACTGGATCCCCTTGGAATGACACCAGAAACTAAGCCAATTGTTGAAGTCAATTATTTTTTGTTGGTATTGTGGTGCCATTCTTGGTGAAGGTAGGATGCTGCTTAGGGTTTGGGTCATACCTTCCTGGGACACATACTCTAAGATCTCAATCATGTCTCTCTTCATATAGTCCAGGGAGGTATGTCTCAAGTCATTCATACCAACATGAACAATGACAGAGTCATACTTGTACCTGTTGTGAAGAGACGTATGTGCATGTGTGATGTGGTGGATTCTGGCACCTGACAGACAACTGACAATGATCTTCTCCTTGTCAAGCCTTGTGAGGGGGATATTGGTATATCTCACAATTGATTATGTTTGGTTTATTGTTATGCCTTATGGGCTGCATTGGTTTATTATGTCTTATGGGCTGTATTTGTGAGACACTGGTGTGTTGTCTGCTGCCTGTGATGTGTTTGGTGTTGTTTGTGGAATGTTCGTGAGAGTGTTTGGACATCTCTGTTGTTTAGGTAAGTTTTTATTGAGGACATCTGCATAAGTGGGAGTGTGCTGTGCATGGCTATGTGATGTGGGTGGTGTGGTGTTTGTACTGGCAATCTCCTATTTGTCAGGATTACTGACTATGGCACAAGACAGCATGGATTCCATGTTACTGATATAGATGCATTTCTCACAAGTAGAAGAATTATGTGCTAGGAGAAGAGGGTTGTCAGTGAACATGAGGCAGTTGCTACACTGTCTCAGTATGCCCAAGTTGACCAGGCTGGCAGGAGAAACTGATGGGAATTGTCCAGACATAGTGTTCTGAAACTTGGATGGACTTATGGAGAGAGGATTTTGATAAGGGTTTGTCCACAAGAGTGTAGACCACAAAACCCCTCTTAAATGCAAAATAACTGGCCAGAAGCCCAAGTGCTAAAACCAAAACAAAGAGGCATAGAATAACAGACAAATTTAATCAAGCTACTAACAAGTAGTAATAAATACAGCAGAATAAAATCACTTGAACACTTAAGAGCAAACAGCAAAGCAAAATAAGGTAATAAAGTAGGAAGAACAGAATTACAGTAAAAGCAGCTGAGTAAAAATGTTTTTTTTTTTTTTTGGTGGAGAGGGAGGAAACAGAAGATAATTCAAGATTAAGAAACTAAGGGGCTTGGCCTTTCCAAAGGCTCTCTCTATAATGAGATAGGAAAGGGAGGAGTGTCCAAAATCAAACAGCAAGGGGGTAGTCATTAAGGGCAGTAGCAGAAATTAACAAAAAGTTATACTTTTATGAATTCTTACTGGATAGTTGGAATTGGAGCCAAAGTTGCTAAGAAATATTTGGATATTATGACCTTATACACAAAAGGTGAATTAATTATTGCAGGAGATTTTAACTGTATTCTTTCTATTAAAGACATAACTACTGATAAGGTTCCTAAGCTATCCACACCAGCTACACACTTAGAACATTTTATTAATTCTCAACGTTTGCCACTGCGGTGGTGGTGCTGCGGTAGCGTTGTCGCCTCACAGTTAGACGTTGCACGTTCGATTCTCAGTTAGAGCATCTTCTGTGTTTCGACATGCATGAATGGGTGTTCCTTCGCTGAAGGTTGTGCGTTAGGCCCGGCAAGCCAGCACGTAAAACTCTACTGCCAATCATTAGTGGACCAGATTTCCGCTGTGGCAACCCCTAACCGGGAAAAGCCAAAAGACATACATTAATTCTCAACATTTGAGAGATGCTTATGATATTAAATCAATTAATCCACTTAACTTTATACATTATTCTTAAAGATTTGGCACCCAGACAAACACTGATAAAGTTTTTACTTTTAGTAGTTTATTTACTAAAATTGAAGCTGTATTGATAACTTCATGTCCTTTATTAGACCACAATACTATTACATTTGCATTAATTTTAAAGCCAAGTAATTTGATTTGCTATCAGAGAATCCCTGCTTATATAGTAAAATTAAAAGAATTTAAGGAATGGTGTCTAAAAGAAATAGATCAATACAGTGAAATTAATAATAGAGAATTTTCAGAAGTCATCCTCTAGGATTTTTTAAAAGCTTATCTACTGTATATGGAAGAATTAAAAATTGGTACATACATAAAAAAGAGTGGGATAAGGAGTTGATATTTTTGCAGTGTATTTCAGATAAATTGAAATCTAATTTTAAACCTTATGACTAATTAGTATATGCTGAATTGAAAATATTAAATCAGAAATATCTTGATGTACTTTCCTATATAATATCAATAAATCTGAAACATATTAAAATGACAAACTTACTCAATAAACCCAAAAAGCTTACACAGGTTGGCTGTTAGATCAAAGAAAAATGATTTCCAAACAAGGTGCTAAAATAAAAAAGGTGCCTGATTTAAAAGACTAGAATGTTTTCAGAAATGTTATGAAGAAATTAATAACAAAGACACAGACGTAGAAATCAACAACATAACTGATAACTTTTTTGAAAGAAAATATAAGGTTTAAATTAACCAAAGAACAAAGATCCAAAATTGCTAAGTCATTTTCTTTTAAGGAGCTAAAAGATAAAAAATTAATAATCATAAATCAAATAAAGCACCTGGTCTTGATGGTATAATCCCAGAATTATACAAATTATTCTCAGAGAATATTTTAAATATCATATTAAAAGATTTTAACAAGTTAAACATATGTCAAACATCCCCCTCCTGGAAATATTCCCTGATACCTCCTAGCTTGAAACCAAAATAAGGATTCTAACTTATGTTCTTCTTACTGTCCTATTTCATTATTAAATGTTGATTATAAAATATTCATGTCTAGTCTTACAAAAAGATTGAACCTTACTATGCCAGGATAAATAAATGATGATCAGTCTGCATACACAGGTTCAGGATAATATAATTAGGTATAACTAAAAAAACTAACTATAATAAGTCTAGATATAAATAAAGCTTTTGATTCTATTAGTTGGAATTATTTGTTCAAAGCACTTAAACAATATGAATTTTCCCTAGAATTTAAAAATGCTATAACTAATCCATATAGTAACTCATTCTCTTTTATTAAAATTGCCTTTTTTCTTTCTAGCTCTTTCAAAATATTAAAAGGTACAAAACAGGGCTGCCCCTTGTCACTGCTATTATTTGCTCTAACAATTGGACCTTTTGCAAACTTTATTACATCTAATAGCATAATTCAGGGATTCTCAATAGATGAAAGTTATTCATGTAAAATTCAGTTATTTGCAGATGCCATTTTAGTAATAAGTGGTGAT
Organism: Protopterus annectens; assembly: GCF_019279795.1. Lineage (NCBI taxonomy): Eukaryota > Metazoa > Chordata > Ceratodontiformes > Protopteridae > Protopterus > Protopterus annectens. The sequence goes on along the minus strand of NC_056746.1, from coordinate 1,008,346,341 downwards.
GTTGAAGCTTCAATAGAAAATTTAACTAAATCTATTAATTACTTTGAAAAAGCATTGTCAGGTTTAATGTTTAACTTTGATAAAACAGAAACTTTATTTGTTAATAAAAAGTTAATAATTATTTAAGAAACTAGAAAAATTATTTGGAGCAATTCACAAATTAATTATCTTGCAATTATAATTTAATCTATTATAAAAGACTCCATAGCAGTAAATTATAGTAATTTAATAGACACTGTTACTAAAATAATTATTAATTGGGACATTTTTTTACAATGGAAGGCAGACTTACTTTAATAAGAATGATAATCATACCAAATACTTTTCTATCTACAATCACTAATTATTCTCCCTCATAAAAAAATATTTAAGAAATTAAATTTTACTCTTCTTAATTTTTTCTGGTTCCCCAATAAACAAATAATTCCTTTGAGTGACATGTTAAGATTGGCAAGAAGGTGGATTAATTTTTCCAAATGTTGAATCATATGCCAAATCCATAATTCCCAATTTACTATCTCTATGGTTAAATTCTTCTTATCAATCCACTTGGAAATCAGTTCATGAAAGAATAGTAAAAAATAGCTATGCTGTAAAATATTTCTCTAAATTTGGAATTAACAAATTTTACTGGATCTTGAAAGACTTAATATATACATGGAGATTTCTTCACAGAGCTTTTTTAAATTCAGATGAAGTGGCTTTAGTATGTAACTATTGGAAAATTAATTGGAGGTATAATGAAGTATCTAATGTAGATTGTTTTCATATGGTATTGGATTGTAAAATAGCAACTCCTTTTTGGGATGAATTTAGAAATGTTGCCCTAGTATACCTCTCAACTGTACAGATTTTCACAGAATGTCACGATTTTTGTCTCATATATTTGATATGTTCCTTGTAAAAATTGCATTTTTGACAAAAACACTGTGAAGATCTAAGGATTAGTCACTAAATAATGACATGCATTTGAGTTTCAGACTTCATGTTTTTCAGAAAATGCATGCTAACACAAATCATGTCATTCTAGCAACTTTCTAAGGTTATAAAAGCAATATTTAAAATGTGTCCCTATTTTTGGACCTTTGTCCCCCCATTATGTCAGGCTTTGTCCAGATTTCTTGCACTAAGAGGTTGAGATGTATGTGCCCAAGCTTTGTGGAGAGATAATTGTATCATTTCTAAATCCCTGATCTTATGATCTTATTTAATGCTCTATTTTCGGATTCTGTTCCTTGAGTGCTGGTGTCTCTCATTTGGTCCATTTTAGCTATACAATAATTCATTTTTTGGCATTTAGTTTTTGTCCATGACTTTGGCACCAGTTATTTATTAATAAAACCTTCCTGCATACACAAATCTTCCAGCAGGATGGCTAAGTCATTTGGGGATTCTGTGACTGTTCGTAGGTTGCAGTCATCTGCAAACTTAGGTCAGCCAGAGCCCTTTGGTATTGTTTTTTACTTCAGAAAAGTAGATGCCAAACAGGAGATATCTCAGCACAGAACCTTGGGGGACTCCACTGGATGCTGGTCTTTTTGTGGAGTTGTTTCCTAGCTATGATCCAGCTGGCAATCCAGTGGGTAACATATGGGCTTATTTCCAGTTTATTTACTATAACTAGGAGTGAGGAATTGTGTTAAAAGCCTTCAACGGAGTTTTTCAGCGCAAACCTTTACTTCAAATGACCTTACTGGGTCTGTCACAGCCCACCCTTCTACGGTTTAAAAGCTACTTGTCCAATAGGTATCAGTAAGTAAAATGGTGCTCCCCTCTCTTCATACCCCCCAGTCACCACTGGTGAACCACAAAGCTATCCTTGTTCTTCTCCTCTTTAACATTCTCACCAACACTCTCCATACAACAGACCTCCCTAATACAATACACAGATGACTCCACACTCAAATGCTCATCAGACAACCTGGCACAAATCCAAAAAATTACTCAGGAAGCTTTAACAGCCACTGAAATATGATTTTGCAATTCACAAGTCATGGTCAACCAAAAAAAACTACTACTTTTCCCCAAGAACCTCTCTCATGAAAAAACAAAATTTAAAATCCTATCTCTTAATAATACAGCCAACTGAAGTAACTTCTAATAACAAATTATTAGGGGCGATACAAGTTGATAATCTTAAATTCAACCAGCATATACAAAATTGCATAAAAAACTCACCAAAAACTAGGGATGCTTTACAGAGCCAAACATTCACACCAACACAACTAAAACTACACTTGTACTACTTACCTCCTCCCCTCACTAATTTATGGTGTTCCAATCCTTACTAACCTCCAGGTATCACCAAAACCAAAACATGAACAGTGCTAGAATACAGTGGCTAAATTTGCAGAAAATGCCCCTTTCAGAACCCACCACTGTATAGCACTAAAAATCCTAAATTGGTTAGATCTACCGCATGAACTAACACATACACAACTTCTCACCATCTATAAAATTATTCAGCATCCACCTCCTATGATCCAGTGGTCAAAAACTTCTCTCTGTCCAAAAATCTATCAAGTCTGCTGGTCATGAACTTGTACCATTTTGCTAATGTCTGGAGCTCCTTACCTGTAGCCATCAGGTCAATACCCTCTCTCCAGTCCATTAAAACCATTCTAAATGACTTCTGATCTTAAATCTGGCTCTGTTCTTGCTCAACCCCAGGCTAAACTAAGCCTTAAATATGAACAAGTACTTATTCATACCTTACACCATTTTACTCCCACTTCTTCACTCACTTCCTTACTTCAATCAGTTTCTCTCTCCTGTCTATCTGAATATGGCATAACCCTGTTTTTTCTCTCACTTCATATTGCTATTCCTGTTTGTATTAAACTAGATTACCTTTAATTTCTTTAAACTGACTAAAATGTATTTAAATATTAAATTAGTGTTATATAAGTTGCATCTATTCTTAACCAAAGTTTTCACATTATATCTAATTTGGTATAACTGTTTAAACTTTAGATCCTTTGTATTGTTTTTTACTGTATTATTTTTGAAGATTATAAAAGTATTGTTCTTAAAATATTTTTGTAATACTTTGGAGCTTTTCTCCCTGGGCCTTGGTTGAAAATGGGCACTTACCCAGTAATCAAATGTCAAGAAATAAATAAATAAATAAATAAATATGACTATAAGAGGAAAGTGGTCCTTTCAATAACAGGATAACATTTGTTACATTATGTAGATGACAAAGATGTGCCTCAAGTGTGTGACAGCTTTATAAGTTATTTTGCTTGGTGTTCATTTTAATAAAGCAGTATTTTCCAGCTTGCCTAGTGTGAGTAAATGGAGAGCATATTCCAGTTAGGCTATTATAGCATTTTTAGCAACTGTGCCAGTTCCATGGGGGGTAGTGGGATAAAGCTCTGGCAACAGCCCAAGTGACCTGGGGTAAGATTAATGACTTGGGTGTCCAAAGTGCTGGCAAGGGGGGAGGGTCATGCCAACCCTGGGGGATGAGGAGGGATATGTACAAGCAGCATGTTAGCATTGCTGATGTCCCTGATGTTCACTAGGAAAACAACCTCTAAGGTGCTACAGGAGGCAAGTAGAGCATCATGCTGACATCAAATGCTTGCAGAAGTCAAGGGTGGTTCAGCAGTGACACCCATTGCATGTTGCATCCTCAGAGATGTTATGGGCATGTGTTCAGGGCAGAAACAATACCACAAACACTCTCCAGAAGTAATATGATTCTGCAACAGGGTTCTTGATCTCCTCACCAGCACAGACATTAGGAGAGAATAGCCTTGGGAGAAGAGACTAAGACATGTCCAAAAGACCCAGTGATTAAGGACAGGAACTGTTAGCAGCTGATAGCCAGTGACATGGAGCTAAAAAGAAAGAATAAAAACAGTACTTTTACCAATTGATTTGTTAGATTTTGGAGTGAGATGGCTAGCAGGTTTGTGAGAAAATGTTTGCCAACTGCAAACTCTGGAGTGATTTTCACATGGCTGTGAAAGAAAATTGTCAGATATAGACACATATTAAGGTATTTATTGTATTCAAAGTCATTAATAGTGTTAACCCAAGGAGCCAATAAATGTAGTGGAGATGATGTGATAAACCTTTAAAAGGTATTGAGGAGCACTGAATTAATTTTAGATGAGTTTACAATCATTTGTATTTATTAAGCCACATGCTGAGACAGTAAGTTCAATTTTCAGAGTTTGTTCATGCTCTTTATAATTCTTGCCTCCTCTTGGTTGCAAAGGTCATTCAACAAATAGTAAAAGTTTAAGACAGAATGTGACCACTACTTGTAAATTTGAATGAATTACTGAATTTGAAATCTCCTTTTGGTAAGCAAAACATTTATTTCTGGGTCTGAAAAGTGGCAGCAGTGATATGTCTGTTTGAAGATACTGAAAACTCAAATGTGAAAGACTCTCTGCAATAGACATCAGCAGAGTAAATCCTTTTGCAATCCAGGTAATTTGCAATAACTCTGTCCCCCATACTTCAACATAATAGTTTCACCATGTTATAAAATGCAATCAGCGAAAGTTTTCAAGTTGGTAACTCAAAGGAATTTGGTAAATTCAAATTGGAGGAAATCAAATTTTTGTCATGCACAAATACTTTTGGACCTATGAAGAAATAGGTTTCTACTTCTGGATGAATTGTGAATGAATATTTGTATAATAAGATATGGGCAAAAAGATTCTGAAACTGCAAATTTATAAGACAGCATTTAGCAGTGTAAATGCAACATCTTAATCCTGTTTTCACAGAATAGAATTCAGGCATGTAAATTATGCTGTGTAGGACTACTATGCTAAAATGCAGGTTAAGGCCAACTCCTAAACTATGGAAAACTGTACAGTAGAACTTCTGAAGCATTATGTAGATACACACCAAGCAGGTATCTGCAACTCAAACCATATGCAAATGAGCTACCCTGTATGTCATAGTTCAAAAGTACTGCTTATGTATTGCAAAGTTATCAAAAGAAACTTTTCCAATGCATTAAAACAGATGCAATAAGAGAGGTCACTAAGCTGATATAGCTAGCATTCCCTTCAGTGTTACAGTGGTAGAGTTTAGCATTAGCTACCCTGTTCTGTGGACATAGTTACAGATGCACAAATAAAGATGGATGCATACTTTAAAACAAACTCCTTGCCTGTTGTCTTATTTGGAAAAGTTTTTATGGTTCATATATTTTGTAACTGTTTCACCTTACATGTTACCTAGTCTAAGGCATGAATTATGACTGAAAAGGGTCACTTGATCACTACATCTACATGGTAAACAACGTTAAATAAATAAATTAAAATGAAAATCACATAAACACAAAGGAATTTGGTACTACTGTTCTTGTAGCATAGCAATTCCAGTTAGATGGCTTGATCATGGCAGATTCTCATACTTTTTATTTCAGCCACAGAGTATAAATCAACAAATCAGATGTAAATGAACAGTAGCTTGTTTTATTACTTAACAAGCACTGAAGACTTCAAAAATTTTTACAGCTCACTTCTGCATGTTGGCCAACTATACTAGTTCTCATTACATAGTGTTGCCATTTAAAAGGCACAATGCAAATATGGACAGAGCTGTAGACACTTTATAGACAGCATACTGTCTGATTTCCTCTGATCACCTTGTTTAATGTTTTCTGTTCATACAAGAGGGACTCTGCTACAAATCATACAGAGGATGCACAATGCTGTGCTGTTGCATACCCTAAGCATGCTGTGTTGTATATACAGAGGAGACATAGTATTGTAGTGTTGCATATCCTAAGCATGCAGTGTTATTTATACAGAGGATACACTGTGCTGCACTGTTGCATGCCCTAAGCATGCTGTACTGTTCATACAGAGGATGCACAGTGCTGCACTGCTGCATACCCTAATCATGATGTGCTGTTTATACAGAGGATACACCCTACTACACTGCTGCATGCCCTAAGCATGCTGTGCTGTTTATACAGAGGATATACTCTGCTGCATTGCTGCATACCCTAAGCATGTTGTGCAATTCATACAGAGGATACACAGTTCTGCACTACCACACCCATTAAGCAAGCTGTAGGTACATTATTCATATACAGTATACACAGTGCTGCACTATTATATAGTTTAAGCATGCTGTAAGTGTGCTATTCATACAGAAGGTGCACAGTGCTACTATATGCTCTAAGCATGTTATAGGCATGCTATTTTGTGATTGCTAAAAGAAAGGAGGCATAACATAAATCACACCACTTTACTTATCCCTCACCATAGCCTAAATGTTATATATATATATATATATATATATATATATATATATATATATATATATATATTCTAAATGGCAGAGTATGTTCCTCCTGGACTGAATCTATTCAGGCCTCAGTCTACTCCCCCTCATCTCTTCTTCCTCCTTATCTGTTATCAGAAACTAACTTCATTACTCACTTTCCCTTCACTTCTTCATCTCATCTTACTCTGTATGTATTGAATATAGTGTATGCATTTTTACTGAAGTTAATTCAGATTTATATTTAGATAGTAGACCTGCTAATAGTTTTAACTTTGTTAGCTTATCTACACAAACCTTGTTTGTAACAGAAAAAATTGTGCATGACATATTCTGTTCATTATTACTGTTTATTGTAGGTTCTCAGAGTGAACCCAGAAATGGTCCATTTGGATGAATATTCTAATTTGATTATCAAATGGAAAAAAGTAATAAATAAATATAGAGGGTGAACTGTTCTACACTGTTGCATACCTTAACCATGCCATAGAATGCCCTGGTGGTACCTCGTGCACCAAGTGTATTGGTGTGTTTTGTGCTCGTATATAACTACTCCCAAATCATCACTTCCAGATAAATCCCTTTGCTACCCCTCCTTTGAACCTGCCTTTATAATTCTTTCTACTGCAATTTATACTCCATTCATTTTACAGCAAGACAAGTGTACTCTTTGCTACTTTGTACTGTTTAATTTTTACTGAGTTACTATTGTTTGAACATTTATTGATGCTACATTTAATTTTCCCTGCACTATAAAGTAGATATACTCATTTTTTTTTAAGTATTTAAAACTGCAGTTCTCAGCCTCTTTCCTACATTCCTGTTTAAGTGTTGTATATTGCCAGTAACTTAACAGCTTGTTTATGTGGTGCTGTGCTACAACTTATCCCTGCTCCTAACGTAAAGACTTCTCTGACAGCTAACTCTTTGGAATTGTGTGATTTATAGCACGTTACTAATCTCAGTAAGACATGCTGTGGTATACATAGTCCCAGGTTTCACACTTGTATAGCATTTATCCATGAAGAGAGCTGCTGTATTTATACGAAAAAAAAACAGTGAGAGCAGGTTATTTGCACTAATGAAATGCAGAGGTATTTTGAGAATCATGCCTACTTATGGAAAAAGCATAAATTAGTTGAAGTTAATCATTAAGCATATGCAAAGGACTGTATGAAAGCCTTAGGTTTCAAATGATTTCATATATACTTAGTGCAAACAAATATGGCTATATGGCTATGTGCAGTCACACTTGAAAGACTTAAGGCAAGTGGCAGACAGTACAGCTTTTATTATTAATATTTTTTAAAAATAAAGAGGTTTAAATATTTTTTATAGGAGTACTTTTATTTGTTTCACCCTGATGAGTTTCTTAATAAAAATGGAATGGAGATGATAGGCAAGATTGAAAAAGGGAAGGCATACAAAGAGGGTACTGCAGAAGTAAACATCAAGAGGGTTGTGCTGTGCTGGAAGAGCTTGGAGAGGAAGGGCACTATACTTTTGTCAGGAGACAACTCCCTTTTTCAAATGTTTTTTTATATAGGAGGGTAGTGTGGGTGGGAAGTAGGTAACAGAGTATGGGAGAGAGGATAAAGGAAGGAAGGAAAAGAATGAAGAGGATTCCAGCCCAACAAACATCCCCAATCTACAAGGACTCACATTTTTTTACTGTCTGATGCTGTTGAAGTGGAGGACCCTGATGTTGATTTCTATCCACTGAAGAGAATTCTCGATTGCCTGAAGGCAGCAGTCCATGACCTGCTCCACCGCGTCCTCAACCAAGTCCCGAAGCCCATGTTCAATGAGGATTGCCAGGCTGCCACATGTCAAGGTGCCTACAGGACTGGTGCCACTGCCCTGACCTTGTGAAGATGCCCTTGGAAGGGAAGAGGATGAATATTCCCTAGCTTGGATAAAGAAGAGTTAGACAATAAAAGTGCAGTGTTCTTAAGGATTATGGATCTGTACAAAAGTGAACAGAAAAGGGTGAGTAAGAAAATAAAGAAGCACAAAAGAATACATAATTAAAATAAGAAAAAAATGAGAGAAAGGGGGAGACAACAAAATAAATCCAATAAATTCACTCATAATGTTAAACATTATTCAAATCTTTAGTACCAGTGAATTTCATTTATATTAAATCTTTAATAAACTAAAACAAAATGTATGGGAAATGCCTTTGCATACATGAGAATAATAACTGTATTGCTATCAGGTCTTAATAGTTTTACATCTGCACTCTACTGATACTACTGAGATATCCTGATGTAATGTAAGAAATGGTAATTCATCTGTAATTTCTGCCTGATATGGATTTGGTTGCAATACTGTACTGAAAGTACTTCAGTCCTTCTATTACCTTGGTATTTATTATCTTGGTGTTTTAATGCTCTTGCTGTTACATATAACAACTTAAAAACAGAAAATATTTATTACTTGATATTTTTTTTTAAATGTTAAGAATTTTGTTCATTCTTACCGGTGCCCTCAGTCACCTATCCTATTGAGTAGTGTTATACTGGATCTCCTCTTCGGATACAGACAGAACACATACCAACATGGTTGTTTACCTGTCTCTGACTGTTTTTGTTTCTTTAATATTTCTGACATGACTACTACTACTACTCTGGAAGGCATTGCAGTTACTGTTTCACTTGCTTTGAATATATACTTATTTCTTTAAACATTATTCATATCTGAAATATAAAACACAGATATTGTCATACTGTGCTAATATTTTCTTTAATGCATGTTATAATAGCAGGAGTGCATCCTCCTTCAAACTGATACACTTTTATATTTGTGTGCACAGCTTGCCATTTGGGGGAGGGCTGTTGTCTAGAATCTTACCATACACTTTCAGTGTAGGTTCTCTTTTCAAGTATTATGATTGGCATATCTAACTTGCAGTTTTAAGTAACACACTTGTGAATTTTCTTCAGGCAGAGGCAGAAGCTTTACATACACATAAAATTGTAACAATTGAAAGGAAGTTTACACTTCTTTTAAATTCAGCCTTCATTAAACTAAACATATTTGCCATTACAGATGGATGAAGTAGATTTACTTTGTGTCGATAATGTGTGAATTGATAATTTTCTGTTTAATCAGTGTAAGCTTATAAGGAGATTGTCTAGAAATGTATGCAGAAGCAAAACAGCTGGTCATTTCTTACTAAACTATGTGCTGGTCATTTAGTTGACACTGCAATTCCCCTCCCCCAACCACCACTCTGACTAAGGTGTGATGCCTGAGTTCAGCCATCTTGTACGTGCAGTTCACATTACGGAAAACATGAATGTCTTATTCAGTTATCATACTAATGAATACTGCCTGGCCTGCACAAACAAAATAATTTACAAAAATTGTCTGTATAAATTTTAAGTACTAATTAAGGTAATATCTACTGTACATGAAATTATGTGGCAATGGAAATATTGTAAGTGTACACACTTAGGTCTACATCTATATTTTACAGAAATATATATGCATGCTTACATATATTTATTTACTCATAAATACACATTAGTATTTATACACAAAAGTATATTATCACATAAACATTACATATTTTTATACAGATGAAGTTCTGCAAACAGATATATTTAAGCTCTAGTATATATTATAATTACACTTAGCTACATATTTGCAGTTACACATATTTCTCTTCATCTACCTTCATTTTTACAAATGTTGCATAGTTTATTTTTCAAACCTGTATTTAACATGATTAAAAAAAAGAAAACAAAATACTTACAATAGAACTCTGGCCTTGTCACCATCACCTGATCTACCCACTCAGGCAGCTGGTCAAGCCTATGCTTTAGCTGGTCATCGCAATGTTGTCATCAATGGAGGCCAGAGCAGGTGTTGCCTGTTAGGATGACAGGTATTCATTTAACTCCTGCCAAATGTCTATTTCTTTCCAGACCAACTTTTTATGCATGCCTGCATTTTATCCAGGTAAAAATCACTTAGAAGGTAGCACATTATCTTAGTCTCTTTGTCAGACCAGCTGAAAGCATGGCCTCATGTCTTCACAGGCACTACCATCATTAGAAGTGCCAGTACCAGAATGAAGGAGGTAGAAGCAGAGCTGTGGTTTGCAGGTTTAGAGCCATTCCCTCTGAACTGTGACACCACCCTAACCAAACCCAGTTAACAAGCAAGGGCATTAGATCTGGTGCTGTTATTATTTGGTTTTATCAAAAATGCTTTGTCACCTTCATGTTTTTTTTAAAGGAAAACATCCACATTTAATTTATATGATAGATAAAAGTCATTAATGAAATCATTAGTTTTATCTTGCTTTGACCTGCTACTCCTGCTGTGTCTTGCTGTTGCTAGCTTTTTGCAACATTAAACCTGAATTTCAGGAAGGAATAATTTGTATTAATTTCTCCTGCGGTATAGCATCAGTATTAATGTTTGGGGGGCTTTTGTCTATTTATTTATTTATGCAGATATAAATATTTCTGGCTGTGTCAGCATCAACTTTTAGTAAATGTTGACTGATTGGAGGTGACAATGTGTGCCGGATGATGTTGGATGGACAAGCATTATACTTCATGGTTGTGTAGACCCAAATGCATATGACTCCATTTTGCCTCCTAAACATTGTCAGCTTAGAGAATAACTAAGGTTATCTACATGTTCTCATGGGATTCTGAGGATTATTGTGGACTGCTGCAGATGAATTCACGTGAGCCTGTGCAAAATTAATGATGACCTACTTACATGATCAGTTCCCTTACACATTTCTGTTTTACTCAATTCATAAAGATATGTCTAATTTGTATACGAAATGCTTGAATGACCCTGACCTTACTTGAACAAGTTTAGTATCATCACATTAACTTGAGATCACGTTAGGTGGCAAATAGCTTGGGAAATTATGGACATTTTAAAGTAAGCAAAAATTAACAAAAATATTGCAAATTAATATGAAACAGTTCAAACTGAAGTAATATTATTGAGTTTGCTAATATAAATGTTTGCTTTACTAATATGATGGGAATATTAGAAAAACTTAAGTGGATACTGTAAAACTACCATGTGAAAATAGAAATTCATTACAGCAGCAGTGGAAATGCAGTCATTATTAAGAAAGTAATTTATTCTGGTGTCATTTTTTGATACTGCACACACTGTAGAAATGCAAATATTTAATTGCAAAGTACTGTGGCAAGGATGTTTTTCTGGCTCAACACATATGTCTTTTTACTGGGAGATTTCTTAGTGTCACTGCTGAATGAAAAATAACAGTATTATGAATACACAAAAGTAGTAGGGGAGGGATGGATCTGCTAAACTGCCTGCCTTATTATTCTGAACATGTTCATGATGGTACCAACATTAGTTCAACACTACCTTAATTGCTAGGGTTGACACTCAGTGTGTTTATATAATTATGGAGTGCCATAACGTAACCTCTGTTTTTTTTTTTTTTTGCATGCTTTCATTGTTGCATGATTGTACTAATGATTAGATCAAAAAGTTTTCCTGTGTATAATTACGGCATATTGTTTTGGGTCCAGTAATGATGCAAAACCAGGGATCAGAGCAGAGAAAGGATAACTTTAGTCATAAGAAGAACCACATTCTCATGGCAGCTCTTAGGGCATATGACAAACTTCTTTTTGGAAAAAAGTGGCCCAAACAAACTGAGAGGGCAAATGCCTGGAATCAAGTAGTTATTGATCTAAACACAGTCACTGGAAGGATCTGCACATTAACACAGTGCAAGAAGAGGGCAAATGATATGGTAGGACAAGCTACAGCACTGCCACAGAGAGACAGCTGGAAATGGTCAGAGTCCTACAGGATATATGTGAGCATTTCCATCACTACATGGAAATGGCAGAGAGTAGGGATAATGCCATGACTAAACTGATGCACAGTATGATGGCTACCTCAATTCATATACTAGATAGGATTTACCAGACTCAAGTAAGAGTCAGTCTTGGAAGGGGAAGAGGACGAGGTACTGTCCGGACGTGTGGGGGCAGATCACATGAGACTACAAATGCTTCTCAAGAAAGTAGTACAATTAGTAGGAGAAAACAAACACAACAGATTTCATGCAGTCCGTGTCAACATTAATCTACACCTAGCAAAACCTCACATTCAAGGTGTCAGTTCCACAGTACTGTCAAAACAGTTTCTAAAGGATAATCTGCATCAAGTAGGTCACAACACTGGAACAATTTACTATCCAGCTCTCATGACAGTCCCTCTTCAAAGTCACTTCCACTATCACCTAGCCTATTTTTAGGATATGTGTATGATCGCATTTGACCTTGCCCTACAGTGATTTAAGTGTGACATTTCTGTTAATTACAATTTGGCCTTCGCAGACATCAATGTTTACTCAATGGGGAATAAGTTATTAAATAAAGTAAAAAAAGGCAGAAAGGGGGGGACTTAGCACAGTTTTCAACTATATACATTTCATTCCTCTAATGGTGCTTTTTAAAACCTCATGGAACTGTGGAGAAAGACTGTATGTCATAACATAGGATTGCCATGATTAACTCCATTAGCTGGGTTTGGCATAATAGTTAAGATATTCACCTCACAGATGCAATGTAGAGGGCTTGATTCTGACCTTGAGTTATTGGCTAGGCTTTAAATGGCTCTTCAAGGTAGTTAGTCTAGTATTTACCTATAAGCCTGTTATCATTGTTATGGCTCACAATTACCTATAACTTAAAAGTAGTAATACACAAGTATTCAGGGAAACACTAATAAGAAAATAAAAGATGAAAATGAGTATCTGGCCATGTAAACAAACACTGCTGCCACTTCACCCTCATCCTTGCCACTGCACAAATTATGATGCTTTTGTCACTGAGGCTACAAACTGTGTACAACAAAATCAAATAATCTGATATCCAGTACCTTAACAAACAACACAGTTCAAACTAAAGGTGATTTTTAAAAAAAAAACAGCAGAGCCAGAGCTGACCCAGTAGTCTGGCTTGGCTCTTAGAGCCCATTAAGAGGTAAGCCAGCACCATACCTCTCAACCTCTTAGCACAAGAAATCTAAACAAAGCCAAAAATAAAGGAGGTCCAAAGGTCCAAAAATAGGGACAAATTTTAAACAGTGCTCTTACCAACTAAGAAAGTTTCTAGAATAAATTCCTCAATTATTTGTCAGAAAACCCCAAATTTTATGAAGAACAGACAAAAAACATGAACCAAAAATCTGGACAGCTGAGAGTTATGGCCAGCATTCATAATGCAGACAGCAAAAGAGCAGTACCTTAGCACATACCACTCAAGCATGCATGTGCGCACACCCCCCTACACACAGACATACATATTAAATATATGGATAAACACACACACACACACACACACACACACACACACACACACACACACACACACACACACACACACACACACACACACACACACACATGCACTGTCTATCCCTAAGAAACTAGTTTGATGATCAGTAGATTCCCCCCACCTGCCTCCGCCATCCCCACAAAAAAAAAGATGTTGACTTTTTGCATGTGCCAATGTGGTCTGATAGTGAAGAAAGATAAACACAATAATGAGCATAGTAATAATGTATTTTAACTTGCCACTCACAGATACATACATAACACATTTCTTCAGACATGCCATACATCTGTGGACATTCAACAGAGCTGGTATAAATGCCTTGCATGTGCACATACAGTCTGCCTCTCACCTCAAAAAATATCTACCTTCACTGTAACACTAATTTCAACCTCTTAGCTCAGCAATCAGAGACAAACTCAAAAAGTAATGGAAAAACAAAGGCCTACATCAGGAAGAATGTTTAAACATTGCTCTTATATGCATACACATCTACTAGAATAAAAATGTGTGCATTAACTTGCATTTTATGAAGTCTGAAAATACAAATATCTGCCATTAGTATTGCAAACCTCAACAGATTCCAAATATATATACCATTAGTAACTGCAATCCTCAGCAATTTGACAGAAACACAATTTTTATGAGGAACAAACCAAAGATATGAGGCAAAATCAGGTACATTCTAGGAAGTTAAGGATAGTTTAGAGGTAAGGAGGAAAGAGTGGCTGTAGATAACAAAAAAGTTTTCACACTCATATGTAATTCTCTATCTGCAGCAGACCATAACAATGGTGATTGCACTGCTTTTTGTATTCACACAGATTTCCTCCTTTTTTAATGGCATTATGAATTGCCAAAAAGAACACTGAACTGTTGAAGACACTCTGGTACAAAAGGTGCTCCTAAGAGATTTCATAACATGAATGGTCCATGCTACAACTCTTATGTTCAAACCATATTGATTTCTGAGAAGTAGCTGAACCTTCAGCTTCTCTCACTATATCCTCAGTTATTTTTATAACCAACACCACACAACCAAAATAAAGTAAACCTCAATAATTTAACTTCCAAGTCAAACCCTGAAACAAGAAGTGATTTTTGTTTTTTAAGCGATGTTGAACTACTGTGCCAAATTAAACGATTCAGTATTTGCTTCATCTTGAGCAAGCTGTACATGAAACATTGTGATGATCTTCATGGAATGTTGGAAGAGAAGGAAACCACATGTCTTTTGGAAAATATTTAAAAAGATAATTGTGCCTTCTATCCACCAATACAATGAGATGATCATCATCTCTGTGTTTAAAATAGCTCGCTTTCTGTTATGTCACTGTCTTAGCCAACTACAATAATTATCTTCTGGTGAGACTAGACTTAAGCCAAAGGTCTGGTCTCAAACAAATACTAAAATAATAATAATAAAAAAAGCAGTGGCCTAGCTCAGTTCCAGATCAGAAAGATACTGGAACATGAGCTTGAGTTCAGCTTGGAATCAAGCTCTAGCTTGGCTTGACCCAGATCTGGCTCACCTACCCATATGTCAAACTGAGAGACCATTGCATAATATAAAAAAAAAGAAAAACATGTTGATTTTTTTATTCAGCTGCAAGGTATGATCTCATGTTGAATACTGAAGTAACACTTTTTACTAATTATGCCACTTCAGGATATTCAGTACGTGTATACTTAAGTACACCATCTCACTAGAATGTATTGAGCAAACAGTTAAAAAAATTGACTATTTCTCATACTTTGCCTTTTGATATCACTAAACAGAAGTCAGTGAGCACTCATGTTTGACATTTTCAAACAAAAATAAGAGAAACCTGTTCTTTAATAAAAGATGATTATTTAAATAGAGTTTAGTTGGACAAATGATCCGCTGTGGTGACCCCTAACCGGGAAAAGCTAAAAGAAGAAGAAGAATTTAAATAGAGTTTAGTATGTGTGTCTTACTAACTTAACATCCTCTTTTATTAGACTCTAAGATCTTACTTTCATTATCTCTGTTTTTTAATTCAACAGATATATTTATAGGTTCATGTGAAAGTACAAAGCTAACTGCCACTGTGGGCCATTTTAAGCCTAGCCAGTTTATCTTTTGGTGCTTGAATTAACCTATTATACTTGGTGTTAGAATGGCCTTACTCATCTCAAGTTCAATAATTATATATTACCCCTAATGAGAATAACTGGGATCATACCATAGATAATTTGAGCAGACACCTGCATGGAATAAAACATTTAGGAGCTGTTCTGTCAATTTGTAGGAGCATTCTTGGGGTATATTTTCTGTTTCCCATCCATAGATCCAATTTGCGCTTGAATATGGACAGGGATGAGCTTTGTCTTACATGGATGGGAAGTCTATTCCTAAGCAACAGTATCCTCTGTGAGATAAATCTGTCCTTTCAAACCCTTCTGTTGATGTTCCAGAAGACATTTAGATCTCTAGACTGACTATTACTGATGCCATATGACTTGATGATGTGCAGAAAATCCATCAGTATTTGTTCAGAGGATGATTTGTATGCCAGACACATCATCTGTTAACAGTCTGTAGGTTATCAATTATAGTGACAGGGCTTTAAGCCAGGCCATGAAGGACATATTCTTTAGGCCTTTTATCATTTTAGTAAGGTATCTCTGTGGATGGTCCATTTGTTGCATGTGTCTGGACAGATACATGCTAAAGGAGGCACTATACTCAATGACTGCCCTTTTGAGTGAGAAGTAAAGGTGGACAATGACATCTCTAGATCTAGACACAATCTCGTTGTTTATAAGTTGTGCAGTATAGATTGTCTTTCTTATGACAATGGTCACATTGTTCGAAAGTTAAGTCTCTGTCCACATAAGTTCCCAAATCTTGAACAACTGGATCAGCTCTTAGGGGCTTATTGTCAATGTTGTAGTTCCCTGGTGTAGATGACTTTCTAAGGGCTGTGATAATACATTTTTTGGCATTTTGTTTCAGTCTATGATTTTAGTACCAGTTTTTTATTTGGGACAAATCTTCCTGCAGGATAAGTAAGTTACTTAGGATTTTAACAATTGTCCTAGCCTGCATTCATATGCAAACTTAGTCAGCCAAAACCCTTTGTTATTGGCTATTACTTCTGAGAAGTACATGCCAAACAGGAGAGGTCTCAGCACAGAAGCCTGAGGGACTTCATTGGTACATAGTCTCTTTGTGAAGGTAACTTCCCCTATGTTGACTTCCTGCATCTGTGAGATAGTTGACAAGCCACTGGGTGGCACATAGATTTATTCTCAGTTTATTTAGCCATTCTACTATGCCTGAGTGGGAGACTGTATCAAAAGCTTTGGTCAGGTCAAGGCATGTGGTGAGTACCATTTTACCTTCATCCATTGCTTTGTTGCCCTTTTCAAAAAAGTCCACCAGGTTGAGTAAACATGACATGATTTCATGATCACAGTCTTCCAGTTCTGTGCTCAAACAACTAGCTCTTAAAAGCTGACCACACTCTGTGCCATTAAATTCTTATTTCAGGTGCACAATATTTTTATGTATGTGCCTATTAACTTGAATTTCTTTCATATGAATCTTACCACCCTCAAGGAAAACTGTAATATCTAAATTATTAATACAAGTAATAGAATAGTGCATTTTAAACCTCAAAAAGCTGTTGTGTTTATATCATTTACAGATTCACCTAACAGTTCAATACCACTTGCCCATACAAGGTGAACATCATCCACAAAATGTCTATAGAATTTAGCATATTGATTAGACAATGCATAAGTGTGTATTTATCTTCCTATATAGGTAGAGCAACTTTAGCATAAGTATTTGCTAAAGGTAAACATCCACAGCTATGCCAGACCTTTGGTGGTATATAATATCACTGAAAATATTATATCTAATATAATACAACTTGTTTCTATTTTGCATGCTGAAATATTACTATATTTGTAAATTTGCAATAAATGTGTCCTTGAATTGTTGTATACCCCATAACCATTTGTTACAACTATAAATAAGGAACTCCCATCTATAGTAACAAAATAATAGTATCTAAGTTGATATCTTTTTGCCATATATGAAATGCCATCAAAAATCAGTACTGTATTTACTATAGCTCTTTATATAACTTATAAAAAGTTTTACAATTATTTGTAAACAAAAAGAAAAGGTTTCAGTAACCCACTGGTTATCCGACAATGTCGGTAACATAATGCATTGTCCAATTACAACTCATACAATACATTTTTAACTTTATAAATAATCTTCTCTACATGTTTTCGATTAATTTCATAAAAGACAGCAGTATCAGACAAAAGATTTCACATTTATATCAAATGATCTCACAGTGCTGATCTCCATGACATGCAAGCTTTGAAAGCAAAACATTTAGTTCTGTCACCTAGTTTTACCTTTGTCTGCCTTTTTAATAATTAAATGTTTATTATTATGTAACTTATTTGAAGCAAAATGTTCTTCCATAGAAAGATTATAATAATTGGATGCAGACATATTAGAAAACAGTTCATATATTTGTTCCCCACATAAATTATTAAAAGCTGTTAAAACAGGTTGACTCATAGGAATAAACATGCTGGAGAGCTTAAAAATATGATTAATTTCATCTATTTTTGTCACAAAACAAGTGTTAATTTGGTTATTGTTTCACATAAATTAGCCACAAGTAAAATGACAGATATTTCTGAAAAGATTTAATTTCCGTTTCAGAGATTTTAATGTCAGATAAATTTCTGAGTTTTTTTTTTTAAGTACCTGTTGCTCATTGACCGACTTCTGTTTTGTAGACTAGAATAGTCTCTCTTGCCTCTTCCTTTGCTTCTTCCTTTATCAAATCTCTGCCTTCTTTGATAAAGATACAATGTTTGGGCATTAAAGAGGCAAAAAAATCCTGCTACTGGCATTCTGCATTATTAAATCCCTTTTTTGAGGGTCCTTTTCATGCAGTTGATGATGTAAAGGGAGTAGCAACTGCAGTACTTCAAAAACCTCTGAGCTCATTGTGCACTCATTCTTAACAATTTCAGTTGTCAAATTCATATCGACATTGACTACCACATCTGTTCCATTTGCAGGTCACCCATGATTAGCAGATAGCATTTCATTTTGATCTAGTTGATACATGACCCCAACTGCTTGTGTGGTCTTAGGTTTGCTAACAATATTTCTATTGGTCGAGGTAGGTGTTGATCTAACCTATGATTCTTGTCATGAGAAAACATGCCTGATTTTGAAATCATTCACATCTCTTGTTGGTTACATCTTTTAGTAGCACAATACTGTTGTCCAAAGGCATCTAGTTGGTCTGTAACATTATTATTCCCAAGCTAGGGAACCGCATGGTGACCTGCAGGCCTGCAAGTCCCTGACAGTTATGGAAGTGTCGTAGGAATTTTCTAATTAATCTAACACCATCCTTGTGTAGTAGTTGTATGTACAGAGGTCCCACAGTGCTAATCCACATGATATGCATGTTTTGACATCTGTAAAAGACAGCACTGCCACATAGACAGAGACTATCTGAAGCTTTAAAAGCTATTAGGCACTTCACTCTGCCACACTTTTGTGTGACAGGGAAGTTTATCACAGCTTTCAAAACTACTTTAGCATGTTGCCGCTGTACTGTTGTAGCCAACACTGGTCATTGTTATGCTCTAGCACAAGTGCTTAACAAAACTGCCTTTTTTTCTAAACTCAGAAAACAATTGTGGTGCTCCATGTGCTATAAAATAATAACACCAAATCAGTTATATTACAATATGCTGGACAGAATGCATGAAGCACATTTGGACACAGTCAAATGTAAAAAGAGAATGTCACATAATGTTTTGGTTTAGTAAGTTTTATTTAATTGAGATTGCGATGAAAAAGTGTCAGATTTATAACATGTTTCATAAAAATAATGCCAAGGAAGAATGATTCTGCAAGAAATAGCAGATAAACCACAGAGTAAATTACATACAGATATGATCCTTTTCAAAGACTTTCATTACCTCATTTGTTGACTATTATTCAAAGTATTCGTATTTTATAACATTGTCTGACAACTTATCAGATTCAGTCATTATGTTTTTAAAGCAATTTATTTCACATCATGGGATTTCAGGCATCTTTATTTCCCACAGTTGTCCAAAACCTGCAATTCAGGAATATCACTCTGTTTTACAGGAAATGGGTATTTAAGCATAAAACAAGCCTGTGATACCCACAATCAAATGGACAAGTAGAAAAAGTCATACAGACAGCCAGAAATATTTTTAAAATGTGTTGCCACACTGAAGCCAGATTGTTACTTGACTTTGGCTGAATACAGGTATACCCAGGTACAACCTTTTGGGTCATCAAATTGTCAGTTATTGTTACGGAGAAGAACAGAGACAAAGATATGCAAGAGGAATGAAATCAAAGGTACTTTCTTTATCAGTATGGTTCTAGCTGGAGCATATACCAAATTTTATATCAACTTTGCAAAGCGCTCAATAAAAGAAGAAGTATTACTAAGACAAAACAGCCAAATTACTTCTACAGTTTAGCCATGGGAAGATTTAAGGACATAAAATGCAAATGACAAACACTCAGAGGAAGAAGAAGCTGCTGTCATTAAATAAGCTAACACCTCAAGATCCTTTATAGCTGAGACCAAGATTGAAAAATTACAAAGATGGACCAGAAAATAGTCATATCTTCACATTAGAAATGTGAAATTTTAGTGATATTACCTAATGTGGAGAGTCTACATCAGGAATTGACAGAAGTGTCAGTCAAAGTTAATGAACCTGATTAACAGAAATGTTCTTGATGCAGGGTTTTTCCAGTTTCAGACTCTCCTTAACTTTCTAATGTTCCATATGGTGGCACTGGATTACTTGGTATGTCTACATTATTAGTTGTGATGTCTACCAATCTTAAGATTCCAGTTTTGGTAAGCCGATTAGAATGTACAGAAGTTAGAAAAATTACCCTACTAGTTATGACAAAAAAGACAGATAATAAAAGCTGTCGTGTATAAATCCATATATATTAAGTATTCAAATGTAATGTCGTATAGTCTATTGAAAGACTCAATATGCAAATTGTTTTTCATACAACAACACCAGTGCAGTGCAGAGCAGTATAGTATAGTCAATGTTATTTCTATTTATTTATTTATTATTTATTTTACATTTGTTGACTGGGATAATGTTTTCTAGCGTAATGGGAAAGAAGTAATGCATAAAGTATGACTATCACTTTAATGGCAGTACCCACAAGGTTGACCTACATGGGATATCATTTGTTTCCTCATTTTTCAGCAGTTGCTGTCATGATAATGAATGATATGAATGTATCCAGACTGTCTCTTGTACATATGTGCTATGATATTGCATGGGCCTCTCCACTGGGCCATATGTAAATGCTATCTTAGAATTATGAGATTAAAGGACATTATTTCTATAACTGGTCCATACTAACAGGATATGTATGGCTAATTATATAAACCATCTATAAACAGAGTCCTTTAAACTTTTACTTAAATACACAGATGAAATCCCTCCACATAATTTAGATAAATTTAAGCAAATTTAAATTTAGTCTCATAGTAGCCTAGAACAGTAACTTAAGTTAAAAACAGCATTCAGTAGATTATGACAAAAAAAAAAGAAAAAAATAACTTTCTACAGAGAGATTGCAACCAGGAATCCAATTAAAAACAATCATATTAAGGAACGTAATCACCTTAAATATCACAGATTTAAATAAATGCAGGTGTTTGGTTGGAGGAGGGGTGAAAATGTAAAGTAGGATGAAGGGATAAAAGATCATGTTATCTCCTGCAAAAAGAGTGAGGACGTCAGCCTGTTGGTTCATGGCATCTACATTAAAAAGAGGAATTTCAAAGAATATCATCAGATGAATGATCTAGAGAATGCCGAGTAGATTTTCCATATAGTAGAATTTGCCACAGGATTACAACAACCAAACTATTGTACAAACACAAGTGCATCAGAAAGATATAGTAGCACTGTAGAGGTTCAGAGAAATAAGCAAGATCAGGTGAGAAAGAAACAAGAACTATGTTTTGTCATCTTAAATGGCAATAGCAGTCACACCTTCTACTGCATTTTAAAGCAGACCTCAAATTTACACTATAACTACTTCATACAGTAACTGTTCCTATGCAAATGCTGACTTAGCAATTGTCTTGTTAGATAAAACAAGAATTAATTGGCAACCTTACTCAGTTGAAGCTAACTGTGATTGCTATAAATGTGCTAGGTGATCCATATTTAAAATAATATCACTGAATGTAAAGGTTATGCAGCCACCACTCCTTCAGAATCATTCATCATCCCAAACAGAAATCAGAACAGACACATTGTTAAGCCAGAAGAAAGAAATGTGGTTATTTAGAGAAACAAAACCCCAGCATATTTGATAGCTGGTTTCTATACAAAAAAGGCTATGTTTAAAAGGAATACAGGCTCACACAATCCATATAACGAAGGTGCTGAACACCTTTCCTCTTAAAAAGAATCCACCTTAACAATGCACACTCTCAAACTCCTCAAAATAGGTGGTGAGAGCTACATGTTGAAAAAACTCATAACACTGATCAACATTTGACAGATTCCCAGTTCGGTATATCTGTATATGGGCAGCTTTCTGTTAAGTGCCTTAGGGAAAAGGGGTTTTCTGTTTGCAGCTCCATTGGATGCCATTAAATGTACACCTGCATGCTACAGATGTATTCAAAATGGTGTATACTTAGAGAAATATAGTAGTATGCATCTTTATTTATCCAAGATAGTCAGAGTGTATAGAACTGTTTGTATTATCTATCAGCTGGGAAGCTATGATGATCATAAACTGAAATGGCTGTGCTTAGCTAGGAACCAGAAGGAAATAAATTCACTAAATTCTATAAATTATACACAAGTTGTTTAAGTTGCTGCTGCACATATGTTACACTGTTAAGTGAACCTCATTTGTCTTGACAAAGTGCTTCATATTAGTTGACTATTTCATTTTAAATGAAAGAGATGCTGCTGAAAGCTTGCTGTACACTACATTTTACTTGTCTCTCTTTAAAGTGACTGTTGGGGGTTGGAGGAGATCTGATATTAATCAATGCTTTGTGGAAACCCATGCTGTGAGTTGTAGCTGCCTGACTTTGTCCAAAACATCCTGATGATGTTCTTCATACTGATCACTGCTGCAGTAGCCTTGGCTATATGGATTATATCCTGCTAAGGATATACAACATCTGGACAACTTCCAAAGCTTCAGGGCACCTTCCATGCTCCCAAACTGTAAAGCAGCTTGAGATGAGCTTCATGGCACCTTCCATGCACCCGGACCGTAAAGCAGCTTGACCTAAGCTGACTAAAAGACAAGTTGGGTGCAAAGCCCTGCAGAGCTTTACTGCCTCATAAGAGTATGATCATCTGAGGCATTTGATGATTGGCAGTCAGCTACTGCTTTTCTTTGCTGGGCAGATAAGTTTCCTTTGTGGGAAAAAAACTTATATTTTCTTAAATGTTGTTGATGTTTTATTCCTTTCCTCTTAGGACAGCTACTTTAATCTAGGAGTGCTGATATTTAACAGCCTGCCTTGAGACTGTAATGTTCTTTTAAACAGAGAACTCATTTCTTTCTGTCAATTTAAAAGTAGTCTAAACTAAGTGAAAATAGATTTTCTGTGAAGAAACTGTTTATTTTTCCATTGTGGGGTGGCCATAGTGTTTTTAAGTGCTTTTACTGCATTTTTTTCTGTCAAAAAAGTAACTTTTATGGACTGGTAGTTTTACCAGCATTTGCTGCTAGTCTTCCCCAGGAAAAAGGCACCATTTTTGTGTTGTCCATGGAACAGGCAATCAGTTCCATGGTCGGTCATTCTTCCAGCCACAAAAAGAAAAAAATAAGTAAACAGCCTTTGCCACCTCAGTAGGCTAGCAATTTGCTTCAGCTGTAGGTAAGTGACTCTCCTGCGGCCATTTGTTGCACCTCAGACCAGTCATCTTTTACCATGGATCCCTCTGGTGTAGCACATACAGTCACTATGGGCCGGGGGATAGCCACATACTTTGTGGTTGCTGGAGTCCCCTCAATAGGCAAGGGAGAGCCACTCATATTCGTCCTAGGAGAGGGAACATGGAAGGTTTCCTTGTCATGCAGAATGCTGTGCCCAACCCTAAGGAAGCAGCTGCTGCCATTAGTACCATGATTAGCCCCATTTTCCCATCAAAAAGAAACAGAAATCCAAGCATGTATCTGCTCCTATTCAAATTTCTTTGGATAGGAGTAGTTTACTGGGATTGGTTCAGGATTTAATTCAGCCTATTGATCCTTCTTGTAATGTAGTTTCTGGTAAAGAAAGAGGCATTCCTCTATTCTTGAAGAGATTCATGATTCTAAATATGAACAGGAAGATGCAGGAATGGATTCAGATTTCTGATTCAGACTCAGAGGAGAGTTCAGTTTCTGATTCTCCCTGGGGGACTTCTCTTTCTCTGAGACTATTGCTAAAATGTCCCAGTGTTTCCAGTGGGAGAACACTGACTTTTCTCAATCCTTTAGAAAATACTATGAGTTGTTACAGAAGGATTTTCCAGAACCTTCACCCATTCTTCCTGTCCTGTCTGTTTTAGAGGATGTGTGTCTTACTGTCTGCAGTTTTTTGATAGTCAGCCGGCTGTCCTAGAAACGGTAGATAGGATGCATAAAGTTCCTTAGTCGTTTAATTTTTTATACACTATTCCCAAACCTGACACAGCAGCTATAGTCTTAGTTGATTTTAGTGGCGGATTTAGGCATGGCACAGGGGCTCACATCGTCCCCTTTTTAAACCTGTTTGTAATTCCGTGAAATAAAAAAATAGAAAGGCAACTGCACTGTCATTTTGTTGAAATTGGAAAATGTGCCACCAAAATGGTACATTTTTCCATTTTGACATACCAACATTTTTTTTCATGTGAAAGATGCATCAAAGATGCAACTGGAGGTTGCAGTCAGGTGATCTATACAATGAACTGCTCCTCCAACTGCATCTCCATTATAGTTAAGTGAAGGCACACTGGGTGATAACTCATACAGCTTTGGTAAAAAAAAATAATAAAAATTATTTTTTTGTTTTGCAAACACCTAACAAAGCAGAAAGTACAGAGTTGATTGACATCCTGACCTGTTCAGCATTCAAGGAGAACAATCTGAAACTCACGAGAGCAAGGATAGGCATTTTCTGATAACCTAAGGTAACTTTTTTTCAGCAGGGGTTGAAAGAAGGCACCAGAGTAGTACAGTTGAGAGACTTTTTTTCAGCAGGGGTTGAAAGAAGGCACCAGAGTGGTACAGTTGAGAGACTTGCTTGGCACCCTACAACTATATTCTGCTTTATTTCCTTTACAATAATTTTCAATTAAATCATTCTAAGATCCTGACATTTTTTGCATTCATATGACTCTCTTCTTTGTTTCTGTTATAAAGGAGCAAGTATAGAAGAGAGATACAGAAGAGATTCAGGCTCTTATAAAGATTTAAAGTATAATTTCTTGTTAATTCACTTCTTGTTTCATAATGTATTCCAAGTACACCAGTGCCTCCTTGCTATGCTTATCTCAAAGGGGATTTTGAAATATTTGGCTTTTCCAAAAACAAATAAATAAATAAAACAAATAAAAAAAACACCACTGACTTGGTTTTGTTGGTCTTTTCTGAATGTAGAAGTTCTTTAAACCCAGTTTATAGTGGTATTCTAAAGTATGATTTATTAGTAATTTTCATAGCTGTTCCTCAATTTATTATCATTAAGGAAATACTAGGTTTATAAATGATGGGATTCTGATTCAGAAATTCATGAATTCTCAAAAATGACATAGACACTTAGACTCAAACTGGATGAGCACGTACAGCATACAATACAATTAAATTGTTTTAACTTGCAATGCCCGCCTGCCTGTCTGCTTGGCTACTGTAAAATCACTGAAGCAGATGATGATAGTGGATAACTAACTATCTAAAATTATTTCTTACAAATTTTTATTAGAAACCACAGAGCACTAGTGCAAAACTTAATAAAGTTAACTTTCTCTCTGATCCAAGTAAAGACTCGATCAATTAGCAACTGATTTTCTTTCCACAGAATCTTGTCTTGAACAAAATGTATACAGCTATACTGTCTGAAAATACTCAACCACTCCCATACTTTAGGAAAATACTGCATTAGAATCAAGCACATTCAGAAGAAATAACACACTCAACATGAATTTTACAAATGAGTTTTTATTTAATAATGAACGCAAGTAAATTCACATTTTCGGTGTGTTTTAAATAATGTTTTTATTTTTAATAAGAGCAAATGACAGTAAGATAAGCAAAACAAATAATCACATATAAATTACAAGGAGAGAAATAGGCAGGGATCTCTTACAACATTTAAGATATTCTTAACAAAGACAGAAACAATCTCACAATACTAACCGTGAAGGTTTCCATTTAAATACTTTATTGATTGTTTTGGTAAACATAAAATAATTTTCCTTACAGGATTCAAAAACTGTGTAATAGATATAGCTTTTAAAACAGTCCTCATGATAGTCCGTAATGTTTGTAATTATGGTGTGGATCTCAGCATCAGGAATACCCACCAGATCTAAAAATAATCATGAACAGTTCAAAGTAAACAATTTAGAGAAAGTGGAAAGCCTTTTCTTTAAAATAACTCCACAGTAGGGACAGATATCAGCAGTAGAAGAAAACATAAAATATCAGCTTCTGTAGAACAACCTTAACAAAACATAGTAGATATTGGGAATAAACAGTAGTAATTTTGAAGACATAAGACAAGCATTTTGAGCCCAGTCTGGGACCTGAGTCTTGTAGATTCTTTCACAGTTATGGCAGTATTATGATCTACTGTCGGATATGAGCCTCATTTAATCATTTATTACATCTTTGTTGGTAAATTTCTGCATAGTCAGGTACCTTAGTCTGTGGTAGGATTGCAATGATTTATGGCAATATTGTGAAATCCGCTTCAGATTTGTGCTTCAGTATTTTTGTAGTTGTAAATACCTGCTTAAAGTTGTATTCCAGTAATCTGGTGCCTTAATCAGTGGTGGCATTGCAGTAGTGGGAGTATTGTGAATTCTGCTCCTCAATTTGTGCTTTAGGAGTTTTTATAGCTGCATATACCTGATTAAACCTGCATTCCAGTGTATTTCCATTTACTTTGCTACTGTTTGTAGGCTGCTATATTTAGCACAGAGCAGCATACACCCAAGGTATTTTGTTAAAGATTATGAGATGTGTGAGATACAAGGTTTTCATCAAAAGGGAAGAAAATAAAGTTTTTTATTTAAATTCTGCTTAAATAATAAGTTGCACTTATAGTGACCTGTGTGGTGATTCTTTTTGTACTTCTCTGCATTTTGACCATTTATCCATTTCTGAAATCCTAACTACAGGACTTGAGGTCCAATTTGAATTTTTTCTTCAAGCCTCCCACCCTTTTCTTGTTGTGGTTTTAAAAGGCTATGTCGCTGGCTTCTACCCCTTTTGGTAAACTAACTTTCAAAGTCCCTCCCTCACCTCTTTCATTGCTATTGTCTGTTGTGTAATCTATTAAGTACTTTCCCACCCATTGTTTTCCATATTTCCACCCAGCAAACCAGTATTGCACTTGAGTAAACCTTCCATAGTACAAATTGTCTCCTCTTCATCACAGAGTTCCCATCTGCTTAGCATCCTCTCCACACTCTGAGGGAGTCCTTAGTTAAACCTGCTCCTTCCTTGGCATTTAAGAGATTTCCTTTATTGTTTTACACTTCAGTTAACTGCTTAAAGTGCTGCTGTTTTATTTTGCTTTATTTATTAATTTTGCCTTTAAATCATTCTAAAGGTCCCTAATACTTGAAATTGCCTTGATAAGGTAGTTTAGGTTTTGTTGTAGCATTGCACTTGCAAGCAATCTTTCTTGGTGTTATAGCATCAAGAGTTTAGAAATGCCCTGTACAGACACAAATGCCCAGAAAGTAAATTGTATCTATAAAACTTACCAAAGACCTGAAACCTGTAACTTTGTGTGGCTAAAACAACGACACTGAGTGAAGAAAAGCTTACAACTTATAGCAGGTGGGGTTAAAAGGGTGGAACAGGCCCTCAAAATGGTATAACCATTGAACACACACACAAGGCAGCCACACTGCTACAGGGGATATGCCTCACACACACACATGCACTCACAGAGTTGCCAGTTGTGAGATGAGAACCCTTCTCTATCTAGTTGTATGTACTATAGTGCTATGCACTTAACACATGTGCCACGGAGCTTATGTGCCTGAAGAGTGTCTAATGGTGCATCTACGGCCCTATAAAGTAATCCAATGGGGGGAGTTAACAGGGTGGAACAGTCCTTAAAATGTATTGACATTGCAAACACATAATCAAGACATACACACCACTGCAGGGGGATATAGTTATACACATGCACTGAGTTTCCATTGTTGGGATTAGAACTCCTACCTATCTAGCTATATACACTATAGTGTTACATACTTCTCTCATGTGACACCATCCTTATGTGCTTGGAGAGTGTCTAATGGTCCATCTAACATTGATGGCATTAGTAAGCCCTGTAAAGTAGGTTAATTGGGGTTCACAGGTAGGCACAGGCTTTAAAATGCATTGACATTGCACATACATAAGGCAGGAACTATACACAGCTGCAAGAAAATATATTTACACACACACACACACACACACACACACACACACACACACACACACACACACACACACACACACATACACACACAGACACTCAATGAGTTGCTGTTGCCAGTTGTGAGATGAAAACCCTTCCCTATCTAGTTGTATGTACTACAGCGCTACATACTTAACGCATGTGCCACAGAGCTTATGTGCCTGAAAAGTGTCTAATGGTGCATCTAAGGCCCTGTAAAGTAATCCAGTGGGGGGTTAACAAGGTGGAACAGGCTTTAAAATGTATTGGCACTGCACACACTTAATCATACACGCTGCTGCAGGGGGATATAGTTATACACATGCACTGAGTTTCCATTGTTGGGATTAGAACTCCTACCTATCTAGCTATATACACTACAGTGTTACATACTTCTCGCATGTGACACCATCCTTATGTGCTTGGAGAGTGTCTAATGGTGCATCTAACATTGATGACATTAGTAAGCCCTGTAAAGTAGGTCAATGGGGGGGGTTCACAGGTAGGCACAGGCTTTAAAATGTATTGGCATTGCACATACATAGGCAGGAACTATACACAGCTGCAAGGTGATATATTTACACACATGCACATACACTCACTGAGTTGCTGTTGCTGGGATTATAGCCACAACCTATCTAGCTGTATACACTATAATGCTATGTAGTTAGCGCATGCACCATGGAGCTTATGCATTTAGATTGTGTCTGCCACTGCTGTTGGGGTAGATGACATCAGTAGCTGCTGACAGGGAGGCCACTGTTGTGGAGGACACCAGTTACAGGGCATAAAATGAGTGACCATTGCACAGATATAGGCCTGTTGGGCATGTGCATTCTGTTGTATGTGGAATATATACACAAGCACAGACAAGGCGGCCAATGTGAGATTAGAACCCCTACTTACCTACTATTGCACACTACTGCTCACCATACTATTTGCATGGGCCACTGGTTATAATTAGTGTATGAGCGACTACAGCACTACATCACACTATGCTTTTCTGGGTCTCTCTCTCTATGTCTGCCTCTCTATATATGATATATATATATATATATATATATATATATATATATATATATATGTGTGTGTGTGTGTGTGTGTGTGTTTGTGTGTGTTTGTGTGTATCTATATTAAACTCAGCAGATCCAGATATATTTTATATATGCCACATGCAGATTGCTAAGGCTAATTATGTCTGATGAGGATAGGGAGAGACAATTAAGGTATACATAGCTCTCTGTATGCGTAGAGATATATGGACATCACAGTTCTATACTCAGATGTAGGTTTAAATATGGGCTAAAATTAGCTAAGTGTAGGAGCATGCCCAGTATGACCATCATTAATTACAATGGGACACCAGGCCAGAAATACCTGTACTCCAGTCCTGGATTTTTTGTGCTACACCCAATTGTCTACTGTACCTGGTGGAATAGTACAGCACCTCCCTGATATACTGCCTGAGGGATTTCCTGGATGTTTGCTGTCTATAATATCTGACCCATATGCAGGGTGTGTACAGCGTGTATTGGACTGAACAGAGTTTTGCATAATATGTCTGGTACATTTTACATAGCACTGTGATTTCTTGGTACGTCACCATCAGATCATCATAGATTGATGTGAGGAAATGCTGACAGACATTTGGGTTACCGACACCATACACTGCAGGGAACCTATGCTACTACATGAACTGTTGAATTCTACACTTTCTACATTAGTCTGGCCAGTAGTTCCTCCTTCCCCCTTATATGTGGACCTTTGTCATGCCCTGCTCCAGTTTCTGGCTTTGTCCACAGTTGCTGCTCTATGTAATTGTAGATATGCTGTGACTGGGGTAAAAGATGTAACACTACACACAGGGTTATGGACTTCATACCTCTGACTGTACCTGTTTTGCAGGTTGTCCAGCATAGTTCCCCATACATCTGCTCTGGTCCTCAGACGTTTTGTCTTGTACTATTATTAAAAGGCTACATGTTGCCCAAACCTCTCATAATCTTACAGCCATTAATGTGGACAGAGCCATATATAACAGTGGGACATAGGCTCAAACATGGGGACACAAGGTTTTTAATATTGCTCTTATATACCTAGACAGTTGTTGGAATGGTTTTGTATTAGCATGCATTTTCCAATAGGTATGAAGTCTGCATCTCATTCTGTTTTTAGTTTCTCATAGCAACCTTTAGTCATTTGTCAATAGTTTGCCAGAAAACTGCAAATGTTATGACAAACAGAACAGATATACGAGCCATAAATGTGGACAATCTGTAAACTCTGTACATTTCTGGGGTATGGATGGTGCCCATTAACTTGTTCTAAGTACTAACACAATTACATGACAGCCTTTATATCCTGCTGTTACATTGACTTGTTGCAAACTGCTGTTCTACTAATGACCGTCTAGGTTACTGAGGATTGTGTACTGTCCATATCCATGCCCCCCTATCCATTCATTGTGTCCGTCTTTGTCCAGCTTTCTTTCAGTAAGAAATACTGACATATAGACAGTTGTAGAACTCCTGCCATAAGTGTAGCTCACATGCAAAACAGTAGGTGCAGCCAGTCTCGAACCATGTACCCCATCAACCATGGTAATGTACTTACCCACTAAACCACAACAGCCACCAGACAATGCAGTTTACTTCCTGACAATATCAGCCACAGATAAACATAGCACTTTGACCCTGCATATTGGGGAAATGGTACATGTCACCAGGTTGATTGGGACAGCCCAGAGATTGTGTGGTCTGCTTCTATTACCTTGCAAACATACTGTGACTGCAGTTGTATGGGGACACGGGTGTGTTGGGGGTAGGGGACTCTAGCATTGACAGTCAAGCATCTGTCCTGTGATCCCACTGTATGTCATTCCTTTGCATAGTGCACTGGGTTTTGCTGGCTTGGGCCCTACAGCATATTAAAGGTCAGCCAGTATTGGAAGGAGAGTTCCTGTTGTCCCACACAGCTGCCAGTTGTCTGCAGTTATCCTGGTAGCCCACTCTATTCCCTTGTATACATGTGGCAGGTCCATACTTATGCCGCCAAAGACTGCTATCCCATTCATTTCTTGTAAAGAAAAGTGACTTACCTTGTGCCATCAGCAGTTGTGATAACAGTGCTTCAGGGCTGTCTCTGCCTGATGCAGGACATACACAGCTAATACATGGTAAGGTACAGGTTGTGTGGTGTGACTGGCATCCTTTTTACTATAAATGTGAGGCAGAGTGAAGTGACAGTCTCTAGGTTGTCAGTGCATGTACTATGCATTGCCTCTTTGACAGGGCCAGGGAATACTGGGCATGCCTATGTGTTCCTACAGGATATAGGCTAGGGCATTCCTCCTCCAAGTCTCCCTGTGGCTGTGGAGACCTTGGCACTGATGGGGGGCTGTGTGTCCCTTCGCTGTGATGTTCCTGATGCACCTGTTTCCATAGGATTATATTGTGTAGCATGGCACATACTGTGAACATGTGTGCACATGTGGCTGGAGAGTACTGCAGGGCTCCACCAGTGATATCGAGGCAGTGGAACAATGACTTGGGCCACCCAAATACACGCTCTATGATGTTCCTAGTTTGTGCATGTGCCCCATTATGGCATTCTTCAGTAGGTGTGTGTGCATTTCTGATGGGTGTCATCATCCATGGTTCTAGTGCATAGCCAGCATGTGCATTTCTAATGGGTGTCAGCATCCATGGTTCTAGTGCATAGCCAGCATCTCCCAGTAGATGGCCGTATGGGATGTCCCCACCCAGCAAATGTCTGGTACAGCTGTGAGGTGTGCCAGATGTGGGAGTCGTGATAGCTGCCAGGGTTGCCAGCACACACATTCATGATAATGCCTTGGACATGGCATATGACCTGGCAGTTAATGGAGTGATAACCCTTGCAGTTGATGTAGACCCTACCCTTTTCACCAAGTGGTGCTTTGATGTGCACATGTGTGTAGTGTATGGCATCCAGTATGTCAGGGTAGTGTGCTACATGGTGGAAGTGATGCATATTGCTGACCCTCTCCCCAGGGGTGTGGAGTAAATAAATGTGCTCACTGGCATGTGCTTGCATGGCATCCAGGAACTGGTGGAGTACCCTGGATGTACATGCCTGTGAGATCCCCATTATATCCCAGGTTTGTCTACATATAGTCTAATATTCTAAGGGATACACATACCTTTGTTTCCACTGGGATGGGTTGCCCCCTGTTGGCTCTGGGTCTGAGTTGAGGGTGGCAGAGCTCGGTGAGTTCTTACAGCATGTTTCCTATTGTCAGCATCATCATCTTCACTGATGACTGCCTGAAGCACATACAGATGTAGCAGAGCAGTAGCAGCCCCTAGCAGTTTGTCAGTTAAAATTCCCAAGTGTGTACTCCAATGGTGCAAGTATGTGGGAAAATCAGATTGTAGGGTGTATGCATACTTTATAGCAGTGTGCTGCAGTTACAGCCTGTGTGATTGGTTTATTATGCTGAATTCCACCTGTTAAGAAATATTAACTGGTAATACAGTTACTCAAATAGTGAACTGCAAATTATAAAAGAATACGCAGCACCATTTCTCTCTTTTGAAGTCACTTTTATTAACACACGTGTGGGAGACCCAAAGTCAATACAGTGAATCTCCTCGAATAAAAGAAACTGTGAGCTTATATACGCTTAGATAATACTGATACTAAGTCGACTAGGTACACCAATAGACAATGAAGAATTTGCATATACCAATCAGGTAGTTCCCCGTAGACATTAAGACACACCTGAATACTTATTGTTAGGTAGAGAGAGAAAATTGGATATAAGTCCATATAAGGACTTATTTCCTTGACCACATAACTTTTTTAAGCACAGTGCTTACTTACTCCATGCAGTCAATCACGTACTCTTAACCTTCAATGCACCTGCTTTTGACCTTTCAGATTTTACAGTCCCCCATTTGATGCTGATTAGCATCACCATATAGTCTATCATACATTTTCCCATAACTCAGCATTACCATAACATCTGAAATCTCAGCATTATTACACACATTTACTTCATTGCTTTTACCTTTAAAAACTGGCATGTAAAGCTTTGATTGAGCATTTGCTGATTTGACAGCCAACAGTTTAAAAATCAATGTCTTTCAGACTTTACACACCTGATAGATATAGCACTGGGAGTTTGAATGTGCCAGTGTCTGTTGAACAGGGCTTATCAGTCATTTCTACCTGATTGGCTTTCCCAAGCTATTTTTTTTTTCTAATTCTTTGACTGCTAAGCAGTGCGGCGCACCTCGCAAACCCGCGGCGGTAGTGTAAACAATGCTGAGCAGTTTTGACACTCCCACAACCACAGCCATGCTCAGCTTTTCTTAAACTAGCTAAAACATGCTCAGCAGCATCAGACACACATACACCCTCCCACTTAGCTGTGCTTAGCTGAGCGCAAAGAAGTGCCGCTGAGCTCCAATCCACTTTAACATACAGTGACACACACCCTTTTGATGTCAGCTACCTGTTCTACCACTACTTACACAGTTCTAGCCCAACCATGGGTTGTATCTGCAGACACTGTACCCCTTTTTGCTATTCAGTAACCCCAGCTCATTTACATACAGCTAACTAAGTATACCCTGGATACTGCACTACTCCATGGCCTGCCTCCATAGCAACTACTAACACCTGCCATTGCAATACTCTGCATCCTGGGCACTATAATGCAATATATTGACAAATATGTACTTTTGACTTTTTTACACTTTTTATTTTTTTTTTCCATAATGGCATGTTTGCGTGGTGCCCGGCGCTGCTCAAATGTAACATATGTATTCAAAAAATTTATTGATTTTTAATGATTTGCATTGCTTTCAGGACTCACTGGCAACAGTTTTGGCCATTTGCATACCTACAGTACCATATCCACCCTTTTTCCTAGCCTTTTACAACCCCATGTGTGATTTTTGCAGTCTCACGGTTTGTATCCGCATACATTTCTTGTACCAACACGGTACCTACACAGGTGCCTTTCTGCTTACTGGATTACAAATCAACCTCATTTGCATGGTTTTCACCAACTTATGAGGTGATTTGCATTCTGCAGACACCTCCATGCCAGCACGCTCATGCACGCCCCTCAGCCCTGTTTTCTGGATTGCTCGGTGGCCATGTTCCATGTTCAGGCCGCAACACTATTCCTACATGGAGAATCACTCCATGTTGTCTTTAATGAATTCACCCTCAGTGTTGTATTGTTATTTATACAATTAAGAATATGTTTTCATATTTCTATACATATCTCATGAAACATCCACTCAAAGAAGAATTTCTTGAACTCATGTTGCACCTTATATCTAATTAGCAAAAGTGCTGAACAATATATATCTAGGTTGTTTCAAGATATGAGAATTTGTTTTTGAAGGTTTAGCAAAAATATAATTCTGTGTTTATAAACATTATAATATACTACAACATTTATGGAAAGACTATTAATGTAGTATTGTCACAGTAAAGAATACTTCTTACTGATTAGCACTGATACTTGTACATTTTAAAATATTTTATTGCTTGCAAAATATTTACATTTGTTTTTCTTGTGCTTTTTAAGTTGATTTTTCAGAAAGTGCTATGAATGTAAGGATGTATTTCGGCTGGTAATGGTGTGAAATTCCACACTGCATAGATGTTCATGATTTATGTATTCTAGATACACTCACAGTTACCGCAGACATGTAAACCAATGTGGAACAAGTAGTGTCAGAGCACAATTTATTGTAGTACTGACTAAAATAACAGTGATCAGTATGCCATCCACAAAAAGAAATGGTTTTGTAAAGTATTTGGAACACGCTAAAGTGAAGGATAGCTCATGCATTCATTTGTGAAGTGTTTTATATGAGCTCTTTCATTCGAATAAGGACCATTTGTTGCTGTGGCCATTGGCTAAGTCACTAGTACGTGACTTTGTTTTAATTTGTAGATTAGATACAGTAGCAGTTAAAAGTCTTGTACCGAAACTTTGCTTAATGTTAGGATAAACTGCTGCCATAACTTCAGGAAACAAGCGAGAACTACATCAGCTGTCACTTCTGAAATATTTGAGAAAGACTTTTAAAACACGGGGAAGGTTTAGTCTTTGAGGGTAAGTTATAGTGGGTACGACAAACACCAAATTAGAAGATAATGTCCTATTTCTGGATGATTATGGCATATAGCTCTGATATGTATGGGACTTTTATTCCCCTGTGATGAAGTACTTGTCTAAGACATTGTGATTCAGGGTGTGCACAACATTTTGTGATTCAGTTTTGAAACCATAATGAAATTGTTAAAGTCAGTTAATGCATGGGAGATGAACTGGAAAGGTACTGTAATGTTTGTCTTGATGTTTGTATATGAAAGAAGGAGCTCATGGGTGAGATGGCACACCTCTCAGTTTCTTGGAGCATTTGTGTATGATGACACAAAATCACTATAAATGACTCTAGTGCCATCAGAGAATAAATCAAAATAGTACTATTACAGAAGTCAGCAGCTCAAGAAATAACACAGAAAGTGAAAGAAGTACCATAAATGAAGTCAATCATGTCAGTTCTGTCAGTATGAAGCATCCAAATGAAATCAGTGACACTAACTGTTCACTGACCAATATTAGTGAGTACATCACATGTACCAGTATTGCAGACAAGAGAAAATCATTGTCATACTGCATCGCAAACCACCCAACACTTTACATTTTTCATGTAAAACCTTCACAGACAAAAGAAGAAAACAAGGAAGTTGTCTTCACCAGTATCTAGTTTAACTTTCTGGTGTACACAAACAGGATGGGTTGTATTGCTTAGTCTACATGTTGCTTCCAACACCAGTACAGACAGATCATGCAGAGTTATTCATTCAGCAGACATACTGTAACTGAATGTAAGCTAAAACTAATATCCAGTGACACACAGAGTTAGAGTTCCACAAGAAATCAGAAGCAAACTTACATATTTCAGAATAACAACTGACAATCACAGTAAAAGAGTGGACTTTACAATTTCAAATGCTACACAGCTGTAAGTGGCCAAAAGCAAAGCTCTACTAACATCTATTATAAAGTGTCTGTAGTACTGTGGGGGGCAGGGTACAGCACTTTGTGGACATAGAGATGAGTGCACATCTGACTCTAATGCTAAAGATCATTAGTTGATTTCCAAATTGATGCTGGTGACAGAGCATTACAAACCCACTTGCAGACATGTTTAAAGAATGCAAAATACATTTCAAAAACAGGACAGAATGAACTACTAGACTGTATTAAAGAATACATTCAACAGCAGATAACGAATATTGAACAACAGCCTCTTGGACCCTTTTATTCAATTCAAGTAGAAGAAATTGCAGACATATGCTAAAATGTGGCTCTGTTCTTGCTCAAAGCCAGAATAAACTATATCCCTAAATGTCAGCAAGTACCTTTTCATTCCTTATACCCCCTTACTCTCCCTTCTACACTTATTCCTTACTTCTATCTAATTCTCTTGCCTGATTTTCTCTCTAAATATACCATAAGCCTGTTTTTCCCTCACTTCATGTTGGCATTCCTGTTTGTATTAGACTAACTTACCTTTAGTTTCTCTACAAACTGTCTAAAATTTAAATAAATATTAAATGATTGTCATATTACTTGTATCAGTTCTTAACCAATGTTTTTATATTATCTCTAATTTGTTATAATTATTTAAACTGCAAATGTTTTGTTTTATTTTTGAGGATTGTAAACTTATTGTTCTTAAAATGCTTTGTAATAATTTGGACCTTTTCTCCCCGTGCCTCCACTGGAAATTGACTTCTACCCAGTCAGACTTTCCCGGTCATCAAATGCCAATAAATAAATAAATAAAGAAAGTATACTTGACTTGGTACTCATAAACAGTCACCCCCAACTGTACACCTCTGGTACCCTCTTTAATGGCCTAAGCGATCACCTTCTCACACATGTAATTAAGCACAAAACCATTAATTCCCAACAACCCTTACTCAGAAAGGTTAGAAACAATAAAAACTTTGACCCTGCCAAATTCCAACAAGAACTAAACTCATGTAATTGGTCTATTCTAAAACACCTCCCCTTAGAGGAAGCAGTAGCATACTTTAACAACAAATTCTTTGAGATCCTTGATTTGCATGCACCTGTTCGTTCAAAGAGGACCAAGGCAAAAACTGCACCATGGCTTTCTATAGAGTCTAAACTCAAAATTACCCTTAGAAACAAAGCATGGGCTTTATGGCATTCTTCTAAAGACCCTCAAGATCACATTAAATACAGGCAATCCAGGAACGAAACCAAAAAATCAATTCTACAAGACAAAAAACAATACTACTGTAATTTACAGACAGTAAATCAAAATAGCCCTCAGAAGTTTTGGGCAGGTTTAAATAATCTACTACATCCTGGACAAACTTCAACCCCAATCCCTGCTACTACTATTGATAAAACCCCTGAAGATATTTCTGATAGTTTTAACCAATTCTTTACTGAGGCAATTCAAGCCCTAGCTAGCCAACTACCTCCTAGCTCCCCTGGTCCTGAAAGTAGCACCCCTACAAACCTACTCACATTCAGCTTCCAACCAGTCGCCACTTCACTTATCCATACCTTGATCAAAAAATTAAAACCCACTACACTTTCTGCTGACCAACTCCCTGCCGAGTACCTACAAAAATCAGCTGATGCTATTGCTTACCCCGTCTCAATACTAATCAATCGAACCATAGTAAAAGCTAAAATTCCCACCATCTGGAAAATATCCTATGTAATCCCACTTCACAAAGGAGGCAGCTCTACTGAATTCTCCAATTATAGGCCAATAGCTATACTCTCTCCACTTGCAAAGATTATGGAAAAATGTATTTATAGACAACTCATGCACCACCTAATCCAAAATTGCCTTATGGCAGACACTTAGCATGGCTTCCGTCCTCATCACAGCACTACTTCAGCCCTCCTAGCCTTTACTAACTCCATAAACCATAATCGCAATGATAATTATATATCCTCAGCCCTCTTTTTGGATCTTTCCAAGGCATTCGATATGGTTGATCACCAACTTTTATTCCACACCCTGCAAACATTCTGTCTAGATACTGGAGCCCTCCAATGGTTTCAATCCTACCTGAATGGTCGACAGCATGCTGTCCTCTGGCAAAACAAACTCTCTAACCTTCTACCTAACACCCTTGGAGTACCACAAGGCTCTATACTAGGGCCCTTGCTGTTCTCCATCTTCATTAATGACCTTTATACTGTCATCCCAAAAGTCAGCTGTATCCAATATGCTGATGGCTCTACTCTGATTTGCTCAGCCACATCTCCAGTAGAGTTATGGTCAGCTACCCAGACCACCTTTAATACAATAGAAAACTGGCTTTCTGAACATCGTCTGATCCTAAATCCCAAAAAAACTAAAATGCTGTTATTTTCACCAACACGTAGGTCTACCGCTTTCACCTTTACCATAAAATCAAATGATGGCACAATAATCTCCCCTGACCCATCTACAAAACTATTACGTGTCATCATAGACAATAATCTAAAATTTTACCTACATGTTAACCAAACTATCAAAACCATCAATAAAAAACTAGAGTCACTTTACAGAATAAAAGCCTTCCTAACCCCTCCAGCTAAAATTGCCATAGCTCGCTCTGACCTACTTTCAACCCTTCTGTATGCATCCCCTCTACTCTCAAATTTAAATAAGACTGTCCTTAACAAACTCTCAATTTGCTACAACCACATTGTCAGGTTTGCCACTGGGCTGCCTTTTAGGACACATCATTGCATCAATCTAAATCAGCTTAGGTGGCTTGAACTACCCAGCCTAATCCAGTATAACCAACTGATTATGGCCTATAAAATCCTCTATAATCCGGACAATACTCCTGCACTTAAAGATATTATCACCCCCTATAACAATCCTAGACAGCTTCGATCCTCTAACAAACTACTAATTCAGACTAGCAAAATTAATAACACAGCCGGTGATTCTCTCTTTGCAAACTCTGTAAGTAGATCCTGGAACTCTCTTCCAGCTGATATTAACTTACTTTCCACCTTAGGTCAATTTAAAACTAGACTCAAACAACATTTGTCACTTAACTGGCTATGTCAATGTATCAAGCCTGGCTAACTCTCTCTAGAATGTGTAAAAATCTGTTAACCAGTTTACTGTGTAATTTAATTTAATTCTGACTTGTGCTCAGGATTAACTGTAACCTGTGGAACTTGTTTAACTTGCTTACTTATGTAATCTCTGTAAATAGTCTGTTTGTAATATGTAATGCTGGTATTATGTAATGCTGTATCTGCTTACCCTTGGAGCTTTTCTCCCCGGGCCTCCGCTGAAAATGGACATGCATCCAGTCGGACTATCCCGGTCAACAAATGTAAAATAAAATAAATAAATAAATAAAAGTAACTCAGAACAACTTGGAGTTGTACTAAGATATATGAAGAATGGCTGTCTTGTGGAGAGATTCATAGAGTTTATTGCTTGAGAATCTGTAACCAGAGAAGAGATCTGTAATAAGTGTGTTACATTCTTAACAAAGTTAACATTGAAACTGCAGAGCTCAAGGATACAATGGTGCTGGACACATGGCTACAGCACAGAAGGGCTGTGTAGCTCTATTTCCAGAAAAAGTATTACATGCTATTTTTTCCATTGTGCAAGTCATCAGCTGAACTTTGTACTTTCAAAGGCTTGCCAAGTTCCAGAAGTACAAATAATATTAAATGTAGTGAAGGAAGTTGGTTTGTTTTTCAAGTGTTCCCCAAAAAGGCAAAGATGTCTAGAATAATTAGTGCATTCCATGAATTTACAGAGAATGGTAAATGGCCAAAACTCAATAGAAGAATAAAAGCTTAAGTTGCTTTGCAAGACCAAATGGGTGGCGAGACATACAGCCTTTAATGACTTCTATCATATGTATGAAGCATTCCTTCACTGTTTAGACAATATTATGAATACCAGAGGGCACAGTGGGATGGAAAAACTTTGGCAGATGTCAGTGGACTATACAGTTCAATTACTGTCATGCTTTATTATTTCTTTGCCGTCAGCAAGGTTCTTGTTTGGCTTTACTAAGCCCCTCAGTAAGCTTCTATAAGGATTCTCACAAGACATACTGTATGCATATGGGCAAGTTAGCTGTGGGCTTGATGAGCTGCAGGCCTTTGGTGCAAACACTGACCATGAGTTTAGTAATATCTTCAGAGAAATCTCATAAATGGATAGCTTCTGTAGTAAGGCTGATCTACCCCTTCCACGTCTCTGTAACCAACAGACTATGAGCTTCAATTTTGATGCAGAGATTTCAGAAGTGCACTGGAGGAGAGCAATTTTTTATTTCCTTTCTGTATCACTTTATTCATGAACTGTACAGTTCATTCACTACAACGGCATCAACAGCTATACAAGGATTCATACTAATTCTGTCAAACTTGAACAACTTAACATCAGAAAGAGAGAATTCACTTAAAACTTTTTTTGACTTGCTTTCAATGACAACATTCTACCAAGAGCTCAGACTGTGGAAAAGGAAATGGGAATCTTTATCAGCCACTTCTGCACTGCAAAATGACTTGCAGCAGACATATTCGCAAACAAATGTCAATGTTCCCAAACATTTCCTTCATATTAAATACACTTTTGTTCAGTCCAGTAACAGCTGATGGAGTAGAAAGGACTAATTTAGCCTTAAAACTGATATAGTCTGAAGTCTGGGGTACCATGAGACAACAGCACCTTAATAGTGTAGTGTTGCTGTTCATGCATAAAGACATCCAAACAGACCATTCTTCAGTAATTGACATTGATTGAAAGACACTGAAGGAGAATGCTACTCATTAATCCACTTAATTAACAGTTGAGCATTATGATGACTGAAAGTTTGTGAAATATACTACGCTACAACATGAAAAAATAAGAAGTTATGTACCTACCATAACGTTCCATGTTAGTTGTCTTCTCTCGCCTTCTTTCTTGCTTGATGGGTTCGGAGCCGATCCCTCGGCTCCGACTGCACTGCTAAGCTCGAGAGTCACTTTTACCAGCTCGAGGCAGCCCCATATCCCATGATGCAAGGCGGTAAGTACCCAGATCTCGTTTGATGACAAAGGGCAATAGCACCAAGCATAACAAACACTTCCCAAAGGAAGAAAGAAAACTTACAGGATGGAAGAAGGACCAGGTCTGAATGGTCTTCAGCATAATAATTTCTTATAACAAGGTCTGTCCAGGCCTGGGGAAGGAGGGAGGGTCGAAGAAAGAAGCAGAGAAGACAACTAACATGGAACGTTATGGTAGGTACATAACTTCTTAATGTTAAGTTGTCAATCTCGCCTTCATTCTTGCTTGATGGGACCGCGTCCCTAGCACCTCTATCCTGGGTGG
This sequence comes from Protopterus annectens, assembly GCF_019279795.1. Classification (NCBI taxonomy): domain Eukaryota; kingdom Metazoa; phylum Chordata; order Ceratodontiformes; family Protopteridae; genus Protopterus; species Protopterus annectens. The sequence continues at coordinate 1,008,304,575 of NC_056746.1, read as the reverse complement.
CTCAATGGAACAGACTCTTGGGGACTGTAGAGCCAAAACTGGCTCTGTCCCTGGAGGCCAAGTCCAATTTGTAATGGGAAACAAAAGTGTGAGGAGTGGCCCAAGTGGCCGCTGCACAAATAGTGTCTAAAGGAAGTCTAGCTTGAAAGGCTGTAGAAGTAGCTAAGCTCCTAGTTGAATGTGCTTTAGGTTTTGAGCACAGCTGTTTTCCCCTGAGCAGATAAATTTCAGAGATGACCGAAGAAAGCCATCTGGACAAGGTCACTTTAGAAACAGGAAGGCCCTTTTTATTATCTGCATAGGAAACAAAAAGTTGATCAGATTTTCTAAATTTTTTTGTTCTGTCCAAATAATATCTAAGTTGATGGTGGACATCAAGATAATGTAGTTTTTGTTCAGCTCTGTCTGAATAGTTTAAAAATACAGGGAGATCAATGGATTGATTCAAATTGGTCTTTGAAGCGACCTTACGCAAAAAGGTCGGATTAGTTCTCAAAGATACTCTGTCTTTGTGAAAAACCAAATAGGGGGGTCGAACCGATAGAGCATGAAGTTCAGACACCCTCCTGGCCGATGTAATAGCCACTAAGAATAAAGTTTTCCAAGAAAGAAATTTCAGGGAACAAGAAACAGCTGGCTCGAAGGGGGGAAGAATCAAGGATGTCAGCACTAAATTTAGATCCCACTGAGGAGGAGGATTCCTGATTGGAGGCTTTAGTAGGAAAATTCCTTTCAAGAAGGCCCTGCAGAGCCTATGGGACATAATATTATGATCTGCGACCCGACATGAAAGTTGGAGATAGCAGCCAATTGAACTCTGACTGTGGAAGAAGAGGAGCCTGCATGAAAAATCTCTGCTAAGAAGTCCAGGACTGCCTGAACAGGGGCAGTGAAAGGATCAATATTCTTGGCCTTAGCCCAATAAGAGAAACGTTTCCATTTGCTTGTATAAATCCTCCTGGTAGAGGATTTTAGAAGCTACTATGATGTCTCTAACTGGGTTAGAGATCAAAGGAAGCCTGGCTAAGGAAGGAAGTGGAGCAACCATGCTGTGAGGTTGAGAGAAGGGATAGACCGGTGCAGCTGACCGGATTGGTGAATCAGAAGATCTGGCACTGGGTCCAGATGCCACGGCTGCACCAAAAGGTGATGATGGAGGAACGGAAACCAAACTTGTCGAGGCCAGTAAGGGGCAATGAGAATCAATTTGGCTCTCAAAACGGTAGCTTTCTGGATAACTTGAGGGATCAGAGGAAATGGAGGGAAGGCATAAAGAAGTCCCTGGGGCCAATCCTGGGTCAGAGCGTCTCTGGGGGGATGGCTTGGTAGAGGGAAGAGACAGAAGAAGTCTGGGCATTTGCTGTTTTGGGGAGTAGCAAAAAGATCGCAACATGGACGACCCCATTCCAGAAATATCTCTTCCGCTATAGATTGCTTGAGAGACCACTCGTGAGGCATGAGAATAGCTCTGCTCAATCTGTCCGCTACAATGTTGGTTTTCCCAGGGATATGCGTTGCTACCAGAAACCGATGAGAGGAGATCGCCCACTGCCATAGTCTGAGCTTCTCGACACAAGGGGTAGGACTTGGTTCCGCCCTGTTTGTTGATATACCAAACTACAGACATGTTGTCTGTGTGGACTGCAATTGTCCCTATGGGAAGAAAGTCGTTGAGGGCTTGCAACGTTAAAAGCACTGCTCTCATCTCCAGGACATTTATGCGCAGATGGTACTCGAACGGCTGCCACGTCCCATGAACCATCCTGCCCTGATAATGACCCCCCCACCCGATCAGGGAGGCATCCGTGGTGACAGTGGCTATCGGGGATGGGGCTACAAAGTACCTGCCTTGGTGAACCTGAGGAGATGTGATCCACCAAGCAAGATGATCTTTGCAAATCTGTGTCACCAGAATCTGGTGACGCATTGGAAGTTGTTGGTACGACCACTGTGTGAACAGCATCCACTGAAGAAGGCGCATGTAGAATCGAGCCAGGGAAGAAGAGTAATGGCCGCAGCCATGAGGCCTAATACCTTTAGAACCATTCTGGCCTGTACTTTCTTGTTGGCCAGAATGATCCTGACATGACTCTGAATGTCTGAAACTCTTTGATCTGTAAGGGTAGCTGACATCCGAACAGTGTTTAAGTTTGCGCCTATGAAAGTAATAGACTGGCAGGGCGATAAGGATGACTTTTCGAAGTTGATCGAGATGCCCAAATGAGAACAAAGACTTATTGTGTAATCCCTGGCTTGAATAAGCTGATGCCTGGTGGTGGCTGACAGGAGCCAGTCGTCGAGATACGGAAACACCTGGAATCCTTGACGTCTCAGGTGAGCCGTGACCACTGCCATGCATTTGGTGAACACTCTGGGGCTGTAGTGAGACCAAAGGGCAGGGCTCTGAACTGGAAATGACTGGACCCCAGCCGAAAGCGGAGAAATCTCCTGGGCGTCTGTGAATTTTGATGTGATAGTACATCCTGAAGATCTATTGAGCACATCCAGTTGTCCTTCTGTAAGAAGGGCAGAATTGACTGAAGAGTGACCATTCGAATCTTGTCTTCCTCACAGACTTGTTGAGTCTGCTGAGATCCAATATTGGTCTCCAGTCTCCCGTCTTTTGGGGACCAAAAGAACCTTGAGTAGATTCCGGCTCTGAATGGTCTATTGTAACTGGCTGAATGGCTCTTTTGCAGTAGTTTTGAGACTTCTAACTCTGCAATTTCCCTTAGACCGGTGGTACATCTGGAAGGGAATTTGAGGGAAAGGACTTTCCTCGAAAGGAATTATGTAACCCTTGGATATGATCGACTGTACCCATCTGTCTTGAGTGAGGAATGCCAGGCTTCTGGGTACAGTGATAATCTTCCCGACTGCCTCCAAGGAGGGACAGCCGGGCAACATCTCAGGGATGCTGAAAGGGCTTGTCAGAGAGAGGCTCTCTGTTTCCCTGGTTTTTGGACCCCTCTGCCTCTAGAGCGGCGTCTGTTGTTGTTACCCCTCTGCCTCTAGGGGTAAACTGACCACGTGAATCGGCGTGACTCCTTGGGATTTGCGGAACCACATTTTGCCACCTTTCTGTCCTTTGGGGTAAGGTCTAGAAGGGGTGGAAAATGGACTCCTACAGCAGAAAGAGTCTTGCCGTCCTGCTCACACCTGGTCAAAGTTTCCTTCACCTGAGGGCCAAACAAAGCTGACCCATCAAAGGGAGAATTTGTGAAGGACGCCTTAAAGGGATCTGCAAAGTCACATAGCCGCATCCAGGCTTGGCGTCTAAGAGCCACACCTGTACCTGCGGCCCTACTGCTCCATCAGCAGCATATGATATTAGCCGCATGGAGGAGTTTGCAATGGAATTAAGGGTTCCTAGCTGCGAAGCAATTTTTCTTGAGCCCCTGCAGCTGTAGGATCCTGTACTACTTCACCCAGCTCCTTAAGGATATCCCTCTGGAGTCTGGTGAAGTGACATAGGTAATTCAGCGAACGCATAGCAAAGGTCGCTGAGGAAAACATCCGCTTACCGTACCTATCCATGGTCCTAGAGTCCTTATTAGGAGGATGGACGGGTACGGAAGGATCTGCAAGTTCCTTCTTGGTGGCAGCAGCCACCACCATGGCATCAGCGGGGACACCCTTAGTGAGGAAGTGCTTGTCACACCGGGCAGTGATAAATTTTGAAGGCCTCCTAGGGACTGGCTCTACAGAGTCAGGAGCAGCCCACGCCTTTCGGGCAATAACTTGCATAAGGGGTCGAAGGCGGAGACACCCAGGAGGTGGAGGGCCGAGATCCAAACGCCTCTAGGTATACTGACTCATCCTCAGAGGGATTATTGGTGGGCCAGTTTCCCTCTGTCTAAGGAGTTCTAGGATGTCTGAGAAGGAGACATCCTCAGAGGGGATCTTGGGGATCCCTCTGACTCATCAAAGTCAGTATCTGAAGTGATAGACTCGGGAGTCTACGTGTTTCCTCTTACAAGTCCTCTTCCTAGGAGGATCTCCCGAAACATCAGGAGAATCCTCGGAAGAGGGGGAAATTCCCAATGGGGAAACCTGAGGCGGAGGATCTCTGGGTCCTGTAGCAAGAGAAGTGGCAGAGATGTCAACAGGCACTATAGAGGGAGGAGCTAAGGGAACAGACTGCTGGCTGATACCAGTGGCCAGCACACTCTTCATCACCTCGAATGCTCCCTCCCAGGCAGGTCCGAGAGAACCCGTTCAAGAGCTAGGAACTCCAGGGACCACCGAAGGGAAGTCTCCGAGGCAGATGTCGGCCGAGCTCACCAAAGCCGAGGCTCCAAGGGGAAGAGCGGGTTCGGACAAGGGTCCGATGCCACTCACCCCTCGGAGGAGACCATGGAAGCCCGCCACGAATCCCTCTAAGGAAGGTCTCAAGAGGAGATCAGAGTAGAGGCTGAAGGGACAGAAGGGGTATCCGTCCCTCAGCCGTAGCAGTAACCATTCGAAGACTCCAACTCCAAGCTCTGGGGTAGAGTTGAAGGAGGAACTGTAACGGGTGTGGACCAATAGTCGTCTGTTGAGACGGACTATGTAACATTTGGGCCAGTGCCTGTGACTTAAGTAATCTACTGACCACTCTCTCTAAGTCATGGTCCGAAAGCCTGGATGACCTTGAAGATCGGCTCCGATGGCTCCGTTCCGAGAGGAGAGGTGAAGCCGGAGCCCAAAGTATCGGCTCCAAGGAAGGAGACCTCGACCTCTTCCTCGAAGGAGCCATCGGAACCGATGAAACTATTGAACCTGTCGGAGCCGACAACTTATCGGAGCCGACAGGTAGCCTCGATGCATCGGCTCCAGCCGGAGCCGATACAGCCACAAAAGTAACGGTGTCGGAGCCGATCGGAGCCGACACCAATGCCTGTGCCACATGGTGGTCGGAGCCGATCGGGGCCGACACCAAAGTGGTCGATGCAGAATCGGCACCGATAGCCATCGGTGCCGAAGGCTTGGTTAAGCCAGAATCGGCTCCAGCCGGAGCCGATCTCGACTCAGAACAAGTCGGAGCCGAGGCCGCAGGCTTTGACACAGAAGCCTGGGCCTTGGAAGACTTGGCAGTCTTAGGTGGAGCCGACTTAGCCGGAGAGCCCTCGGCTTAAGAAGGCCCCTGAGTATTAATTTGTTTCTTCTTTCCTGCAGGACTCTCTGGCTGAAAGAATGACATATAGCACAGGAGTCCTGCAGGTGAAGAGGCCCCAGGCAATAAAGGCAAGAAGTGTGACCGTCTGTCAGAGACATCTTCTGACAGCACGAGTCACACTTCTTAAAGCCTGAGACCCTTTCTTTTGACATGGTGTCACACAAAACACACACACACCAGTCAAAGACTTTAAATTTAAATATACCAAAAAGGTATAAGTACAAACACACACACACACACACCCTAACGGGGGGGGGGGGGGGGATGGGATGGGTAAAGTCTGACTAAAAAAAATAAGAGACAGACAAATTTCTGTCAGAAACAGATTAAAACTAAATAAAAACTAACAATAAGGGGTTTTTAAGTTCAAAAGGGGCTAAAATAGCGAATTAGTAAATCACTTACCAGGAGCTGGTAAAAGGAGGACCTCATAAGCGAAGCGGCAAACGAGATCTGGGTACTTACCGCCTTGCATCATGGGATATGGGGCTGCCTCGAGCTGGTAAAAGTGACTCTCGAGCTTAGCAAGTGCCGAGTCGGAGCCGAGGGATCGGCTCCGAACCCATCAAGCAAGAATGAAGGCGAGATTGACAACTTAACATTAGAGGATTTTACAAAATGCTTAGTATTATACTCACAAAACAAAGATCTGGTAAAGAGACTGACTTGCTCTCCATTCATGTCACGTTTTCTACATATCTGTAGACTGCATATCGTGGGAAGCAATGTGCTATTTTATGTGTTTGCAGCAATCATACAAACTGGTGATACCTTCCTGAGAGGCTGTTGTAGACGTGAGATATATAGTAATTCCAAGGAAGGCAATGAGGAACAGATGCCATGGCTGCAGCACTTACAAAAGGGAGATTTCCTGTCGTCAGAGTAATGAGAGAGTTCAGTATCGAGAAAAGTGTGTGAATGGCAGCATCTTCGCTACCTGAAGAGACATGAATTTTGGAAAAAAATATCAAGGTTAGAAAAAACAGTGAATGACTATCTTTGGACTTTGACTTTGGAAGAAAGAAAGAAAGACAAAATTCCAATAATAGGATTGATAAAGTCTTGAAAACATTGTTGTTATTACCCCAAGGGTTTGTTTCTAGAAAGAGAAAAAAAGTACTTAATAATTCTAGGTGATTAAACGTTTTGTAATAGAAAATTAAATGTGATTTAAAGCAGTGAAAGAATTGTACATTTTAAGGAAACAATTTTGTTGTTTACTTATTATTTTTTTAGAAAAGATGTTTTCTTAAATTTATGTTTTCCTCAATTGAAGCAGAATAGTTGGTAATTCACTCAAAACTCTGTACATGTGTGGTGTATGCCTAAAGAAGTGTTATATGACAATAAAGTGGACTTCCAGTTAAAGTTCCCATATGAACTGCGGCTTTTGTCTACCAGAAAACTTCAACCAGCCTTATTCTTTGTGAGTACATACAACTCCTGAACACTGAAAGAAAAGAAAGCCTTGCTTGCCATTGAGTAAATGTTACAGCCTAGTGACCAATCATGAATTTGCTGTGACAGCAAAGAGAATCGTAATGACAGGAATAAGTTTAACAATAAAAATACATTTTCTATTCATGCTATCTTATGCCCTTGTAACAAAAAAAAATGTGTACTGTGGAATTTGTTTGACATACTTTTGATAAAGCTTTCAGTGACACCAAAAAGTATATTGAAAATTGTAACAGATTTGTTTGGGTCAGAATGGGAAGGTGTACTGTATTCTTAGAAAAGGATCTCTGAACTTTCCAAGACAGCAGTGCAGACATTGGCCAGTATGTGCTCAGCCACCAAGACAGACCTGAACAAAATCTGCTGAGGCTCCAAAAACAGAAAATCACCACAAGAAGTAACCTGCCTGCTTTCCTATACTACACTGAAATGCAGTACACCACCAAAGAAAACTCAGAACAGAAGATGCTACAGGGACTTCTTTAACACCATTTGAGATACAAGCAGTCAGAGAATCAGATGTACATGATGACACTGAGTACACTGCAAATAAGTGCAACACCATCAAAGAAGTCAGTCAGAGTACTATCATCACAGATCCCATCTACTCCACAACTAACACAGAAAATAGAGAAGTACCATCAGAGAAGTCAGAGTACTACTATCACAACACTTATCTACTCCACAGGCAAAACAGAGAGTTTGAGAAGTATCATCAGAGAAGTCAGAGTACTATTATCACAGCACTTATGTACTCCACAGGCAAAACAGAGAGTTTGAGAAGTACGATCAGAGAAGTCAGAGTACTATTATCACAGCACTTATGTACTCCACAGGCAAAACAGAGAGTTTGAGAAGTACCATCAGAGAAGTCAGTCAGAGTAGTACAATCACAGAATGCATGTACTCCACAGGCAACATAGAAAGTCAGAGAAGTACCTTCAGTGAAGTCAGTCATAGCAGTTCAGTCAGCATAAAGCATCCAAATGAAATCGGTGACACTGAATGTTCATGAAAGATATTAGTGAGTAAATAACATCTACCAGTATTACAGACAAGTAGAAAGTTATCATACATCATTGTAAAACACATGCTTTCCAGTTTTCACTCAAACTGTTAACAGAAAAGTGACAAGAATCTGAAAACTCCCTATGGTAATGTCAGCTCTCATGGCTAGACTAGTTTAATTTTCTGGTATAGTCAGTCGAAGAGGATGGCCTGTATACTTTATACTATGTGTTGTACACAAATGTATGCAACTTTTGGAAATACCCCCCCCCCACTCAGAAGATATTATATTCATTGGAAGTGATTGAAATGCTAAAGTTATAAAAATACAACTGGAAGAACATGCAGGTTTGGCACCGAATTATAAAATGAAGTGGCCATAAGACTGTTAATGTTTTGCCAAGATAATTCAGAAGTCACAGACACAAACACTATCTTGTAACAGCCTAAGAGATGGCTTTACACATGGAAATCATCACATGATCATTACCACAATAAGATCGACAATATCATTGCCAATCAGAGATGAAAGAGTTCTATACAGTCAGCAAAATCTGGATCCAGATCCAACTGTAGTTCAGACCATCAGATTCTTACTGTAAAGTTTAAACTCACAGAAAACAAGAAAAATTTCTAGGTCAGTGAGAGTTGAGGTGAGCAATATTACAAATAAATATCTATTGGAGGTGAAGAATAGATATGAGGAATTAGGTACGGTGGACAAAGTACATGAAAAACTATGGACAGAAGTTTGAGATATTAACCAGGAAGCAGCAAAATAATTCCAAGCAGAAAGAAGATTAAGAAGGCAAAATGACTGTCTATGAAGGCTTTAGAAGTAGCAAGGGAAAGAAAGGTTTTTTTTTTTTTTTTTCAAAATAATTTTTTATTTTTTAAAAAAAAAAAAGGTTGAGTAAACAAAACCATGCATATACATTAAGGTACAAGCAATGAATATACACAAAAATTACATACATGAATGCTTGTGACCTTGATATAAAGAGAGATGAACATAAGAACATATTTAACATGAACAAGGAAGAAGACTACAACATCTTGAAGTATGCATAGTATACAAATTAACAACAATAACCCAAAAGGAACAATATATACAGTGCTACCAGTATTAAAAAAAAAAAACACCAACAGTGTCAGTACGTTAAGACTACATATTAACAGCCCTACTTGTACCTTGCAGTAGAAGGGAGTGGCCCCATAAATAAAGAAAGATAGTATAAGGGAAGGTTTGTAGGAAAGCCAGAGTTTAGTCGCACAGGATTATTTCAAATAGGCTTTTCCAAAGTTTACTGAAATAGGCTCTCTTCTTAGGTCCATTTATGATGAATTTCTGAGCCGAGATATATTTAGTGGCCATGTCTTTGAATCCCCGCCAGCACAATTTGGTCCGATCTAACCAGTTATATGTGATGTAAAGTTTTATGAGGGAGCACATCGTAATTAAGATGTGAAGATGAAATTTAGGCAGGCCCGGAGGGGGTATATTTAGTATAACCGTATCCCATGAGAGAGTGGAGCTATAGTAACCCATTTTTTGAGGCACTTTGAGAGAACACCATAATTTATGGGAATTCTTGCAGTGCCACATAATATGTAGTAAGTCAGCTCTCACACCAGGACAGCACGTACAGAAAGGCGAGCTATTGGAATTAAATTTATTAATTCTTACGGGGGTATAGTAGGAGTTGTTATTCAACATTAGTTGCGTATATAAGAATTTTTTAAAGGGGGAGAGTTCTATAGTGGTTTTTATAGCTAGTAATTTTTGGTCTTCTGTAATAGAAGAGTTTTGCTTATCCCAGTATTTGGAGAATAGGCAGTTACCTTTGTAAAGTAGAGGGTGTAATAATTTGTATGACGAGGATATTGTTTTGTTGTCATTAGCAACTGTATTAATGATTAGATTTAATTTATCAATTAGTAGTGTATCAGGGAATATATTATCGGTTTGTGAAGAAATAAGTTCCCTAAGTTGACGGAGCATAACCGTGTATTTGTTATTAACTTTCAGAGTTAAACGTAGCTCAGCGAGAGACAAGTTTTTATATTTAAGAATATCCCACACTGTAAGGCTTTTAATGAGAGGGAATTCCTCAAGATCTATCATCTTGTTGTTGATCCTTAGACTGGGATTAAGATGCATTGGTTGAAGAAGAGGAAGAATAAGATGGAGATTGATGTCCTTAATCAATTTCTGAAAAGCTTTTATTTGAAATTTCAATAGGGGTGATATTCTTGAACTTTTCAAAGAGGCGGGAGATAGAAAGGGAATAGACTTAGGATTGATTTTATTAGAGAGAATATGACCGTGCCATATCTTTAACCAAGCTGGATAGTGAGTTTGAGCTTTTCTATTCATGTTTGCGACGGACCATAATTTATTAGAACAGATAATTATGTAATAAAGATGAAAGTTTGGAAGGCCCACCCCGCCTTTCTCTTTAGGAAGGCATAATTTGGAAAAAGAGATCCTAACATTTTTAGGAAACCAAAGAAATTTGACCAAGGTTTTTTCAAACTGTGAGAAAAGATTGTTTGATATAATAACATTGATTGAACTAAATTGATACAGGAGTCTAGGCAAGATATTCATTTTCACAATAGCTACTTTAGAAAGAAATGGTAGATTCAGTAACTTCCATCTTTGAAGGTCCTGACAAATAATGGACCATGATTTAAGCAGATTATTTTGAAGCGAGGAAGCTTGATTGTGTTCAAAGTTAATGCCTAAGTATTTAAGATTGTATGAGATATTAAAGGGAGAATCAGGGAAAAAAAAGGTTTATGAGCCTCAGGATTTATTGGGAAAATGTGTGACTTTTTATTGTTGACTTGGTAACACGAGGCCTCAGAAAAAATAGTAATTGCATTTAAAATTTTTGGCAAGTCTGTGTTAGGAAATTTGAAGTAAAGGTTTAAGTCATCAGCGAAGGCCGATAAAGCTACTTGTGTGTTGAGAATTTTAGGTATGGTGTGATATGTGTTTTGAGTAATATATAAAAAAATGGTTCGATAAAAGATTGAAGAGAAAGGGAGAAAGTGGACAGCCTTGTCTTGTACCATTGGTGATCTTAATTGAATTAGATCTTTTTTTGTTTATATATAAATAGGTGGATGAGTTTGAATAGAGAATTCTGATCATATCTGAAAAAATTTTGGTATAGTAAAATGCGATAACGTGGAGAATAGAAAGTCCCAGTCTACCCTGTCGAATGCTTTCGACGCGTCCAGAGTCAAGGCATACAGCGGGTTTTTCTCCTTTTTAGTAAACTGAATAAGAGAGTCCAAAGTTAGTGTATTATCCCATGTATGTCTACTGGACATAAACCCAGCTTGATCAGATGATATTATATATGGCATTATCTGTTTGAGTCTGTTGGCTAAGATAGTAGAAAAAATTTTGATATCAACATTTACAAGCAAAATAGGTCTGTAGTTATGCGGGTCAGTTTTGTCTTTGTTGTTTTTAAGTAAAAGAATTGTTTTAGAGTTGTTCCAGTGTATGTCAGAGATTCCATTTTTTATAATGTAGTTAAAGACTTCAAGGAGAATAGGGGCAATTTTTGAACTGAAAGTTTTGAAAAAATTGGTAGTGAAGCCATCCGGACCAGGAGATTTCCCTATTTTTAGTTTATTGATGGCACTTTGAATCTCTTGAATATTAAGTGGAGCTGATAAGAGGGTTGTTTGATCCTGGTTAAGAGATGGGAAGGAAATGGAATTGAGAAATGTTTCCCTCTGCGCATTAGAGGAAGTGTGCCTATTCTTGCTATAAATATCTGTATAGATGTCATAAAAAAGGTTAATTATCTCAGAGTCTGATTTATGTAGTACCCCTCTGTATTGCAAAATGGAGATCGTCGGGGTGCCACTATTATTTTTGAGTATTCTAGATAGGGTTCTAGATGGGATTTGTGCCCATTCAGAGTAAGTTGCAATCTGTTTTTGTTCTTGTAATGAGTAATTATGTAGGTGTAACTCACAAAGTTCTTTATGTGTCGAATTGATTAAGTTCTCTAACTTGGGGTCAGGATGTGATTTAAGTTCTCTCTCCAAAGAGGCTAGTTTTAGAACTAGACTAGTTTCTTTTTCTTTATTCAGCTTATTGAAGAAAGTGGCTTTGCTGATCAAATAACCTCTTAATTCAGCTTTGCAAGCCGCCCATTGTATATCAAACGCTATTTGAGATTTGCCAAGGTTAGCATATAATTCAGACAGTGACGAGTTTATTCTCTCTAGGATCTCTTTGTATTTTAGTAAATTGTTATTAAAGGACCAATTCATATGTGGAGTTGCAGAATATGCGAAAGAAATCATAAGAGAGATTTTTGCATGATCAGATAGTAGCCTAGGCTCACATCTTAGTGTGTTCTTGAATTTGGAGAAAAATTTAGAGATTAAGAAAAAGTCTAGACGTGACCATGATTTGTGACAGTTAGAGTAGAAAGTGTACATGCTGTCCTTACGTGAATCAGTACTGTAGACAATAGTATCCATGAGATTAAAGTCAGACATTAGTTCCTCAAGGGCAATAGAAGCTTGAAAGTTATATGAGGGAGAGTTGCTGGTACGATCTAAACTGGGATTTATCACTGCATTCCAGTCACCTGCAATTATCAAAAGGTGATTTGGGAATGAGCTAAGGATACTATAAATTTCTAGGAAAAAGAAATGTTGTAGAGTACATGGACCGTAGATATTCAAAAATAAAACAGGTTTGGTAGAGTCCGGTATTACGGAGGTAAAATAACACCACCTACCATATTTATCAGACTTACATTCCATAATAGCGCCCTGGAATTGTTTCTTAATTATAATGGCTACACCTTTAGAGTTTGAACTGTCACCCCCGGCTATTATAGTCCTGATCCATTTTCTGTTGGATGTTTTATCCCAGCCCTCTTTAGGTAAATGCGTCTCCTGTAAAAACAGATACCAGCCTGAGATTTAAAAAAGATGGAGAATTAAGTTCTTTTTCACAGCATTTTGTAGACCCTTAACATTCCAGCAGTCTATATGCCAACTATTGAATTCCTTATTTTAACTGGATATACTGAAAGATTATAATAAAGTGGGATTATTATTCTACCTGTACGTGATAGTATTTGATTATGGGGATTTGCCTTAGGGCTTGAGGAAAGGAAGAGAGCACAATAGGTCATTAATACTGTCTTTATGATGAGATTAACCTTGCATAAGGAGGTAGCACACAACTTCTTCAAACTAACCCCAGTGCCTAACCACCCAAACTCCTTGTATGAAGAAGGATACATACACCCAAACAAAAAACCAAAAACATCTATACATATGTACAAAATATACGTCGTCCAAATGAACAACAAACCTAGCATACTTACACATACACCCACTGAGCTTCCAAGATCAAGTGAATTGTAAATACAATTTAAATATCTGGCATATTTCTGTAGTAGAAAAGAGCAGTATATTAATTGTAAATGCATCAACATGCCTACTCGAAGGTGTACGCTTATGGGAGTCCAACATTTAAATTGAGTTTTTTGTACTAAAGTTATGTGTTTGGATAAAATTTAGATGATACAGCGTACAATTTAGTAACCCACTCAGAGTCGCTAACAACAGTCTTAGAGCCGAGCACACTAGTATAATTGGTTTACATATCTTAGATTAACACATTATCCCATAGAATATTTTTAAGTCAGCAATAATTCTTGGCAAGTACCATATACCACACAATGTGATGGTTGCCCCATAACACAATACTACTACCAGCCCCACAGCCTATATTAGAGACATGCTATAGTAAACAGATACTGGAATAGAAAGTGGTTGATACTGCAAATGAGCTATTGGGGGATGTAACTTGCACAGAATTAAACAAGTGAAATTAGCAGGTGTAGAAGTAAAGCATCTTTCTTTTTATAAAATATAGAATATGTCATGATAAATGTGTGATTAACTTACATAATGTATACTACATGACTGGTATCCCCGTAGCTTTAAAATTTAACACAGATAATGTTAGAGGTCTACATATATCATACTACAAGTGTGTTGCATATCTAGCATATAGATTTAATAACAGCATATATCCTTTATCGTCAGGGTCAGTAACCTGATTTCTGTAAATTACGCTTGCCTAACTGTTACAAGGTAGACACTGTATATTGCAATCACTTCTATCAATGTCGCCTGCATCAACGATATAATGTTGCCATGTAATCTCTTTAAACTAAGTTTGGTGAAATACTCTTGATGCAAACTTAATGACTGTATAAAATAACGTAATTATCTGACAAATTTGTTTTTGTTTTAAATAATCCTTTTAAAAAACAACATGACAAATTTGTCAGAGCTCAAAGAAATACTACAGACTTCAAGTACACAATGCTTTAAGTTCTAAGTAGGTTATACATAACTGAACTATAGAGCTGCAGTAGTAGTACTCAGAACATCTTCCAGTGGATAGACATGTTATGTGTGAAACAGGCCTGATTAGAATGTACACCTAAGGTATTCAATTATTCCAGATACAGAAGTACAGAATCACAAAAGTAAAGTATATCCTTACTACAGCCGACAAAGGAAGCACAGCACCTTAATTGTAGACCAAAGCTATGAGCACTGAGCAGACATTTAAGTTGTAATGTTACTTATAAAGTTAACAAGGGAAGGCTACTTAAGTTTGTTGCCCACAAACAGCACTCTTAATGTAGACAATATGTTTGCAATGTAGACACCTCTATGTTTGGTAAGTTCTATAAGAACGAGTCTTTTAAGTAATGTCTGTGCACTGCTAGTAATCCAGTATAGTAAGTATCTTTACATGTGCATATTAGCGTGGTAAGGATATGGCCTGGCAAACAAGCATTGTAACAAGTTGCATCAATCAAGACACACAGGAATAAATAGTGTCCAGTCTTGTCTATTCAACATTTATGCGATTAAGGCTAGATGTACTTACTATACATGACATTATCTAAATAGAGATTCCCTCAAGAGTTTAATTACATACTGTGAATGCTTTGTTTGTAATTTAATTCAGCTCAGTTAATGACCACAAATGTTAGAAAGCCACTTGCTGAATTTGCTATTAACTTGCCAATTGAAACAGATTACATTAGCGCCTTAGCAAAAAGCACTCGTTAGGTACCAGATGTATCCTGTAGCAGCTCCATGTGAATGGAGCAGTAGGAGGTGAGTGAACAAGGTACAAAAAATACGCCTGCCCAAAGTAATTAGAGCACCCTGAGGGAGTTAATAATCAAAAATTATATACACTAAATCACATATATAATAATAAGCATAATGTGCACAGGTGATTTAAATACAGCACATTTAAACTGGATTAATTGCTACGTTTCAAAAAGTCTACGAATGTCGTCGGATCAGTCTGTGTTCTGTAGTTATCTCACTCTCCTGTGCTCGCTAGTTTGCGCTAGGTACCCAAAAGGATATAGCTTACAAAGCGGCCGTCAAAATCTGTACAAGGCGTTTAGCTGATAGGCTTAACACATTACCCGCTTCATCCTGGATGTCCGGTTTTGAAAAAGTGTTCGTTAGAGAACAAAATAACATGGAAGCGTTTAATCATAATGCCTCGATTGATCTGTACTTCCTGAGGCGAGCTTTCTATGCGCCGATCGAAAAAGAAGTCCCAAGGATGTTGCAGTAGAATCTGTGTGTTGCAACTATTTGGGACCCTCTTGGAAACAACTTGTGAAGAAGACTGTACCTACCCACACGAGGATGGCGCAAACCGTTGAACAGGCCATTGGGATTTTAAAAATGGAATCAAGTAAGTGCAGATAAACTGTGAGAGAATAAAATATCTATTTTTGAAAGGGAATTAGACGGCATGACATTGAGAGCAAAGTATATAATTACAACATGCTTGGCAAAAGAGTCGCTGGCAGAAGTGTAATCTCAGGGAGTAGGAACTTTATTGAAAGCCTTTATAAAGGCTGTTTTTGCTTCATTTTGGTTGTTAACTGAGTATTTCGCTTCGTTAATGTAGAAGATCAGATTGTTGGGGTAACGCATTTGGAACCGGATGTTTCTCTTAATTAGGTCTGCGCAAAACGGAGCTAATTTTTGTCTGTTTTCCTTAATGGTTGAAGGTAAATCTTGTGAGAAGGATATCTTATGGTTATTCCACATAATGAATTTATGTTTTTTGGCTGCAAGTAGTATCTTTTGTGTTACTTGATAGTTGAGCAGTTTAACATATACTTGACGTGGATCTGAACTGTCCTGTCTTCTACGAAGTGCTCGGTGAGCTCTTTCAATGGTAATTTCAGGCTTTTCATCAACAAGTTGTAATAATGAGTCAAAGATTTGTTTTGCAGTGGTGATTAAGTTTTGGCTGTCATAGCTCTCCGGGATACCTCTAATTAAAATGTTGTTTCTTCGACTTCTTGCCTCTAAGTCTGTTATTTTCATTTGTAGATCTGATAAAGCTGTTGATTTGGCATTAAGATCTTCAGTGAGAATTTGGATTTGCATCTCATTTGAATGTGTTTTTTGTTCAAGTGTGCCCACTCTTTCTGCAATTTGAGTAACAGATTTACCAATGGATGAGAGCTGTTCCGAAAAGTTTTGTATAGCTGCATGTATGGGTTGCAAGGCCTGTTTTAATTCATCCATGTGGAAGCCAGTATCCTCACTATTGTTAGTGGAATTTTTGTTAAGTTCCATCTGTTGTTTGTTGGTTTTTTGCCTTTTTGAAATGTTCTCCTTTTCTGGTGAAAAAATTGCCGAAGATTTAGCTTTTGTTGTCTGTATCTCCATTGTAGTAGATTCAATTGAAGATTTTAGTTGCTTAGCCATGTGGTCTTCAGAGTGCTGCAGCAAGGTTAGGCCTTATAAATCACAGACAGTGTAGCACTTTAAGGTAAGGTAGAAGAAATATAATTAATTTGGCCTCTACTTGACAGCTGATAGTATTGAATAGTTTGGAATTTGATGCTGAAAAGAATTCCTTTATACCAATGAACGTCCCGAAGCTCTGAGAAGTATAAATCTGAGATAAGACTAAATGTAGTAGGGAGCTCAGTTTAGATGCAGTTCACCAGGCGTCCACCATTTTGGAATCCAAGGGAAAGAAAGGTATCTAAAGACAATAAGGATGGGGTACATCATGTAAAACCTTAATGCAAAGTCTCACAGGTAATAGCAAGAGTAGATAAGGAGGGATGTATAAAGTGGAAGAAGACAATAAAATGTGAACAACAGATCTGTTCAGGAAAATGAATATTAAGGGAAATTTCCAGGTAAAATGGGCATGACAAAAGGCAAAAATGGAAGGGTCCTGAAAGAAACAGAAGAGAAAAGATCACAGAATTCATTTTGAGTAGGACCACCACTGAAGTCAGCTGCAACACAGACAACATACTAAGTTGATAAGAAGGACACCAACATCACTGACACATACAATGATGTGTTCTCTAACTACAGCCAAATATCCTGGAGAGTGAAGTTAAATGGACACTAGAAAGCACTGCTAATAAGGCTAAAACACTAGCTGAACTTTTTAAAATCCTGCAAAATGATAATGCTACACTGCTGCATCTAAGTTGCCATCAGCTGTGGAAAACAGGACAGTAGCCATTTTATTGGAAAATTTAAGTTTATATTCCAGTGCCAGAAATGGGCAATGTTACAGATTGTTCCATTTATCAATTGCACTTGTAGAAAGAACTGTATTCCCAAAATCAGGAAAACTATTTCCTCAAAGCTGAAACTCGGGTAACTGCAACCCAAGTTGAGTGAAAGTTAGGCATGACAAAAGTTCACTGTCAAGGAAGCCGTTTGTTGGGAGAGAACATTATTCAAATTCAGATGACCATGAACTTGGAAAATATTGAAGTTGAAAACAATTTCAAGTGTCAATGGACTTTGACTTGAGAAAGAAGACAACCAATATATGCATTTTTGAACTCATGGAAACAAGCATTGCCTCCCACACCTGTTCTAGAACTTATTGAAAGGAGCGAAAGGATAAAGCAGGACTTTTTTTTAAAAGACTTCTAACAGAAAATAAATTGTGCTTAAAATCATTGAAAAAAAAACAGTGACCAAAAACATAATGGTCTGCTTAGGAAAGCTTTATGAGTTTAGTTATTTGGTATATTCAATTTATTAATTTAACCAAACCTCTTTGCCTGCAGTTTATATTTTATGTTGCATGACAATAAAGTAGATTTTGACTCAAGATTCTATCTAAAATGTTATAATGGTTACAATAATTTTAATACATTGCACATGACTAAACTGAGTATTTGTTTTTTGCGATTTTTTTATAACATCTACTTCCTTAATTGCTGTGTTACTTTAACTTAACTAATCTTCACTGTTTCCACATAAATCATATACTTTCAAAAAATCTACTTAAATCTTTCACTGTGGCTAATTTCATCTTCAGTGGGACTCTTTCCTAGGTTATAACAATGCATATGCCAGCAATGCCATGGAAGTAGACTGTGACTTGGCATGGGCAACCAATCATCTCTTCCAGGCATGCATTGAAAATACTTGTACTATCTGTACAAGTGTTGTGTGCTGCACAAGAAACACCTGTTTCTACTGCTACAAACACAGCAAAATCAAGTGCAACTGAATGTATATTGCTGCCTTTTCACACATGATGTCAGAGTTTCTTAAAGTGGCCTTTCAACACCCACCAAACCCATTGTCTTACTTTCTTACTCCCACCCCAGTAATCCACTAACCAGACTATGTCCCCTCCCCATTCTGCAGATTCCTTGATCCGCCACTGGATTCCACTGCTGCTAAGCACTTAGTTACTTCCAATCCTTCTCTTTCTAATAAGGATGGGAAAAGTATTGATACGTATGGGAAAAAAGTGTATACTTCTGCAACTTTGATTTTCAGAATTTTGAACTGTCAGGCTCATATGTTAAAATGTGTTCAAATTGTGAAAGTATGAGGAATGTTTTATCTACAGATTCTTCTTGTGAAGAAAAATCTGCTTTAAATAACTTAGTTTCTTCTATTGCACAGGTCACTACTCATTGTTTGCAGTTTGTGTATGACTCTGTCGATACTTTTTCCATGGGTCTGGTCACTGGTACTGTTTTAAGGTTTGCATGGCTGCATTCTCAGACCCTCCCAGATTATATAAAAAGTCAAATTTTAAATTCCCCCTTGGAGATGTGTTTGGCCTCCCTGCTGCAGAGATGATCAAAAAGTGTGATGAAACAGTCAAACTGATTAAGGAAATCTCAAAGATTTTTCACCCTCCTTTTCCAAATTGTCCAAGGGATATTCTTTCTCCTCATCCATATTTGGCAAAACAGAATAAACAGCCTCAAGAGAATTTAGGTAAACAGATATTTAAGAAAAAAATGGCAAGAGGTTTCCAAAAGAAGTGTCAAACCCCCCCAAAACCAAGGACAGTCCAACAAGTCTGAATGACCGTTCAGGAGACTTAGTGATCTTCTCCAAACCTGGCCCCTTTTCTCCTCCAGAAAGTCTGGCAACATATTGTTACAGAATGTCAGTGGGAGAAAAATTCCTCCTTTCCTGGGGGTCATCCCTCATTATGCAGATCAGACTCCTTTGTTTCCACCTGTTTTTCATCACATGCTACAACAAGGAGAAATAGAAACAGTTCCTCCTTCCCAAGTGGGGAAGGGTTTTTATTCAAGGGTGTTCTTAGTGCCAAAGAAAAAAATCTTTTCTAAACCTGTTTGCGATAGTGCACAAATTCAAATGTTGTAACTTCACAACATATTGCCTCTTCTTGCTCTTTCAAGTTTCCTATTAGCACAAGATTTAAAAGATGCCAATCATCACATCCACATTCATTCATACTTCAGACGTTTCTTAAGGTTTTGTGTGTCTGAATCACGGTATCTGTTCTCTGCCTTACCCTTTGGACTATCCACTGCACCACGTGTGTTCATAAAATGTCTAGTTCTCATTATAGGTCATTGCAAATCACAGGGTATCCCACACTTTTCCATATTTAGATGACTTGCTAAGCTTTGCAGAGTCTCTTTCATGGTGTCAGGAATCTCTTTTTTGGGTGCACAAACTAGAATTCCAAGAGAACATTCAAATGTCTTTCTGGACTCCCTCATGCAGATTGTGCTCCTGGGATTTACACTGAACACCTCAGTTCAAAGAGTATTTCTTCCACAGGAGACCAGATCTTTACTTAGATCTATTTCTAAGGTTTTTCACTTACACTTTTGTCACTGCAAGGGAATACCTCAGGATTTTGTGTCTCATGGCATCTATGATTTTTAGGATATCACTGGCATAACTTCACAACAAAAGATACAATGGTGTCTGAAATTTCTTTGATCCCAGGATCAACACCATTATCTTTTCAGATCCCAGTTCTGGCATTTGTGAGAAGAGAAACCTTTTGGTGGAGCCAGCAAATATACTTAAATCCAGGTATTCCCTTCTTCCTCCCTGCTCCAAAGCAGTCAGTCACCACATACACTCAGGGCTTTGGTTGAAAAGCAGTTTCAGGAAAGATAAAAATGTAGGGGTGTTGGACATCAAGGACAGACACAAGCACATGAATATAAGGGGATACTTGCCCTGATCAAGGCACTCAGCTCTCTGAACAATCTTTGGTCTCTGGCACCTTTTCAAGTGGTTATAGACAATACCACAGCCATGTGGTACATTAACGAGCAAGGTGTAAGCAGGTCATACCCCTTTTGCAGACTAGCCATACTAGCTTGAGATAGACCCTCACAGTACAGTCTCACTCTACAGGCATTCTACATTCTGTCACAGCAAAATTATGTGACAGACAAACAGAGCAGGACCAGGGCAGACCCTCACAAATGGAAACTAGATCAGGGAGTCTTCCAAGATTTGATTAATCTGTGGGAAATTTCTCAAGTAGACCTCCTTGCCTCCTCTATGAACAATCAACTAGCAAAATTCTGTTCCAGGACTCCATGCAAGAAGGCCAAGAAGACAGATGTCTTTTCTTTGGGTCAGCGATGTTCCTTTATGCCTTTCCACCCTTCCCATTAATATCTAAAAAAAATTACCCAACTTCATACCCTACTAGACGTACATTCCTTTGACATCCTATGTCTCACAGAAACCTGGCTCAAACCAGTTACTAAAGACAACAATATCATCCCTCCAGGTTATAACATCCTTAAAATTGACCATCCTAACAAAAAGAGTGGGAGCGTAGCGATATTATTTAAATCTGAACTACAGGTAAACTCACTAAACACTCAATCTCCCTCACCTAGTAATGCTGAAATCTTAATATCTAAGCTCCAAATTAATGCTAATAAATCTATATACATCATTTGCTCTTACATCCCCCCTGGCAACAACATTAGTACTCTTGAAAATATCCTTAAGTGGCTTTCCACATCATTCCCACAAAAAAACATTCTCCTTGGAGACTTTAATATTGACTGGAACTGTTGTATTTCTGACAAACCTACATCTCACATTAATCTCTATGGCTTCTATCAAACTACCACCGACCCTACCAGAACCCATAAACCCAGCAACAAACAAACTACCTTAGACTGGATACTAGTCAACAATAACCCCCAATCTTACAAAATAGGCATACTTCCTGATGATATTAGTGACCACCCTCTTACCTTTATAACTAGACAAAAGATCACCATTCCCACTCAACTAAACTTTAAAACCACCAGGAACAAAAAGAACCTGAACCTAGGTAACTTTCAAGCAGAGCTAAAAGTCTACAATGGTCACCCCTAAAATATCTACCTTTCAATGAAGCAGTCTCTTTTTTTAACAATACATTCCTAAAAATCCTTGAGCACCATACCCCCTCTCGTACTATTAAAATTAGGAACAAACCTGCTCCCTGGCTCTCAAATGAGACAAGGCAAAAAATGAGACTGAGAAATAAAATCTGGAATATATGGAGAAGTACCAAAGACCCTATTGATCATTTAAACTTTAGACAGCTCAGGAATGCCAGTAAAAAATCAATATTCCTCGATAAAAAAAACTATTACCTTAAATTCCAACAAACCCAATATTTAAACCCACAAAAATTCTGGTCCGGAATAAATAAATTACTCCATCCTGGACAAGCCAAAACACCTACCCCCTCTAACTTGACTCATAATTCTCCCAACCAAATTGCTGATATTTTTAACAAATTTTTTTCAGAAACTGTTTGGTCTTTAGCAGATTCCTTACCACCTGTTACCACCACTGACTCAACCATGCCAACCAGTGACTCATCCTTGCCAACCACCCTACCCCAAGTATTACAACTGCAGCCTGTCCCAACATCTCACATACACTCCCTACTTCTTAAGCTTAAACCATGCACTCCATCAGCTGACTTCCTCCCAGCTGAATACCTCCAAATGGCAGGTAGAGTGCTTGCCTACCCTGTTTCCATCTTAATTAACAGAACCACTACATAAAGTTCCATCCTATCCCTCTGGAAAGTCTCATATATTATCCCACTGCATAAGGGTGGGAACTCAAATGAACTCTCAAACTTCCGCCCCATAGCCCTACTTTCCCCCTTAGCAAAAATTATGGAGAGATGTATTCACCATCAGCTACTTGATCATCTCCTCCAAAACCACCTACTAGTTGACTGCCAGCATGGTCTTAGACCTTTCCATAGTACTACAACTGCCCTACTATCCTTTTCTGACTGCATTAATAAAAATTGTAACAACAGCTTACTGTCATCAGCCCTCTTTATTGACCTCTCAAAAGCATTTGATATAGTTAATCATCAATTACTGTTAAACTTACTCAAATCACTTTCACTAGATACCCAGACAGTTAATTGGTTCAAGTCCTATTTAGGAAATAGACAACAAGCAGTCCTCTGGGAAAATAAACTATCTACTCTTCTCCCTATAACTCTTGGAGTCCCACAAGGCTCTATTCTGGGACCCCTCCTTGTCACTATTTTCATAAATGATCTGAAAAGCTCCCCTCCATAAACCACCTGCGTACAATATGCCGACGACTCGACATTAACATGTTCAGCCTCCTCACCTGCTGGACTTCATTTGAGTACCCAAGCAGTATTTACCTTAGTTGAAAATTGGTTCCATCAACGCTGTCTCCTCCTTAACCCCAAAAAAACTAAATTGGTACTATTCTCTCCCACTCAGAAGTCTCCTGCTATCAACTTCACAATTACACCTAATAATGGTACTGTAATAAGTCCGGACACAACCACCAAACTTTTAGGTGTAACAATTGATCATAATCTAAACTTCAACACACATATCAACCTAACCATTAAATCAGTTAATAAAAAACTTGGTTTCCTCTACAGACTCAAACCCTATCTCACACCTCTAGCTAGGACTGCTATTGCCTGAACTCACTTAATCTCCACCCTTCTCTATGCATCCCCACTCTATACCAACTTATCCAAAAATAATCTCCATAAGGTGGAAACAGCCTATAATAACTTAGCTAGATTTACCACTGGTGCCCCTTTTCAAACCCACCACTGCCAAAATCTTAAATTGCTAGGATGGCTGGAATTGCAAAGCCAGATTCTTTTCCAGCAACTTACTACTATACACAAGATCTTACACCATCCCACAGATACACCCATGTTCTCTACCCTCATCTGCCCATATAAAAATCTAATAACCCTTCGATCAGCTAATAATGTACTAGAAACCACCCTAAAGTCCAAAAACAAATCTGGAGATAGCGTGTTCTCAAACTCTATTGGTAACTCTTGGAACACTCTTCCAACTGAACTCACAGCCCTTTCTTCTACCCACCTTTTCAAGAAGCAATTAAGAATCTTCCTTAAAGCCCAATGGCTTGCCTATGCACAAATCCTGACTGACACTTTCTCCCCTAGCAGGACCATTCTTTACTATCTATCTTTAACATGCTATTTCAGGTGCTCTGATATTCTCTATTAATTCCTACTGTAGTAGCTCACCTCTTAAGGTTTGGTAAACTTTATAAACAATGTTGCCCTAAAAAAAAAAAAAAAAAAAGTTTTATTAATCCTTTTACTCAAAATTTTTAACTTATTTAGTCGGGTATGTTGGCATGTTACTGTAACAGTACTATATAAATGTTCCTGTATTGGAAATGTTTTACCTGTCTGACATTATCTGTATTGTATATGGTCAAGATTTCTGTCTTGTAAATTGTCTTAATATGGAGCTTTTCTCCCCGAGCCACCGCTGAAAATGGACATACATCCAGTCGTACTATCCTGGTCAACAAATGTAAAATAAATAAAAATAAATAAATAAATCTACGGTACTTCTTAAGATTCATAAGGATTCCCTCAAGTACATTGTGGTGACTCTTTTCTGACCCAAACAACACTGGTTCTCCCTTCTTTTGGAAATGGCCAGAGGCAATTAGCACAAGTTTCTTCACAGAATGATCTACTCACACAAGATCAGGGGTGTTTGATAGCTCTTATGGTGAGTCAACCCTTTCATTTTCCACATGGACATGGTTTCTTTGATAACTAATCCTTATTTTTATACTTAAAGTGGTATGTGTGTTTACTTTTAGCCAAACTATCCATCTCCCTGTTTTCTTTCCTGAACTTAAAAATGAGGGAGAAAGGATACACCCTAACTTGGATGCCCCCAGAAAACTCGGGTACTATCTTGAAGGAACTAAATCTTTCAGATTTTCAGATCAGCTATTCATGTCTGGTGAATGTAAGAAGAATGGACAACTTGTGTCAAAACAGACTATTTCAAATGATTGTCTAAGGCCATAAATGCAACCTTTTGTTATATTCACCATAGAAAGTCTGTTCCAGACAGGGTCAAGGCTTTTTGAAAAGGGTTGGATTCCAGAAGTATTCTAGAAGCTGCTACTTGGTTATCTGTACATATTTTACCAATTTCTTTCTCTAGCTCTAGAACAAGCTTTGCTTGGACCATTCTTCTGGGGCTCCTGGACCCTCCTCCTTCCACCTCCCAAATATAGTTAGTT